>NC_090817.1:92936238-93251394 GCF_000390325.3 Nicotiana tomentosiformis | reverse complement strand
TTTGGTTCAGAAAATAAGTTTAAAGCTAGGCTATTATTTAAATATACGAAAATAATTTATAAAAATGCTTGACAAATAAGTAAAAATATTATTTATACTCTGAAATACTTAACAATAATAACTTTATATTATATAAATATAAAATTCTATTTTGACACAAGTAATATAAATAAAGAGCATTTCTGTACAAATATAGGCTATTACTGCAAAATTACGCAAATAGCTTTACAATATTAATGTAATTACATAAAATGAAGTAAAATATTTGAAACATGTATTATAGGTCTGAAATTAATAACTTTAAGTAGTTAAGTCATCATTAAATACTTTGAAGGAGTAAATAATAATTATTCAAGTAATCAATTTAAAAACTCTAAAAATTATGAAACATTATAGAAAATGCTTGTATAGGTTTATAAACTAAATGATGATGCAAATATGCCATGTTGAAAGTATATATGCATTTTTAGAAAATATGAGGGGAAAATTGGGTATCAACACTGGCTTAATTATTTGACTTATAATTTAAATGGATTTAGAAATAAACATATGTATACTGGGCCGAGTCTTATCGCCTTGAGTTGTTGGCTAGTTATTTGAGAAACGATAAAGATTATATTCACTTTGTGATCATGTACTGTATTGTAAGCACGTGCCACGTAATTTGGTAACTTTCTTCCTTTCTTGCGGAGCGGGCCGAACGCCTCGACAGTATAATAGATGCATCTATGGTTCGTGTCGCTCGACCCTCGATAATGTACACATTATTTTGGATCAGGACGAACGACCTCGACATAATCGTGCATTATATCGCTGGCAGTCCGAACATTTACGAGATTATCTTTCCACTGCTGCCCGATATTTTATATGGTATTCCCTATTCATTTGATATTGGCATTTGACATTTTCTGAGATTTTATGGTAGTATACAAAATTAAGAAATTCATACTTTAAAAGAAATATTTGGAAGATTATGTGACTTATGGAATTACCCCATTATTGTTGTGTGCTTCATATCTGCTTATGATTCATTATAATGCTTTATTAGACCTCTAGTAAGTATCGATGTCGACCCCTCATCACTACTTCTCCGGGGTTAGGCTAGATATTTATTGGGTACACGTTGATTTACGTACTCATGCTGCACTTCTGCACTAAATGTGCAGGATCTGAAAGGTTCATTTGACGATCATCTTGGCGCGTAGGCGCACCTGTTGAGGGGACTTTATGTGAGCTGCATTCCAGGCTACGCATCGCAGTTCACCGAGTCTCCATCGTACTATTTATTTTATCCTGTCTTATTTACATTCTGGACAGATGTTGTATTATTATTGTACTCTTTGAAAAATGCTCGTGCACTTGTTACAACCGGTTTTGGGGTTATACTAGTTGATGTTCACAGTTTCGCATATTATTAACGCCTTTCATTTCTTTCATAAACTACAAATGTTGTACGTTCTTGTGGATTTAGAAGTGTAAATCTCTTTCCTTATTAAAATCTATGATTTTGAAAGTAATAAAATGAGTAATTAAATTGATAAATCACTGTTGGCTTGCCTGACGGCGTCGTTAGGTGCCATCACGACCTATAGTAGATTTTGGGTCATGACAGGAGCAAAGCCTTATGCCACACCATTGGAGACAAACTACAAGTTGACTACTATGGAATATGATAAGGTAGTGGTAAAATCAGAAGACTTGCCCTTGCAGGATGTTTGTGCTTATCATAGATTGTTAGGGAAGTTGCTATATTGGACTATCACCGGACCTGATATTAGTTAACAGACACTCAGTCAATTCATGCAAATGCCTAAACAATCACATTGGAAAGCTGCCATCAGAGTAGTTAAATATCTCAAGAATGCACCTGGTCTAGGTGTGTTTATGAAGTCTGAACGAACACAACATCTTACTTGTTGGTGTAATTCTAACTGAGCTGCTTGTCCTAACACTAGAACGTCTGTAACTGGATACATTGTCAAGTTTGGTGAATCCTTGGTGTCTTGGAAGTCTAAGAAGCGGCAAACTGTCTCCAGAAGTTCAACAAAGGCAGAATATCGAAGCACGACATCTGCTGTGTAGCTGAAGTAACATGGTTACTAGGTTTATTTCAGAAGTTGGGAGTTGAAATTACACAGCCTGTCATAGTTCATAGTGACAACAAGGCTTCTATACAGATTGCTGCTAATCCAATCTTTCATGAGCGTACTAAGCATATCGAAATTGATTGCAACTTTATTAGAGATAAAATTAAGGAAGGAGTCATACACATAGCTTTCATTAGAACTAAAAATCAACAGACAGATTTATTAACAAAGGGGCGAAGGTGCAATACTTCCATTTGATGGACAAGCTGGGAGTGCTCAACATTTTTTACCCTCCAACTTGAGGGGGAGTATTGATGTATATAACAAAAAAGACACGTGGAAGCATCTGTATGGGTCAAGTAGTTAGTTAGTTGGTTAGAATAGTAACCTTATGTCCAGTTGTAGCTTAGCTATTAATAGTCGGTTAATGATGATGTAAGTGAATTAATTTTGTATATATAGGTGTTAACATTTAGATAATCAAATCAGTTATCATTTCCCCAATTCAGTCTCTTCTCTCTTCTCTCTCATCGCACTAGTTAGCTCCATTAGAGAAACTTCAAGCTCTAACACCTAAACTCATGTTTTAGCAATTATAATTACTCCCTATGATAATTTGGCGCAAAAAGAGTGAATTATTTTTCCTAAGGCTATGAACCACTCCCTATTTAGGTAAATGGGGAAGACGGTGTGATCTTGAGGAGAGGTACACCGAAGCCTAAATTGGATGCATTAATTCCAAGTCTTGGGCAACATAATTAATAGAAGAATTAACCAAAATATAGATGTCTACTAACCACCTAAACTAAAATTAACTGGCAAAAATATAATATATGCGTATAATTCATATATTAACTATGTATAATTAATATATACTTTATGTACATCGATTAAAAAAAATAAACAATAAAGCTGACCGGCTATTTTTGTATAATGATCCGACAATAATATGAATAACACGAGAAATTCAAGAAGTAGCATGAACCAACCAAGAATATATAGGTGAAGAAATTCAAGTACTTAATTTAATTAGGAAATAAACCCAAATGTGGAAGTTTCTAGAGGCAAATGTGATGATGTGAACAATCCAAAAACATTATATTGAATGATAAGGGCTCTGATAAATGGCTACACGTGGTAAGCTTGCTAATTAGCTCACCCACCATTTTTATAGACCTCTCAATTGATAAAGATGCTTGGTATTAACACAATTCGGCCGCCCTTTTGACTTTGAAGCAAGTAAAAGATGAATTCGATTATTCGAGCGCGTTCCTGTAGCTTTCATGGATTAAAATTTAACGACTCTTTGAAGTAATTATCTCCCAAGTAACCCCACTAGTGAGAGTCTATTAGAGAACGATTATGGTAATGAGTAGAATTTTTCAAACACTAGCTCAGGCAGCTCGTTTGTTTGTTTGTTTGTGTCTTTGTTTTGCATATCTGATTATTACAATACTGGCTCCAAAACACACCGATTAATTAAAATTGTTTATTATCTCAACATCTGAATGTGTATTACTTATAATTTATCTTTATTTAGTAAATATAAAATACAAAAAAAATTAAATAAAGGATTGTATTATTGTTGTCTTGTAAAAACGATTTATATGACGAAAAGACCTTTAAAAGCTATTATATGATGAAAATGTATATTATTTTGAATTCATAAAGACACACGTAATAAAAATTCTAACTTATATATAGTGTTGTAAAAATTGCTTATTTGATGAAAAGAACTTTAAAAGCTAGCTGTGAAAGTGATCGTCGATCATGATTGTGAGGTAGTACTTATATAGTGATAGCTGTTGATAGTGGTAGCTGATGATGATGGTTGGCGTTGATTATGAGATGGTGAATGGTGGTGATAGTACCTCAGCAGAGATGGTAAAATGAGTAAAGGAAAATAGTTGTTCATCCATATTATTCATTAAAAATAGGCTGGATAATAAATTTTTTAAAAATGGGTTGAATATGCATAAGAACCTTATTATCCATTTAGAAAATGATTAACCAAATTGATAACTAATGTATTTAACTTTTACGTTTGTAAAGTCTCAAATTGGGGATTTCTCAAGTTTGGGAGACTAGGAATTCCCCCATAAGTGATCATATTTAAGAAGTTATGGATAATATGAATATTCATATTATCCGCTGAATAACCTGTTTTTTATCCGTTTCAAATACGGGTCGGATCGGATAAATTTATTTATTTTTTGAACTGACCCGTCTGTTTGACACCCCTATATGTCTGTGGTTGTTCGGTGATGTTTATTCGTCTCATGAGTACTATACTAGTCGTTTATTTTCCATCTATAAGCAGTTGGCCAAAAAACACGTCCATATACATGAGTTCCTTTTCGGCAAGAGGCCATGCACAATGTGGAGGCGACCGCTGCTTTTTTTATTTTTTCCTCTTCACTCTTAAATTCGTATAGCCAGTTTATGTTTGAACGCTGTGAAAATATTCTTTCTTAAGTGCTCTTGTTTGCCTATTAATTGAGATCACATGATTTTTCCTAGTTGAATCCAACGCCATGTGAAGGATCTCCCAAAAAATTATTAACTCAATATCTATCTATCTATCTATCTATCTATCTATCTATCTATATATATATATATATATATATAAATATATATTAAAGAAATAAATTTTTTATTTTAATTAAGCCAAATGGCAAGTTATTAGCAAGCTATTTGGCAAGCTTAAGGACAGTTTGTAGAGAGATTGTCAATAAGAAATATAGATTACGAATAATATATGAAATCTCATTTACTATAACTAGCATTAGGGTACGCGCTTTGTGCGTGTACCTTATATCGATAATATAACACTTTTAAAAATTATATAAAGATTATTAAATTGTGTATATCTTATGTATAGTTTTTTAAAAATTTGATGTTGAGTTAAAAGTATAATAATTATGAATATTTGGATAAATTATACCTAATAATAGTATTTAGTAGGATTTGTATTTGTATTTGTACTTGTATATAACCAGAGAATGAAACATAATTTTTCACAAAAAGTTTTTCTCTATATTTTTCTTTTTTATTGTTATTAAGATAATTAAATTATATAAAATTAATTAGTTTTAATTTTATGATCAGTTATAAATCTATAATTGAGAATAAATAAATCATAGGAGTTCCAACTGATATTATACAAGATATTAATATTGAAACTTATATAATTCAAAAAATGATTTAATGTATAAAATTTAGTTGATTTAAAACTTTTAGTCTCTCCGTATAAGTTTTTTAAAAACTACATAATAAATACATTAAGATATGTTTAAGTTATTGTAAAAGTTAGTATCAAACATGTAACTCTTTGAAATTGATAAATATTAATAGCAAGCTTAGATTGTTAAATAAAACAGATAAATGCGATATAAGAGCCAAAGAATTTAAAGTAAATTAAAGTAAAAATAAGAGAAATATTCAAAACCATATGAGAAAATATTCGTTAAAATATTAGAAAGAGTAATAACTAATACATTAATAATGAGTAACAGATGAAACATACTTTTATTTTTAATACACGCAATATCAGTTCCTATTATTTATTACGTACTTAATCCACATAAAGTCTTTTACATAAAATATTTGATCAACTTATTCTTTGTCATGGATTCATGGTAATGATAGTCCAAAAAATAAAAGAAGAAAAATTACAGAGGACCTATAATAAACAAGACTAATGTCAATTGATTTGATTCTTTCAATTCCTTATTTAGCGTTTGATTCAATACCATAAAGAAAGTATAAGTTATCGGAAGTTTCTATGTTGGGTTTTATATATTACTTAATTACTATGTTTATCTTATAGCTCTATAAGGTGAATCTTTAATTAATATTTGATTTTTAAATGTTAGAATTTCTTACCTAGTAGTTCAAATAAGGTAATTATTTAATATGCAAGATTTTTAGTTGATTTTAAAGTCTTAATAAAAATTAGAATAATTAAATAATTATTTTGCCTAATGTGAAATTAAATTTTAAAGGACAAAAAAAGCGAATTACATTTCGCTACGGGCCTTCGTGCTTTTAATATAATATAGATTAAATTTTTACTTAGCAATCTTAAGGAGAATTTATGGGAGATTATCTGTCACGACTCAAAACTCAACATGTCGTGATGACGCTTATTTTGATACTAGGAAAGCCGACAACTCACAGATATCGACACTCTCAAATTCAAAATATACTAAAACAGGTTTAAATAAGTGAAAAATCTTATAAAACTGGATAAAAGCGTTACAACTCGATACAGAAATTTTCCAAAACTAGGGTGTCACTGAGTACATGAGCATCTATACAAATACCAAGTCTGATACACTGTCTAAGAAAAACAGAAACTGAATAAGTAAAACTGAGGGATAGGGGAGGAGAGTCAAGGTCTGCGGACGCCAGGTCAGCTACCTCGATAATCTCCAAATGACTGAAAACTCTGAGAATTAGGAATCACCGTGTCCTGAAACACCTGGATCTGCACACGAAGTGCAGGGTGTAGTGTGAATACAACCAACTCAATAAGTAACAAGTTTAACTTTTGGGCTGAAAGAAGTGACGAGCCTCAAAGGTACAATCCAATTACAGAAATACAGTACAAAAATATAGACATGCTCTCAGGTTTAACAAATAAAGCCCAAACAAGTAAGGCATGTCAAGTACAACTGAGATAAGAAATGATGCATCTCGATATCTACATGTCAGTTATGTATGCCAACTGAAGTACAAAACAATGATGAAATAATATGCATACTCTCAGAGTATCAATCACTCAGTCCTCCCATTTACTCCATCCTCACAGTCACTCATTTCTCACAATCACTCCATCCTCACAGTCACTCAATTCTCCTAATCGCTCGGCACTCGCGCTCGGCCCTCGTACTTGCACTCAGTAGGTACCTGCACTCACTGTGGGTGTGCAGACTCCGGAGGGGCAGAGAAAGCCCAAGCTCTATAATAAGCCAATCATGGCATAAATCAATAGAGCATGTTGCGGCGTGCAACCCGATCCCATAATTGTACTCACAATGAGGCCCTCGGCCTCACTTAGTCATCATTCTCTCCAGTCTCTCGGGCTCACAAGAATCATGATAATCAGAACAAACAATGATGATATGATGTATTAATAAATGACAACAGATACTGAGATATAATATGCAAATAATAGATGTGATTGAGTACATGATTGCAAATTAAGCAAATAATTCAACATGCAACATGACCTCTGTGGCTCCCAATAGTACCAGCATGTAGCCTGAGCATGAATTCTAACATTACTTGTAGCTCAATTTCTCTAACACATTGAGAATATACAGACAACAACAAGATTATTCAACTATACAGTTCCTCGAAAACGACCAAGTCACAATTTCTACGGTGCACGCCTACACGCCCGTCACCTAGCATGTGCGTCACCTCAACACCAATCACATAAAACATAATTCAGGGTTTCATATTCTTAGAACCGATGACGTCCATAACACATCTTAATAAGAGATATAATACCGTTGTATGCAATAATAATTACCCAACTCTGAGTCGGGGTCGAATTCAATGGGAGTTATAAGGGGTGTCAGGAGTATATATTTGAAACAAGTGAATGGACTACCAAAATTGCACTTCCACAATAGAGTTTTAGTTTCTACTTCTATTATAACTCTAATGATTGTATGCAAAAGGTAAATAAACTAAAGATGAATGTTTTTGATGTTTGTTTTTCAAATAGTTTAAAGGCCTAGGTCTGTGACCATAACCTAGGTGTTTGCCTAATGGGATAAAGATGTTAACACTTTGTTGATTGGGGTATATTATAGCTCTCAACTCTACATTACCCACTCAATACCTCTCGTTCAGAGAATGATTTTGACCCAATTTGGCTTTCTCAAGTCCAAATGGGTATCAAACAAAATAGTTGATATTAGCTCAAATCGGGTTCTTACAATCTCTAGTTTGAACCCTCTAATTAGGCTAATCAATCTCTCAATTAACCTAATTCCTTGTTAGCCAAGTTATCCTAGACTAGGTCTCTCTTTCTCAAGTAGAGACTAAGTCAAATAGGCATGTATCAATGTTTGCAACCATTAATTCTAAAATTAAAGCATGAACTAAGCTAAACAATCAACACCCAATCATAAATAAGTATTAAATTAATCACCCATAAGGTTTACACACTAGGGTTGGGTCACAACCCTAGTGAAAAACTAGCTACTCATAATGGGTATTGAAGAGAATAAAGAAGAAAATCTAATTAAACCCATAACGAAAGATTAAAATGATGAAAATCTAATGTTAATACACCAAAATAATGTAAAACTTCCTAAAGTAGTAAAAAGAAATGACTATAGCAACTTTTAATGTTCAAACTTGACCTAATTTTGTGAAACTCATATATTTATACAGGGCCAAAAGTCGCGGACAAAAATGCCCCTCGAGAGGTTCTACGGCCGCACAATTCCATGTGCGGTCCGCAGGTTTCTTAACTGGCAGTAAGGTGAGTTATGCAGCCGCATATTTCTGAACTGCGGGCGCGAGGCAACTTCTCCGGCCGCACAATTCTTATGCGGTCCGCACTTCACAAAGGTTCCAGGATTGTTTTTCTTGCATATTCTCTGAACTTTGCATCTTTGTCAGTAAAAGCCCAGTTCTGCGACCGCACAATTCATGTGCGGTCCGCACATTGCTAAAAGTCCTGTTGGGTTTTTCTTCTTGGTTTGCGGCCGCATATGGAATTTTGCGGTCCGCAATTTCTTCTGCCGATCGCACATTTGTGATTCTGCGCCTTTTATTACCTTGTGCTTCGGAACACTCCTTTTTGAGTCAGATTTCATCTCAAGAGACCAAACTTCCAGCATTCCTACAATTTGTACAATTTTATTAGTTTCGGGAACACAATTCAATACTTTCGGAACAAAACAAAAGCTAAAAGGTATTAATAAGTTATAACGACCCGACCGGTCGTTTTGAGATCTAGCACGCCGTTCGGTAGTTTGAGACCTTGAGTAGCTTCACTTTAGGTATTATGACTTGTACGTGTGGTCGGAATTGAATTTCGGGAAGTTCAAGATTGATTTGGAAAGAAAATTCTAATTTCGGAAGCTTGAAGTTGGAAGAATTGACTAAGGTTTGACCTATGATTAACGACCTCAGAATCAAGATTTAAAGGTTCTAACAGGTTCATATGATAATTTTGGTCTTAGAAGCGTGTCCGGATGTTGATTTGGAGATCCGTAGGTTATTTTGGCGCTAATTGGCGGAAGTTGGAAATCAGATGATTTTTGGGAAGTTTGACCGGGTGTGAACTTTTTGATAACGAGGTTGTATTTTAATTCCGGAAGTTCAACCAGGTCCGTAGTGTCAATTAGGACTTGTGTGCAAAATTTGAGGTCAATAGGACTTGATTTGATATGATTCGGACGCGTTTGTCGAAGTTTGGAAGTTTGAAAGTCAAAGAAGGATTTCGATCGACGATTCATAGTTTTGATATTATTTGGCGTGATTTGAGGCCTCGACTAAGTTCGTAATGTGTTTTGAAATGCGTTGGTATAATTGATTAAGGTCCCGAGGGCATCAAGTAGATTTCAGAGTGTTAACAGATCGAGTTTGGGCTTGGGGGAAAGCTGAGGCAGCTGGTGTTTGGTGTAATCGTACCTGCGAGAAAAGGGCTGCAGGTGCGTGACTGTAGAAGCGGCCCAGGGGTCGCAGATGCGGAATGAGTGAGGGTGGATGGATTCGCAGGTACGAGGAAATTTGCCGCACCTACGGGCTCGCAGATGCGGGTGGAGGAGCGCATAAGCGGGAGCTGGGCAGAGAAGGAAAGCTGCAGAAGCGTATTTTGGCACGCAGGAGCCGAGATGGCCTAGGTGAGGGACGTTCGTAGAAGAGACTTTTTACTAGCAAAAGGGAGGCCTTAGATGCGGCAATTCTGTCTGCAGAAGCGAAAACTGGGAAGAACATAAAGGATCAAACTTGGTCATTTCATCATTTTCGTTTGGGATCTGTGAAGCTCGGTTCTTGGGCGATTTTGAGGAGTTTCTTCATGTAACACAAGTTAAGTAATTTCCCACTTGCTGTGAGCTAAATGTAAGGTTTATAGGTGGATTTAAGGAGAAAAAATTAGGAAAATTGTGGGATTTTGGTAGAAAACCTAAAATTGGAAATTTTGGATTTTAACCACGAAATTGGGCATGGAGTTTGGGATAAGTTATATATTTGAGTTCGTGGTGTTATGTGTAAAGTTTATCTTCGAATATTTTCAGAATCCGGGCACGTGGGCCCGAGGGTTGATTTTATCGACTTTTCGAGCGAAGTTGGAAATTGTTTAAATTGATTAATTATGGGTATTAGAGTATATTTTGATTGGTTTGCATATTGTTTGACTAGTTTTGGACCAACAAGCATTGGTTTGAGGTGTTGAGAGGCCTTGGAGCCGGTTATGGAACTTCAAAGCGAGGTAAGTCTCCTGTCTAACTCTGTGAGGGGGAAACAACCCTTAGGTGATAATTATTGTTATTTGCAACTAGTTGTGGGTGCTACGCACGCACGAGGTGACGAGTGTCCGTACGTAGCTAAAGCATGTTATGTCCGGGTAGACTTAAGATCTTAACCTGTGATATTTAAATTATCTGAATTCATTCTGCTAGCCTAACTAATTAAAGTTATAATTGAATTTGAATTAGAAATAAACGTATGTATAATAGGCCAAGCCTTGACACTTTAAATTTTGGGCAAGTAAATTGAGAAATGGTAACGATTATATTCATTTTATGCTCCCGTGTTATATTGTAAACACATGTCTCTTAATTCAGTGAACTTCCTTACTTTTCTTATTGAGCGGGCTGAATGCCTCGGCAGTATATAGGTGCATCTATGGTTCGTGCCGCTCGACTCTCGGCAGTATACACATTATTCTGGATCGGGACGAACGACCTCGGCATAATCGTGCATTATATCGCTGGTAGTCCGAACATTCATGAGTTAATCTTTCTACTGATGCCCGACATATTATAAGGTGTTCCTTATTTATTTGATAATGGAACTTGATAATTTCTGAGCTATTAAGGTAGGATACAAGACCGAGAAACTTATACTTTAAAAGAAATAATTGAAGGATTATGCACCTTACAGATTTATCTGGTTATTGCCGTACGCTGTATATCTGTTTAAGTTTTATTATATTGCTTTATTTGACCTGTAGTAAGTGTCGATGTCGACCCCTCGTCACTACTCCTCCGGGGTTAGGATAAATACTTACTGGGTACGCGTTGATTTACGTACTCATGCTGCACTTCTGCACTAAATGTGCAGGAACTGACATGTGCATTTGGTGATCATCCTGGTGCGTAGGCGCACCTGTTGAGAAAACTTTATGTGGGCTGCATTTCAGGCCACGCATCACAGTCCACCGAGTCTCCATTGTACTATTTATTTTATTCTGTCTTATTATATTCGGGACAAACGTTGTATTAATATTCTACTCGTTAGAAATTGCTCATGCACTTGTGACACAAGGTTTTGGGAATTTCTTGTAACGACCCAGCCTATCGTTCGGAGAGTTGTAGCCCCGTTTTCCCCATTTCTACTTATTTATTTGTTATTCAGCCGTGTTGAGTTGCATCGAGTTGGTAGGTTTGGGTCCAGAGTAGTTTTGGAGTGAAATGAACACTTAGTCTCTTAGTTAGAAAGTTAAGTTAGAAAAGTCAACCGAAAGTTGACTTATGAGTAAACGAATTCGGATGTGGATTTTTATGATTCAGTTAGCTTCGTTGGGTGATTTTAGACTTAGAAGTGTGTCCGAAATATAATTTGGAGGTCTGTGGTAGAATGAATCTTGAATTGGCAAAAGTTAGAAGTTTAGAAGTTCTTAGGCTTGAATCCGAGGTTGATTTGGTGTTGTTTTGGGTGTTCCGAAGATTAGACTAAATTCGGGGTAGTGATATATGAGGGTATCCCGGAGTAGGATTTTACGTTGTTAAGGTAAGTAATAGTTTTAACTCTGGCTTTGAGGGTATAAACCCGGAGAATTTGATATCGTGTGACTGTTTGGAGGTGATACCCATGCTAGGTGACGGGCGTGTGGGTGTATACCTCGAGGTATTGAGACTTGGTCCATCCCGTGAGGCTTCATGGCCATCATCTGTGTTTACGTAGTTACTTGTTGTTGAACTTGTCTACCTTCATGTTAGAGATCATGCTTAGGCTTTATTCATGCTCACATTATTTGTACTCAGTCATAAAAATTATTGTACATGTTTACCTCAGTCTCTATTATTTGCTAATATGTTGTGATACTTGATGTTGGTTGTGTTCCCTTATTTGTTGATGATGGTGAGTCTAGTGAGGTACATGATTGAGTGAGGCCGAGGGCCTGTTTGTGAGGATATTAATATCGTAGTACGTGAGTTGTCCGCATAGCACGTGAGTTGACCATGCGGGTCCAAGTATTGATACCATAGCGCGTGAGTTGTCCGTGTAGCACGTGAGTTGACCGTGCAGATCCAGGTATTAATATGATGGCACGTGAGTTGTCTGTGCTTAGCGCTTGGGCTTTGGGAGCCCCTCCGGAGTCTGTACACACCCCAGTGAGCGCAGAGTGTTGAGTGTTTTTAGTGTTGAGTGCTGAGTGCGAGTGATGAGTGATGGAGTGTCACTGCTGTGAGGTTGTACTTATTTGTGTTGTTGCTGCATTTATCTGTTAAACTTCTTTGTGGCATTTACTGAGTTTGGAATTTACCTGTTTATTTTTAAATTGTGAAAATAAATAATTAGACTATTTTACCTAGCTCGTCACTACTGCTAAGCTCCTTAGTTATTTCTGTTACTACTGAGGCGATTGTACTCAAACTACACCCTGCACTTTATGTGCAGATCTAGGTGAGTTAGAAGGCGACGATCGTTGAGTTCAGGCCTGCTATCTTTGAAGACTGCAAGATAGCTATTAACGTCTGCAGGACCTTGTTACTCCTCTTATCATTTCTTATTTTGGACAGTTAGACAGCTTATATATCTTAGTTCATAGTTTTAGATGCTCATGACTTAGTGACACCCCAATGTTTGGGGCTCGTTTCCGTATTTTCTATAATTATATTTAGAGTTGATTTAGTTTATAAAAAAAAAATTCAAATGTTTTATTAAATTCTTATTATCGATTTAGTAGTAATATTTTGGGAAATAGGCTTGCCTTGTTACACGATAGGCGTCATCACGACCATGGTTAGATTTTGGGTCGTGACATTTCTGTTGGTTGATTGTTATTGTAAATCACGTAGTTATTATTATTTCCCCCTGTAAATTCTATTTTATACTATTTAAGTAATGGATATTATGATCTCGAGAGTAATAAATAAGTAAATAAATTGATGAATTAACGCTGGCTTGCCTGACGGCGGCGTTAGGCGCCATCACAACCTATAGTGGATTTTGGGTCGTGACATCAGCAGTTAAAATCCCCACCTCCAAAAGTTAAGGGTCATTTTAGAGAGTCAAAGGTGAGCCATCCCCACACCAGTTGGGACCAACAATTACCCATACTAATCATGCATTATCAACACAATGACAAGTTAAAAATTCATGCACATATAGTTCTAATGTGACAATTGAGCTCCAAGAATTGACTTTACTCATCAAGAACCCTTGCTCTATCATATAGGCCACGGTGGACTCCAAACTCTTCCTGCTCTACTTTTCATTTGCCAAGCTCACTTAAGAAATTTAGCACTCAATCCAAAGATTTATGAAATGTTCACTCATCTCTGGAGAGAGAATGTCATAAGTACGGCTTCAAGTACCATAGGCTTGCCCCTCATGTAGATCACCACTAATGCAAGCTCACTCGGTTTGAAATCAAGTAGGAATTATTTCGGGATGTAATGAAGGCTTTTGGGTTAGGGTAGGATACCGTATGGGTAAGTGGTTACACCTTTCCTTAAGCACTCCATCTTTCATTTCTCGGCTCACACTTTGCCAATTCTTAGAGGAACTTTCTTTTCATTGGGGACTAGAGAAACTTAGCATCACTCTTTCTTGATCATTTCATTCTTTTTCTCCTTTGTTTTTTATTTCTCCATGTTTGGTATCATTACCACTTTTTGAATCCATTAAACCCTTCCACTTATTCACTTTTTGCATTTTGCATTTTTGTTCTTTTCTTTTCTTGCCTTTTCTTCTTATAGATATCATTTCTTTTCTCTTTTTATGCCTTGATACCTTTTTTAAGTTCCTCGTCTTTCCTCCAAACTTACGTTTTAATACATTTGTTTCACAAGAGTGTTAAGGAAAGCTTGGATGCCAAGAGTGGGTCACGACAAAACGGGTAAACTCTTATAATATGGCTATCAAATAAGAAAGGCTAGAGGCTCAAAGGGGTTGACTAGGGATAATGACATTGGTTGGCAATAGAAAACTCAAATGGGCCAAGGAGAGCCTACAATCATATCTCAAACCAAGCAAAACTTAGGATTTCGTCTTGAAAAACATTCGGGGCAAGTTCTAGCTTCACACGGATACTTGGACTAGCAACAATTTATCTCACCCCTCACACAATCGGATTGTAAAAGAGGACATCATCGAGGGGCCCACAACAACCACATTCAAGTTTAAAGATAACTATAGTCCAATTAAACCACTCGATGATTGCCAAAGTCAACACAAGAGTCACAAAGTCACTAACTAGAGCTATTTCTTTCAAAAACCTTGTTTCTAACCATAAGCACGTAGTTAAGTGTGCTGGTGCTAATTGAAGCATGGTTGACTATTTGAGCATGACTTAATTAGGTCTTTTTATTCATTACTACTACTATTGTTACCTAAACACAAACAAAATTGACTCATTCCCTTAAGAAGGTTGTCACGCCATCCATTGTTGGGACGAGTCACCCAGTTCACACTAAAACTACCTTTGGAAAGAACCGTGGCATGAAGAAAACCAAAGATTTATTATCTACTAAAACAAAAAATGAAGCTACTAAACAAAACACGAGTTGATACACTACTAAAATATAAAAAGAAGTTAATAAGCAAAAACAAAGATAAAGAAGCTAATGAACAAAACTACTAAGGATAAAATGAATCTACATAGTAAGAGAGAGAGAAGATATATACATACAAATAAGAAAAGAGAGAATATCATCAAATTATTACAGGCCAAATGTATCAAAGTACCAAATATATCAAATAAACTCCCCCCTCCCCCGCGAATAAAAGTAAGCATTATCCCCGATGCTTATCAAAATAAGAGTAAAAGAGGGAAGAGGGAAGAGGGCAGAAAACTCCCTATGGCTCCTTGGACATCCTTGTGGCCCCAGCAATGTCATCGTCCTCAAGATCAGCCAACTCAATCTCATCATTCTCAACTCTAGGTATAACTGGGTTGGCAAACATCTGATGCACTGCCTCAGCAGTGTCGGCAGCAAGGTCTGGCTCTTCAGACTGGCCAGCTGGTGCCACCGGTGTAGATGATGTTGAAGGATCTGGCGCGGAATGGTGTGGGTCAAGCAGCATATCAAAGGGGAGATATCCGACTGTAGCAATCCTGGTCACCACTCTCCAGAGCTTGTCCACTGACTTCTTGCTGGCCTGGGACTTCCTCATCTTCTTTACTTCATTTCTCAGCTCTTCAATCATTGATCCATGCTGTACCAAGGTGTCCATGATAGTCTTCTTATTTTCCAAAATTTTCTTAAATGTCTCCTCAATGTCAGAAGAAACCTGTGATGCATGTGAGGTGGACTGTGCTACAATAGTGCTGGACAAATCAGTCAACTTTACAGTGGTTATCTGCATCCAGTTGTTGAGATTCACCAATGTCTGGGAGACTCGCAGTGCAGATAGTGGGTGAGTAGGCACATGCACTGGCCTCAAAGCTGAGGTGGGAGCTATAGATATGGCACTGGAGCAAGGCTCACTGGCCACCATGTATGAAAGATAGTGAAGGCAGCCAAGCTAACAAAACGGTCCTCCCAAACCTCTTTCTTCTTCGATCTTTCAAGACCGGCAACTGTAGCATCTCCCCCTCTGCTATCATCGGGGATATCCTGAACTGGTACATCCTGTGCCTCAGGGACTGGTGTAGCCGATGGCTCTGAAGCCTGACTAGCACTCTCTGATTCCTCGAAAGTACTATGAGATGAGGATGACTCATAGCTGTGTTGGTATCTCCCTTGCGGCCTTGACTGTAGGGCCGACTGCTTCTGAACAGAGGCTGAGTTTCCCTCCGATGCTTCCCTAGACGGGACATATGAGCTCGTCTCGGAGACATCTGCACCTCTCTCTCTACCGGATATAGCTTTCTTTGTAATTGTCTTTTGTTGGCCAAAAGGGTACGACACTCTTGCCTCGACCTAGAGAAGGTTCACCTCTTCTTTTAGATGTGTCGCCGTGTCCTCTAGATTGAACCATTGTGTGTATCAAGCAAAGGTGATTGGTAGTTGCAATTCATGTTCAGACATACACATAAGATATACAAGTAAGCTATATACCAAAAGACACAGTGAGGGTATATAGTTAAAACATGCTTGCAGGGAAATGATCTGCGGTATGCATAATTTTTCTCATGGTCACAGATGAGGACTTGCGGACCACACAATTATTTTTGTGTGGCCGCAAAAGTGAAGTGCGGTCCGCACAATGTCACTTGCGACCACACCTCTTAAATCCAAAAGATGCCAACTCTCTGATGACAGATAAATGGCTTATGTGCAGTCACAACATGATTTTTGTGGTCCGCATAATTAGAGATGCGGACGCACATTGGACTCAAAAAGTATAGACTCTGTGATGACAGTAAAAATGCTATTCTGCGGCCGCGATGAGAATTCTGCGGTCCACACATTTTATCTTGCGGTTGCAGATCCCTTATTCACTAAGGCTGCCCTAAAATCTATTTATGCAGACCGCACAAATTCAGGTGCGACTACAGAATTCAAAAATTACGAACAATTTAGTTTTTTCTATCTAGGCTTTTCAATTTTGTGCACAATTTGACATCACAACATCATAGAGGCATGAAAATATGTTGACCCATTCCCCATTACGTATTCACCCACACATAGATCCACAGTTGAATTCTAACGACAAATGGCCTAAAAAGAACTAAAAATTTACAAATTAAAAGAAAACGATTAACAAGAAATTGAAGCATACCAGATAAATAAGTGTAATAAGTGACAAATCAAAGATGTTGTGTGTGTGGACAAATGAAATCACTAAGAAGTTTCAAAAGGGCACTATTCTTTTGTTCAGAGAGTGAAAAAAATGTGACTGTGGCCCCTAATCCTCTATTTATATGACTTGGTTTGATAAGGGAAAGAAGGGTGAGTGCAGCCGCACATTTTCATGTGCAGTCCGCACTCTGTTACTTGAAGAAATCCTCTCAACATTTCATCTGCGGTCCGCAAAATTTTGTGTGAGATCGCAGATTTCATGTTGCGGCCGCAGATTTTATGTGCGGTCGCACATAGACCTTTTTTTTTTCTAACAGACTAAACTTTAGAGAGTTGGCATTTTCAACCTCTCATTTGTGAGGTCCACAAACTAATTGTGCGGCCGCAATGTTCTTTTGCTACAACACCCAAAAATGTGCGGTCCGCAATTCTTGCAACATTTAGACAAATTGCTGTCCACAATTCCTGTAAGTCATACTCAACCTTGTATCACACTTCAAATCAAGTTAGAATGAAAATAACACCTAACTACAAAAGAAAAAAAAGGAAAAGAAACATGGGTTGCCTCCCAAAAACTGCATGATTTAATGTCGCGGCACGACACAGAATACCATCAATTGAAATGAATGACCGCCACAATGTGGCTATCTCTAACCTTCCCCAAATAGTTCTTCACCCGGTGACCATTGACTCAGAATACTTCATTATTTTTATTCTTCAAGTCTAATGCACCAAAAGGTGTCACACCCACAATTTCAAAAGGACCACTCAGTTTAGACTTTAGCTTCCCGGGAAACATCCTCAATCTTGAGTTAAACAACAATACAAGATCGCCCACCTTGAACTCTTTGTTCCAAATGTATTTGTCATGAAGATATTTTATTTTTTCTTTGTACAAGGACGAACTTGCATAAGCATGGTACCAGAACTCATCCAATTCATTTAAATGTGCAACCCTCAGGTTTGCGGCTACATATCAATCAAGATTCAACTTCTTTAGAGCCCACATGGCCTTGTGCTCTAGCTCTACCGGAAGATGACAAGCTTTTCCGAACACCAACCGGTATGGAAACATTCCGATAGGTGTTTTGTAAGCCGTACGATAAGCCCATAATGCATCATCAAGCTTCTTGGACCAATTCGTCCGATTAGCATTCACTGTTTTGGACAAGATACTCTTTACCTCCCGATTGGAGACTTCCACTTGCACACTAGCTTGTGGGTGATAAAGAGTCGTGACTTTGTGAGTAACACCATACTTGCTATGCAAAGTGTCAAAATCCTTGTTGCAAAAATGTAATCCCCCATCTCTTATAATAGCACGCAGAGTACCAAACCTTGTGAAAATATTCTTCTTCAAGGAAGCCATCACACCTCTCGCCTCATTGTTGGGTAAAGCAACGACTTCAATCCATTTGGACACATAATCAACCACGACTAAGATGCAGGTGTTTCTACAAGAACTCACAAAAGGGCTTATGAAGTCAATACCCCACATATTGAAAATATCAATCTTTGAAATGGTTGTGAGAGGCATTTCATTCTTCTTTGAGATTCCACTGGCCCGTTGACATTTATCACATCTTTTCACTAGCTCACTTGTATCCTTGTAAAGAGTAGGCCAATAGAAGCAGCAACTAAGTACTTTGGTCACCGTTCTTGCTCCACCATCATGACCACCATATGGAGAAGAATGACAAGCCCCAAGAATTTTACCTTGCTCTTTTTTCGGTACACATCTTCTAATCACCCCATCCGTACAAATCCAGAAAAGGTATGGTTCATCCCAATAATAATCTTGACAATCCTGTTTGAGCTTCTTCCTTTGATTTGAAGAGAACTCATTCGGAATGATTCCACACACCCGTAAACCATGGCACCTATTTTCTTGAAATATCCAAGAGTTGCTCGTCGGGGAAGGAGTCATTGATTTCAAGGCCATCATGCAGCCTCCCCTCCTCCTCCAAACGAGACAAGTGGTCCGCCACTTGGTTTTCACTCCCTTTTCTATCTTGTATGTCAATATCAAATTCTTGAAATAAAAGAAACCTTCTCATCAACCAAGCTTTGGAGTCCTTCTTGCTTATAAGATACCAAAGCGCCACATGATCCATGTGGACAATGACTTTTGCACCCATTAAGTACATGCGAAACTTCTTAATTGCAAACACAATGGCAAGTAGCTCTTTCTTCGTAATGGTATAGTTGACTTCGGCACTATTCATGGTTTCACTAGCATAATAGACCGGATGAAATTTTTTATTGATGCGTTTCCCCAAAACAGCCCCAACCGCTACATCACTTGCATCACACATGAGTTCAAAAGGGACACTCCAATTTGGAGCGGTGATGATGGGAGTAGTTGTCAACTTGAACTTCAAAAATTCAAAAGCCCTCATCCAATCATCAATGAAGTTGAACTTAGCATCCTTCTCAAGAAGCTTGCACAACAGGTTCACTACCTTAGAGATATCTTTGATGAAATGCCGGTAAAACCCCGCGTGGCCTAAGAAACTCTGATCACCCTTCACCGAAGTTGGAGGTGGAAGTTTAGAAATCACCTTAATTTTTTCCTTGTCAACTTCAATTCCATGCTTTGAGATTTTGTGGCCAAGGACAATGTCTTCCTTGACCATGAAATGGCGTTTCTCCCAATTAAGCACTAAATTTATTTCTTCACATCTAGCCAACACTTTATCCAAATTTTCAAGACAATCATTAAAAGAATCTCCAACTACCGAGAAGTCATCCATGAAAAATTCAAGGTAGTCCTCCACCATGTCCATAAAGATAGCCATCATACACCTTTGAAAAGTCGTCGGTGCATCGCACAAACCAAATGGCATATGCTTGAAGGCGAAAGTACCATAGGGACATGTAAATGTTGTTTTCTCTTGATATTCCGGAGTAATAAGAATTTGGTTGTAGCCCGAATACCCATCAAGAAATCAATAGAAAGAACGGCCGGCCAATCTATCAAGAATTTGATCTAAGAAAGAAAGTGGAAAGTGATCCTTCCTTGTAACTTTGTTAAGCTTGCGATAGTCCATACACACCCTCCATCCGGTCACCGTTCTTGTAGGAATCAACTCATTCTTGTAATTTGTGACCACCGTCATGCCCCCATTCTTTGGGACACATTGAACCGGAGAAGTCCACGAACTATCGGAGATGGGGTAGACAACCCCAACATCCAACCACTTGATAATCTCCTTCTTGACAACTTCTTGCATAGCCTCATTGAGCCTCCTTTGATGTTCAATAGATGGTTTGGCACCATCCTCCAACTTGATCTTATGCATGAAAAAGGCGGGCCTTATCCCTCGAATATCCGCCAATGTCCACCCAATAGCCTTCTTCCTCTTTTGTAGCACCTCCAATGTGGAATCTACCTGCACGTTAGTCAAACAAGAGGAAATAATAACCGGTAAAGTAGAACAAGGGCCAAGAAATTCATACGAAAGATGTGGAGGCAATGGGTTCAACTCCAAGGTAGGAGGCCCTTCAATAGAAGGCTTTGTAGGAGGAGTTGTCCTATTTTCAAGATCCAAAGATAATTTCCGGGGTGCATAGTTATACGACCCCATTTCTTGCAAAGAGTTCACACATTCCATGAAACCATCCATCTCGTCATCATCAAAGTTGAGCAAGACGGCCTCCAACATATCACCAACATTGATTGTATCACTTGTTTCATCAACAATAACATCGGTCACCAAGTCTACAAAAGAACACACCTCATTGCTATTTGGTTGCCGTATGGACTTGCACACATAGAATACCACTTTTTCAATACCAACCTGGAATGTAAGTTCTTCGGATTCAACATCACAAAGAGCCTTCCCCGTATCAAGGAAATGTCTCCCAAGAGTAATCGACATTTCATAATCAACCTCATAATCTAGAATGACAAAATCCGCTGGAAAAATAAATTTATCAACACGATCAAAGACATCTTCAATCACTCCCAAAGGCCTCTTCATAGTATGATCGGGCATTTGCAATCTCATAGAGGTGGGTATTGGTTTCCCAGTGCCCAAAGTTTCGAAAATCGAATAGGGCATCAAATTGATATTTGCCCCAATATCACAAAGAGCTTTAGCAAACTCGGCACTTCCAATTTTACAAGGAATCATAAAGGCAACGGGATCCTCCAACTTAGGAGCCATTGAATGCACACTTGCACTTACTTGAAGAGAGACTTTGATAGTTTCAAAATTCATTGACCGCTTCTTTTTCACAAGATCGTTCATAAACTCGGCATAACCGGGCATTTGTTCCAAAGCTTCAACTAATGGCACATTGATTGAGAGACTCTTCATCATTTGAATGAACTTCTTGAATTGATTCTCACCATTATTTTTGAAAAGTCTTTGAGGGTATGGAGGTGGAGGCTTAGACAAATATGCCTTAGCCTTTGCACTACCGGCTCCGATATGTCAATAATGTGATCCCTAGACGGGTTCACCTCCTCTTGAGTCTCTTCCATACTATCGTCAATATCAATACGAACTTCATCATTAGGTTGCACCACATTGTCCGGGATCTCTTCTTCTTGTACCACTTGCTCATCATCCACAAGTTGCCTTTGACTTGAGGTAGGTGTATTCCCACATCTTCCACTTCTTGTAGTAACGACCATGGCATGCCCCGTGTCATTTCCATCCTTTTGGGTTTACTACTGTGTCACTTGGTAGTGCCCCCTTAGGATGAGAATTTAGATCTTGGGAGATTTGTCATAGAACTTCTAGGTTACGGATTGATGTGTTGTGTGAGGCAAATTAGGCATCTGAATCGACATTCTTTTCCATTATTTGCTTGAACATATTTTCAATACGCCCCATCTCGTTGTTTGAATAACTTGAACCATATGAAGGATAAGGAGGCGCGTTGCTCGATTGTTGATACATCGGGGGCCATTGAAAACCCGACCGCCGGTTGCCTTGATTGTGGTTCCATCCGCCTTGATTGTTATCCCCCCCCCCAATTTCCTTGATTATTTCTACTCCAATTTCCTTGATTGTTGTTGTTATGTCAATTCCCTTGATTGTTGTTTCCGTTCCAATTGCCTTGATTGTTAGAATTCTAATTGCCTTGATTGTTTTGAGGTCGCCATTGTTGTTGGTTTGGGCCTTGAAAGTTGTTTCTTTTCCCTTGAAAGTTGTTTACATATTGCACTTCCTCCTCTTATTAATTATAGGAATCATCTTGCTCAAAACCACTATCTTCTTGCACATAATTCTGCACTTGTAGATTTTGCACTTGTAGACATTTGGTCCTCCTCTTGTTCACCATCGTGTTCCCTCCCTCCATGGCATTGACTTGCTTGAGATTTTGCACTTGGTTTAGTTGGGCCTTTGCTATTTGCGTCATGGTGGTTGTCAACTCGACAATGGCTTGCCCATGGTCTTGCAATATTTTGTGAAGTTGGATCATGTTTGGGTCACCTTGTGGAACATTGGCCCGTGATTGCCAAGCCGATGACATTTCCGCCATCTCATCCAAAATCTCACATGGCTCCGCATAAGGCCATGAAGTTCCCATCGGCAAGTTAATTCACTACACATTGGTTGGTTGTGTTAATCCCACGATAGAAAGTTTGTTGAATCATGTTCTCTGTCATATCGTTGTTGGGACATTCCTTAACCATTGTTCTATAACATTCCCATATCTCGTGTAGTGGTTCATTCGGATCTTGATTTAATCCCTAAATCTTATCTCAAAGTGTAGCCATGTGCTCCTAAGAGAAGAACTTAGAAATAAAATTTTCCACCAACTCATCCGAAGTGTGAATGGAATGGTTTGGCAAAACGTTCTAACCAATCTAAAGATTTCCCCGGTAGAGAGATGGGAAAAAGCCTTAGCCTCAATGCATCCTCGAAGACATTTGTTTGTTTGCTCCCCCAACAAGTATCCACAAAACCCTTCAAATGTTTGTACGCATTTTGAGTTGGAGCAACGGTGAAGAAACCCCGTTGCTCAAGCAAAGTGAGCATCACATTGGTTATTTGAAATTGGCCCGCCCTAGTACGGGGAGGGTCTACTACACTTGCATATCCTTCATTGGGTAATATCCAGTGTGGAGACGCTTGTGGTGAAGGTGGGGGTAGAGCAAGGACATTGTCATGAGGCACTCATCCTCGATGTCCACATCCCCTAAAGGAAACTTTCTTAGCTTATTGTTCACCATGGTTGTACCTACGAATTCTCACACAAGTTAGTAACACGGAAGGAAAAAAAGATATTCCAAAAACACACCCAAAATATATAGCTAACACCGTTTTAACTCCCCGGCAACGATAAGAGATATGATACGGCCGTATGCAATAATAATTACCCAGCTATGAGTCGGGGTCGAATTCACTGGAAGTTATAAGGGGTGTCAGGAGTATATATTTGAAGCAAGCGAATGGACTACCTAAATTGCACTTCCACAACAAAGTTTTGGTTTCTACTTCTACTATAACTCTAATGATTGTAAGCTAAGGTAAATAAACTAGAGATGAATGTTTTTGATGTTTTTTTTTCAAATAGTTTAAAGGCCCAGGGTTGTGACCATAACCTAGGTGTTTGCCTAATGAGATAAAGACATTAACACTTGTTTTGTTGATTGGGGTATATTATAGCTCTCAAATCTACATTACCCACTCAATACCTCTCGGTCAGAGAGTGATTTTGCCCAATTTGTCTTTCTCAAGTCCAAATGGGTATCAAACAAAATAGTTGATATGAGCTCAAGTCGGGTTCTTACTATCTCTAGTTTGAACCATTTAATTAGGCTAATGAATCTCTCAATTAACCCAATTCCTTGTTAGCCAAGTTATCCTACACTAGGTCTCTCTTTCTCAAGTAGAGACTAAGTCAAATAGGCATGAATCAATGTTTGCAACCATTAATTATAAAATCGAAGCATGAACTAAGATAAATAATCAACACCCAATCATTAACAAGCATTAAATTAATCACCCATAAGGTTTACACACTAGGGTTGGGTCACAACCCTAGTGAAAATCTAGCAACTCATAATGGGTATTGAAGAGAATAAAGAAGAAAAGCTAATTAAACCCATAATGAAAGATTAAAAATGATGAAATCTAATGTTAATACACCAAAATAATGTAAAACGACCTAAAGTAGTAAAAATATACGGCTACAACAACTTTTAATGTTCATACTTGACCTAATTTTGTGAAACTCGTCTATTTATACAGGGCCAAAAATCGCGGACAAAAATGCCCCTCGAGAGGTTCTGCGGCCGCATAATTCCATGTGTGGTCCACAGATTTCCTAGCTGGAAGGAAGGTGAGTTATGCGGCCGCACATTTCTGAACTGTGGCCGCGAGGCAACTTCTCCGGCCACACAATTCTTGTGCGGTCCGCACTTCACAAAGGCTCCAGGACTTGTTCTTCTTGCAAATTGTATGAACTTTGCATCTTTGTCAGTAAAAGCCCAGTTCTGCGGTCGCACAATTCATATGCGGTCGGCACATTGCTAAAAGTCCTGTTGGGTTTTTCTTCTTGGTTTGCGGATGCAGATGGAATGTTGAAGTCTGTAATTTCTTCTGCGGTCGCAGAATTCCTTCTGCGGACCGCACATTTGTGCTTCTACGCTCTTTATTGCCTTGTGCTTATGAACACTTCTTTTTGAGTCGGATTTCATCTCGAGAGACCAAATTTCCATCATTCCTGCAATTTGTACAATTTTATTAGGTTCGGGAACACAATTTAATTCTTTCGGAACAAAACAAAGCTAAAAGGTGCTAATAAGCAGTCAAAAATTCCACTTTTCAAGAACTAAGTTTAGAAGTGTTACGTACTTCAAACCATACAAATCTCTACTCCAATAAGCCCTTCCACGCGAATCAGCCTTTGAATGCCTCGAATCTAGCCATAAACAATTTGATACAATCAACTCAAGCTATAGGAATCAATTCCTTATAAAAATGCTAAGTTCTTAATCAAAAGTCAAAAAGTCAACTCAAAAGTCAACCCCCAGGCCCACATCTCGGAATCCGATAAAAGTTACAAAATCCATAAGCTCATCCAACCACGAGTCCAACCATACCAAATTTACCAAATTCCGGCACCAAATCGTCAGTCGAATCCCCAAATTTAACTCTCCAATCCCTAGGCTAAAACTCTCAAAATTCTACCTCAAAAACACACAAACTACGTGCAAAATTCAATGGGGAAATAATATTATTGATAAAAAATAATCACAAGTGACTTACCCCAAGAAACCCTTCGAAATTCCTCTCAAACATCGCCTCAATTCGAGCTTGTGAAGTCCAAAAATAATTAAAACCTCGGAACCCTTCGAATTTAAACACTGCCCAGAGATTCCGCTTCTGCGGTTGTCACGACCCCAAATCCACTAGTCGTGATGGCACCTAGCCCAACCCGCTAGGTAAGCCAATTAACCACTAACCAATTTTAATAACAATTAATAAAGCAATTAAGTAAAGAAATATCTGAATCTGATACATTTCCCAAGAATTGGTAGTACAAATCATGAGCTTCTAAGAATAGAATTTACAAAGCTCAAATGAAATAAATACATCGTTTGTTTGAAAAGTACATAAAAGAATTTTTATAGATCTAAGGCTACCATGAACAAGAGGCAGCTACAACCGAGAGGCAGGTACATCTTCAAATCCCGCTCTCATCGAACATAGAAACATCAGCAGCCAACATCTGCACGCAAGGTGTAGAAGTGTAGTATGAGTACAACCGACCCCATGTACTCAATAAGTAATATACCTAACCATAGGTTGAAAGCAGTGATGAGCTAACACAAGGTCGGGTCCAACACCAATATTCTACAATAGTTCATAATAGCATAGTACAAGTAACAAAAGAGTATCTCAGAAATAAAAAGCTCAGTTCGTTCACAGTTCCAGAAAAATAGTCATTTCTTTTCAAGTATCTCAGTGAAAACCCAAATCTTTTACTGAAAAAGCTAAAAATACGAGTAAGTTTGAAAACTGTAATTTTTCCAAATATCCTTTCCACGATAAATAAGATGTTTTATTTTCTTTCCAGATAGCAAGTGTGAAATACCTCTATATGCCCAAATATCAATGTGTGTAAAAAGTCATGAATGACGTGATACCGTACAACATAAGGAAAAATGCATCTCTGTGCCTGTATGTCATGTGTGCATGCCAGTGCCATGTATCTCAGAGATGAATCATGTACTCACACTCTCAGAGTACTCAATCTCACTGTCTCACACTTTCCTCTCATCATACTCAACCACTCGGTATTGTATATGGCCCATACGGCCCAGGAAAGGTCCATCTCAGAATATATACATCACTGTCCATCGGTCACTCAGTACCGAGGAAGTCCAATCCGGCCCGTGGAGAAGATCCATCTCCAGGTATATTATTCTTCGGACAAGATCCATGTCCAAGAAAGATCCATCCCTCAATAATATCAATCACGCTCATTGGGGGTGCGCAGACTCCTGAGAGTCTCCTACAGCCCAAGCGCTATAATCCGCATGGACAACTCACGTGCTGCACGAAAAACTCACGTGCCATAATATCAATATCTGGATCCGTATGGACAACTCACGTGCTGCACGAACAACTCACGTGCTATAGTATCAATATCCTCACAAACAGGCCCCGGGCCTCACTTAGTCATCAATCTCTCTAGTCTCACTCACGGGCTCACAATGTCATGAAACTAGCCCGACAATAATGATATGATGTATCAATAAATAAAAACTAAGACTGAGATATGATATGAATGCATGAATATGACTGAGTACGAAATATCAATGAAATCAGTGAAATGGCAGCAAGAAATGACCACTATGGGTCCTAGCAGTATAGTCATAAAGCCTAAACATGATATCTAAAATGATTGACAGCTCAATTACTTTATCACATGATGAAAACACGGACATCAACAAAGTAGGACCACTATAAAGTGCCCTGGAAACAACAGAGTCCCAATTCCCGTGGTGCACGCCCACACGCCCGCCACCTAGCATGTGCGTCACCTCAATACCAATCACATAACACGTATTTCGGGATTTCATACCCCCAGCACTAAATTTAGAAGAGTTACTTACCTCGAACAAGCCAATACCAATGCTGAGCAAGCCAAGCGATGCTCCAAAGATGCCATCACGCGCGTAGCGACCTTCGAACGGTTCAAAACTAGCCAAAAGTAACTCAAATACATCAAATAAAGCCCAAGGAAGCAATTCTAAATGATAAAGATCGAATCCGACAACCCGTTCAATTACGAGTCCAACCATACTAGTTTCACTCAAATCCGACTTTAATTCGATGTTCAAAACTCAAAAATTCATATTATGAAACTTTAGGCCAAAACCCCCAATTTCCTCTATAAAATTCACATTCCAATTACCAAAAACGAAGGTAGATTCATGGAATAAGATCAAAACCAAGTGTAGAACACTTCCCCCAATCCTTGTGATGAAAATTGCTCCAAAAGTCGCCTAACCTATTCTCCAAAATCCGAAAATGGGTGAAGAACCACGAACCCTCGACCTTAAAGAGTTCTGTCCAGTAAATCTGCACCTGCGGGTAGGAGGTCGCATCTGCGATCCCCACTTCTGTCGGAACAATCTCGCTTCTGCGCGAAAAGCATGGACAACCATGATCGCTTCTGCGACGCCTAGGACCGCACCTGCGGTCGCGCTTCTGCGCATGCACATATGCGCTCTGGCTTCCGCTTCTGCGGCCTCCTCATCCAACTCTCACCTCACATCTGCGACACCATTGCCGCACCTGCGAGCCCATTTCTGCAGGTGCGAAAATACCAGAACCAGCAGCCTTCAACAATGCAATATGCAACGAAATTGATCTAAACCTCGTCCAAAACGCATCCAAGCCATTCGGGGCCCCATCCAAATATACCGACAAGTCCCATAACCTAACACGGACCTACTCGAGGCCTCAAAACACACATAACAACATCAAAACGATGAGTCACACCTCAAATTGAAATGAATGAACTTTGAAACTTCAAACATCCACAACCGATGCCGAAACCTATCAAATCATGTCCGATTGACCTTAAATTTTGCACACAAGTCACATTCGACATTACGGACCTTCTCCAACTTCCGGAATCGGGATCTGACCCGGATATCAAAAGTCCACTCCCAGTCAAACTTTCCAAAATTTTAACTTTCGCCATTTCGAGCCAAATTCAACCACGGACCTCCAAATCACAATCTCGACGCGCTCCTAAGTCCAAAATTACTCAACGGAGCTAACGGAACAGTCAAAATTTCAATCCGAGGTCAAATGCTAAAAGTTAAACTAGGTCAACTCTTTCGAATTTAAAGCTTATAGCTGAGAATCATTCATTCAAATGAATTCTGAATAACCTGAAAACAAAAACCGATGACTCACATAAGTCATAATACATCATACAGAGCTACTCATGCCCTCAAACAACCGAGAGAAGTGTAAATGCTCAAAATGACCGGTCAGGTAGTTACATCGGTACCGCTTTTGAGGTCAAAAAATTCGCTTCTGCGGAAAACACTCAACTCCCATCCTCGCACACCTTCGGCTAATCTGCCGCATCTGTGGGTGCGCTTTTGCGAGATATTGACTGCTTCTGCGGACCTAGCCTTGCCTCCAATAATCCGCATTTGCGAAATCGCAGATGCGAAAAATCCTTCGCACCTTCGACCACCGGTCAACCTCTTCTGGACCTCAACTGCGATCCCTCACCTGTGATCCCCTGCTCACTTCTGCGAGCTCGCACCTGCGATCAATCCCTCGCAGGTGCGGTCACACCAGCAAAATTCCAGCTTCAGCACTTCTAAGTCCACAATTCAATCTAATTCCCATCTGAATCATTCCCGAGGCCCCCGAGACCTCAACCAACTATACCAACAGGTCTTAAAACACGATACAAGCTTAGTCGAGGTCTCAAATCACATCAAACAACATCAAAAATATGAATTGTACCTCGATTCAAGCCTAACGAAAACTAACCAACTTCTACAATCGATGCTGAAACCTATCAAATCAAGTACGATTGACCTATAATTTTGCACACAAGTCATAAATGACAAAACGGACCTACTCCAACTCCCGAAACCAAAATCTGAGCTTGGTAACCACAAAGTCAACTTGTCACGACCCCAAATTCCCTCCGTAGGATATCGTGATGGCACCTAGTCTCTAAGACTAGGTAAGCCTATCAATGCGGAATAATAATAAATATATTAAATAAATAAACTATAATTCAAACAATTTTAACTCCCAAAACCCGGTAAAAATAAGTCACAAGCTTCTAAGATTTTATTTTTTATGTCTCTATACATCAGAGTCTAAAGCAAATAAGGAAGACAACATAGTAAGATAGAAGGGGACTCCGGAGTCTGCGGATGCTGGCAGATATACCTCGAAGTCTCCTCGTATAGCTAGTTTACTGATGCGTGGTCTGATAAGATGTACCTGGATCTGCACAAAAGGATGTGCAGAAGCGTAGTATGAGTACACCACAGCGGTACCCAGTAAGTGCCAAGCCTAACCTCGGCAGAGTAGTGACGAGGTCAGGTGAGGCCCTACTGGAATATAATAATGGCATGGTAAAATGTTTATCAATGTAATATAATAAAATGACATTGGAAATGAATCAAATAGTATGTCACATTTAATGACATCAAATAATTACAAATAATATCTCGTGGAATCAAAACAGAATTTCCTTCAACTTTATGAAAATCACAACAATTAATCGAAAGCAACTATGGCCATAAATCAATATCAACAAGGGCACTCCCGAGGTACCGCCTCGTAGTCCCAAATCATAAATAAATTCACAATATCTCATTTTCTTATATCACCGCGGGAGCCTTCACAATTTATTTAAAGAAAATATTTTTTTCCCGAAATAGCATCCCGCGTTTTAGCCATCCTTATCACACCGCATGACTTCTAGTAGTTCCCCTACTAGTCACACATATCAAGCAACCCTTATCTCACCGCATGCGTTTCAACACCCTAACCTTATACCACCGCATGCGTATCAATATCACAATATATCATAATTTGCACCTTAAGTGCTCAAATAATTTAACTTGCCAAAATAATTCAACAACAATATTTTTCCACAATAAAGAGCTCACGGCTCATGCCAAAATAAATCATCAATAATAGTTTTCCACAATAAAGAGCTCACGGCTCCCTCACAATGAGTATAAAAATATTCAGGAGTAAATAATTTAGGAAAATAATATTTCAAAATCTTTACTACGTTGCTTCAATATCAAGTTTAAAAATGTCAAATACTTCATATTAATAATATTTAATTTAAAGAAAATCAACCTTCAAATAATGCACAGAATAAAAGAAACCAAGTTTCAACTAAACAGGTAAAACAATTAGTAAGAAAAGATCAAACAAATTTGAAGTATATATCTCAGATCAATGATGAAGAATATAACAAGATAAAATAATTTAATAAATACGCAACAGTGATCTACACAATTTAAAAATATAATATTTCGCAATTTAGCCCGTGTACACACTCGTCACCTCGTGCACACGATTTTCAACACATTTCAATAATCACATCAATACCAATCCTAGGGGAAATTTCTCCCACACAAGGTTAAACAAGTCACTTACTTCGACTTGCTCCAATTTAATCAAGTATTATGCTTTTTCCTCGATTTTTTGACTCCGATCGACTCGTATCTAGTCATAATTAATTCGATACAGTCAACAAAAATTTTAGTAATCAATTTCATAAGAAAATATTACATTTTCATTAAAATCCTAAATTAGCTCAAAATTTTCCCGTGGGGCCCACATCTCAGAATCCGGCGAAATTTATAAAATCCGACAACCCATTCAATTACGAGTCAACCCATACCAATTTTACCAAAATCCGATAACAACTCGACCTCCAAATCTTAAATTTTTCTTTTTGGAAGGTTTTGCAAAAATCGTGATTTCTTCCATTTAAATCCGAAATAAATGATGAATATGACCATAGATTTATGAAATATAATCACATTTGGATATAGGAGACTTACCCAAGTTGAAGTCTTGAAGAAATCATCAAAATTGCCCAAGAACCGTGCTCCAAAACTCCAAAACGAAATGAAGGAAATGATCATTTTTGGCCCATAAGATTCTGCACCAAAAACACTATTCCGGTCGCTAAAAGTCCCATCCCGTCGCTAAAAGTGTCACATCTGGTCGCTAAAGGTGCACACCAGGACTATTTACACCAACAGTTTTATTTCACTAAAAAGGCTCTAATTCCATCATACGAACTCGGAATTCGACGATTATTATTCCTATGAGTCACAAATAAAACTACGAACCCATTCGTTCAATCGAAACTCAATTCGGAGCTCATTTGCTCAATGCGATACCAATTTCGCTCATTAAACAATTAACACATATTTTGCGCTTAAAACTCAATCGCGACTTGATGAAATTAGACAAAACTTTCCAGATCACTCCTATAATTCATTATCAAAATGTCGAAAGTCTCGAAATCGAATTTCGATCTCTAGAACTAAAAATGGACTTTTGGATCATTACATGCTTATGTTGAAAACATCAAACTCTTCCTCGACAGCCTGTAGTGTATCAATCATAACTTCTTGTACTCAACTCCAACTGCCAAACGGTTTAAAGTTCTGCAAACTAGATACAAAGTACTACAACTTTCATGTTTTTCTCATCGCCCAACTCCTTATAGATTGCGAGATATAAGCTCCCAAAGTCAGCCCTATGCAGCAGAAATTTCTGGCGATGCATAACATTTTGTATAAATGTCTGAATGATAAATGGTTTATCGTTCTGGAAACTAGAATCAAAGGGCTACAACTTTTATGTTTTGATAATTTTCAGATACCTTATAGATTTCGAGATATAAGCTTCCAAAGTCAGCTCTGCGATTGTACTGGTTGCTGTCCAAAAATAGCTTCTGCAGCAGAAATATTCCAGCAGTTCCTTTTTGTCCGAAATCCATTCCGTTAACCTTCCGAAATCCACCTGAGGCCCTCGGGACCTTAACCAAATATACCAACATATCCCAAAATACAATATGAACTTAGTTGAGGCTTCAAACCATGCCAAACAACGCCGAAATTATGAATCGCGCATCGAATCGAATTATGCGTTTTCAAGTCTTCCAACTTCTATAATTTGCGCCGAAACATATCAAATCAATTCCATTGACCTCAAATTTTGTACACCAGTCATAGAGAAAATAACTGAGTTATGAAAATTTTCAGAATCAGATTTCGACCCCGATATCAAAAAGTCAACCCCTCGGTCAAACTTCTCAAAAATTCAACTTTCGGCATTTCAAGCCTAATTCCACTACGGACTTCCAAATAAAATTTCGATCATGCTCCAAAGTCCAAAATTACCATACGGAGCTGTTGGAATCATCAAAATTCTATTCCGGGGTCATTTGCACATAATTCGACATCCGGTCACTATTTGAACTTAAACTTTTAAGTTTTCATCAAAATTCCATATCTCGGGCTAGGGACCTCGAAATTTGATTCTGGGCATATGCCTAAGTCTCAAATCACGATACAGACCTACCAAAATTGTCAAAATACTGATCCGAATCTGTTTGCTCAAACTGTTGACCTATGTCAACTCAGTTGAGTTTTAAAGCTCTAATTCATATTTTAATTTATTTTTCACCTGAAAACTTTCCGAAATATTTTTACGGACTGCACACTCAAGTCGAGTAATGGTAAATAGTGCTTAGATCATATAATTAATCATTAAATTTAAAGATGACATTTTAGGTCATCACACAACTCTCGGTCAAACTTCTCAATTTCCAAAACTTCTAATTTTTCCAACTTTCGCTATTTCAAGCCTAAATCAACAGCAGACCTCCAAATCACTATCCTGGCATACTCTCACGTTCAAAATTATCCAACGGAGCTATCAGAACCATCAAAACTCCATTCCGGAGCCATTTACATAAAAGTCAACATCCGGTCAACCTTTTCAACTTAAGCTTCCAACCTTGAGACTAAGTGTCTCAACTCATTCTCAAACATCTCCGGAACCAAACCAACTACTCCGACAAGTCACATAACAACAATTTAGCATAGAATAAGTTGTAAGTGAGGGAACGGGGCTACAACACTCAAAACAACAGGTTGGGTCGTTACATTATCAAATAGGTTAAGAACTACATATGGAATCTATAACTAAATTTTCAATTATTTTAATTCCATTTTGACTTGAGAATCTTCAATTCAATTTTGTTATGGAACTTTAGTCTATATTAGAATTATCTTTTTTCCGAAACACTTCAATCAAGAAAGAATATCTGAAAATATTCAAAATAAATACATAGTTAGATAACAAAATAAAAAAACATTGAGAAACTTTGCAAAACATCCAACTCGAAAGTCTAAGCGAATAACATATAATAGTCTCTATAATTTACTTTATTAGGCTAATTATCATATGCAATCATATTAGGAACTTTTGTTATCTTTTATAATTAATTAAATATTACTACTCTATATAACTATAAAACTCTTTCACATCTAAAATCCTATAATTATAGTTCTTTACAATACTATATCTAGATTTGAATAAAGATAATTTATTTTAAAATAAATATAATATATAGGATACACTCCTATGTTTATCCAGATATAACAAAAAAAATTACAAAATCAAATATTTTTTTTATTTCTAGAATTGGTTCAACGTTTGAGTAAATATTATTGTTGATGATTATATTTTCTCTGTATGATGGCTGTAAATAAATTGAGCATAATCATGTAAAATATCAGACTTTCCTATAACAAAATCTCTCTTTCCTGTATTCAACTTAATGCATCTTTCAAATCAGTATAATAAGAAAAAGATACTTGACAATTTTAAGATAATATCTATTATCTATATCTATATTTATATCTTTATATATCTATTTAAAATTAATAAATAAATTTAAGATAAATATCGTACGTATGAGGACAAATATGATTAGAATTAGGACAAGTTTTATTGTTAGCAATTTTAAAGTTGATATATTATTTAAATAAATAGATATATACAAATTAATTTACCTAATATTTTAGTACATGGATAATATTTTAATTAAAATATTAGTATTCAATGTATATTTAGTAATACTTTATCCAAATTCACTGCAGCAAAAAATATTTATATTACCAAATAAATACTTTGAATATAGTAGTATAGTGGCGGTATGAATTAAATGTCATTTCTTAGTGGCGGACAAAGTGGAACTAACAAATTTATATGTCACGATCCCATTTCACCATCCGTAGGATATCGTGATGGCACCTAGTCTCTACGACTAGGTAAGCGTGACAGATTTGTGGAAATACATAAAATAAAACTGAAGTCCAATTCTCAACACATGAAATAATTAGAAAATTGTCATTCAATAATTACAACTCTCAAAACCCGGTGAAAACAAGTCACAAGCTTCTAAGAGCAAATACTAAGTGTCTCTATACATCAGAGTCTAAAGAAAATAAGGAAGAACAATATAGTAAGGATAGAGGGGGACTCCGAGGTCTGCGGGCACTGGCAAATATATCTTGAAGTCTTCACTGGTATCTAGTTTGGTGGGAAGAACCTGGATCTGCACAAAAATATGTACAGAAGTGTAGTATGAATACACCATAACGATACCCAGTAAGTGCCAAGCCTAACCTCGGTAGAGTAGTGACGAGGTCAGGTCAGGGTCCTACTGGTTTAAAAGAAAAGTAAGGCAGAAGATATTATAATATTTTGAAATGATTGAGAATTTAAACAATAAGAAGTATCAGAAAATATCAGCACGATAAATAGAGGTAAACAACAGGGGCACTCTCGAGGTACCGCCTCGTAGTCCCAAATGTAAAGATGCAAGATAGGGGGATCTCCCGAGTAAACGTCTCGTAGTCCCAAAGTAAATATGCAGTACATGGGGATCTCTCGAGTAAACGCCTCGTAGTCCCAAAGTAAATATGCAGTACAGTAGGATCTCCCGAGGAACCGCCTCGTAGTCCCAAAGTAAATATGCAGCACAGAGGGATCTTCCGAGGAACCGCCTCGTAGTCCCAAAGTAAATATGCAGCAGATAACCGAAGGAACAATGAATTTATGGCAAGAAAACTTATAGTTAAAGTTTTAATTTAAATCAAGGGAAGTAGATAATTCAACTAAGCATGTTGCACAAATTTACAAGTAAGGGTTAAGACACGTAGACATGTGAAACTAGGCTAAACATGATCACTACATATGCTAAGGTAACACAATTAAGGATTTTAAAAGAAGACAACTCAGCGAGAACCAAAATTTTCATAATTAATCCATGTACGCACTCATCACCTCGCATATACGGCACTCACATATCACAAATTGTTACGATAGTACCAAATCCTAAGGGAATTTCTCCCACACAAAGTTAGACAAGTCACTTACCTCAAATCTCGCTCAATTAATCGGTAAGAATGCCTTTTCCTCGACTTTCCAATGCCGAATGACCCAAATCTAGCCAAAAGAAATTACATATCATGAATAAAACTACAAGAAACTAATTTAAATCATAAATCTATGACTCTAGCAAAGAATCGAAAAATCGCCCCAAAAGGTCGACCTGGGCCCACGTCACGGAATCGGATAAAAGTCACAAATTACGAACACCCATTCGACCACGAGTTCACCCATATAAAAATTTCTAAAATCCGACACCAAATCACCACTCAACTCCTCAAATCAAACTCTCCAAATCTCTAGCCTCAAACTCCCAATTTCCACCTTAAATACACACTAACTAGGTGAACAATTTAATGGAGAAATAATATTATTAAATAAAAATGTTCACAAGTGGCTTAACTCAAGAAATCCCTCGAAAGTGCTCTCAAAAAATGCCATAGACCGAGTTCAAAATGTCCAAAATGAAGAATAAAATATACCCTCGGAATTGCCCCTTTTTTCCCCAGCGAAATCACTTCTACGCGTCCACATCCACATTTGCGGCTCCGCACCTGCGGAATTTCCATCGCAGGTGTAGTTCTAACTTAGTCCAGGTACGTCCGCTTCTGCGGACCCAAACGCGCATTTGCGCTTCCGCTTCTACGACCAAGGAGCGCTTCTAGGCACTCGTTCCTGCGACTAGCAGGCCTCCCATGCCTTTCCGCTTCTGCGCTCATTCCTCTGCAGAAGCGACTCCGCTCTTTCGGTCTCCACATTGCATCTGCGACCACTAGCCAATCCCCCATCTGCACCCAATTGCTCGCTTCTGCGGGCTAGCACATGCGGTCAATCTTGCGCAGGTGCGATTACACCAGAACTGGTGCCTTCAGCCATTCTCACAAATCCAAATTTAATACGTTAACCATCCGAAATCCACCCTAGGCCCCCGGGACCTCAACCCATCATGCTAGCAAGTCCTAAAATATTGCACGAACTTAGTCGAGCCTTTAAATCACATCAAACAACGCTAAAAATACGAATTACACATCGATTTAAGCATAATGAACTTTAAAACTTCAAACTTCAAACTTCTACATCTGACGCCGAAACATATCAAATAAAGTCCGATTGACCTCAAACTTTACACACAAGTCTTAATTGGCATTACGGACCTACTCCAACTTTCAGAATCAGAATTCGGCCCTAATATCAAAAAGTCCACTCCCGATCAAACTTACCAAAAATCATCCTGTCACGACCCGAAATCCACTAAAGGTCGTGATGGCGCCTAACATCGCAGTGAGGCAAACCAACAGTGAATGTTTAACTTAACTACCCATTGTAGTATTTTTGAAATCATAATTTTCGTCAATTAAATAGTAAGGCATAGAATTTACAAGGTAACTGATAATAATTTCACAATGAAATAAAGGACAACTCACAAGTACCCCCAAAACCCGATGTCACAAGTGCATGAGCATTAACTAGGGAATAAAATAAAATAAAATACAACATATATCGGAGATACAAATTAGATAGGATAAATTCAAATAACTCTGATGGAGACTCTGCGGGCTGCGAATCGTAACATGAAATGCGGCTCACGGTAATTCCCCGCAATGGTCGTGCCTCTGCGCCCACAAGATCACCAGACATATATGTACCTGCACAAAAATGTGCAGCAAGTGTAGCATGAGTACGTAAATCAACACGTACCCAGTAAGTATCTAGCCTAACCCTAGAGAAGTAGTGACGAAGGGTCGACATCGACACCTACTAGTGGTCCAATAAGACATATATAACAAGAAGTAAACAGATATAGGGCAGAGTAAATAAACGAATTAAATAAGTATAATTATGTGGTACAATCCTTCTCTCAACAATAAGCTTAACTCTCGACTGGCAGTCACCTCCTCCACCGGAGTGTATATATATATAATGGACTTCACCAGATGGGTCGTCATAATTCAAATCATGAAACTCCCAGATACACTGGCCTTTTAACAAATAATACGCACGATTCCATAGAAGTATTTTACAGAAATGCCGAGGCGTACGGCCCGATCCCATCATAATCTGGTATATCACCATAGATACATCTATTATATATTGCCGAGGCGAACGACCTGCTCCCATGAGAGTATGGTACATAATCCTGCCGAGGCGAACGACCCGATCCCATAAGATGTGCGCACTGCCAAGGGTCGAACGGCACGAACCATAAATGTATCTATCCTGCCGAGGCGAACGGCCTGATCCCATTAAAATAAGAAGCTTTGATGGGTCCTTGACCCCACTCACGAAGGGACAGATGAGTTTTAGGAAAGATTTGGGGAAATCCCTTCGATGAGAACGCGTAACGCGTGGAAAATTTGTAAGAGGAGTACAATTATTCCGTGGCAAATCATAAAGTTCATCCGATCTCTACAATAATGATTCTACCGCTCTACACAAGTCTAGTCTCAAGTTTTAACATGTAGTAAAGGTATTTAATAGGCAAGAGACAACCCAAATAGTACAGTTATAGTATGGAGTGAACCTGAGTCTACCCGGACAATAACATAAATATAGCTACGTACAGACTCTCGTCACTTCGTGCATATGTAGCCCCCGCAACAAGTAGCAAATATAAATTACATCACCTAGGGGTAGTTTCCCCCTCACAGAGTTAGACAGGAAACTTACCTCTCTCTGAAGTTCGATAACCGGCTCCAAAGTCTCTCTAATAACTCAAACCAATGCCCATCTCTCCAAAACTAGTCAATCAGTATGCAAATCCGTAAAAACATACTCTAATACTCATTATAAATCAATTTATAACAAATTTCCAACTCTGTTCAAAAAGTCGATAAAGTTACCTTCGGGCCCACATGCCCGGATTTCGAAAATTTCCGAAGATAATCATTACCCATAACACTACGAACTTAAATATATCATTTATTCCCAATTCCATGTCCAATTTTATGGTCAAAATCCAAAAATACCAATTTCTAGGTTTTTTCTTTAAAATCTCAAATTTCTACTAATTTTCATGTTTAAATATACATATAAACCATGTATTTAACTCACAATATGTGAGAATTACTTACCTCATGAAAGATGACAAAATGGCACTCCAAAATTGCACCCAAGACCGGTTCCAACAAGAGAAAAGAGGTGAAATGAGCCAAAACCCGATTTGGCTAACTTATACATTCTGCCCAGGCGAATTTCGCACCTGCGAAGCCAAAGGCCGCTTCTGTGGCATTGGTTTTGCGGCACCAAGACCGCATCTGCGGAAAACACTGGAGGTCGCCCCCTCGCACATGTGGACAATGTCCCTCTGCTACGACATCGCAGGTGCGCAAATCCACCCCGCTCTTGCGCTCCACTCCGCTTCTGCGCTCCAAGAGGCCACATCTGCGCCATCGCAGATACGGAAAACATCTCGCACCTGCGGGGACTGCCCAGCTCACCCAGAACCTCTTTTGCGACCCTCCTGGCCGCTTCTGCGGCTCCGCACCTGTGGCCAAAACCTCGCAGGTGTGGTTACACCAGATGACAGCAGCTCCAGCATTCCTCCAAGCCCAAACTCGATCCATTTACCATTTGGAATCTACCCGAGGCCCTCGAGACCTCAATGAGTTATAAAAAAACATCCCAAAATGAAATACGAACCTAGTAGAAGCCTCAAACCACACCAAATAATATCGAAATCATGAATCGCGCTTTGAATCAAACTTACAAATTTCCAAATTCTATAACTTGTGCCAAAACGTACCAAATCAATTCGGAATGACTTCAAATTTTGCACACAAGTCCTAATTGACATTACCTACCTATTCCAACTTCCAAAAATTGGAATCAGACCCCGATATCAAAACGTCCACTGTCACGACCCAAACCGATGGGCCGCGACGGGCACCCGATGCCTTACTCAACCGAGTACCAACGTTACATATCATTCTTGTTACATGTCACGTTTCTCGTACGCTAAAGTTTCATATTCAGTTAATTGACATAGACTCGGGGGATGAGATTATGTTGAGGTTAGCATATTTATGCTATTTATAACAATCAATAAGTAAGTGCCATAAAGGATAAATGGTACACGAATTAAAGAAAATAAGTTTCGTTGAAAGTTGTCGATTTGGGATAAAATATGGGCCGAGCAATAATACCCGATATTTATGAACTAGTACCATACAAGGTACCATATGACCATGATCGTATGATGTATAAAGTGTATTAAATATAAGTAGAATTTTAAGTAATTTGAGATAATTCTTAATTATGCGGGTAATTGGTTAATTATCGAGTAACGGGACATTACCTAATTACCTAATAAGTGGATAAAGATTAAACTTTCCCACCCCCATCCCCACGTGGCAGCAAGCCAATCTCAAAGGAATGGCTCTTAGTCATTCTTATTTAGTGGCAGCCTAATATGCCAAATATAAGGCATTTCAATTCAAAGAATTTTCATACAAAGATACTACAATGACAAGTGGGGACGTTAGTCATTCTGATGAATTTCAACAAATTCATTCTCAAGATACTACAATCAGATTTAAAGACGGCTCGCTGAGGATATGTATTGATTATAGGCAACTGAACAAGGTAACTATTAAGAATAAGTATCCACTTCCAAGGATAGACAACTTATTTGATAAGTTACAGGGAGCTAGATGCTTTTCAAAGATAGATTTGAGGTCGGGGTACCACCAGGTTAGAGTTCGGGAGAGAGATATCTCCAAGACAGCTTTCAGGACCCGATATGGCCACTTCGAGTTTCTTGTCATGTTCTTTGGGTTGACGAATGCACCTGACGTATTTATGGACTTTATGAACAGCCTATTCCGGCCATATTTAGATCTGTTCGTGATAGTCTTTATTGATGATATTTTGGTTTATTCACGTTCAGAGGATGAGCATGCAGACCACCTGCGAGCGGTACTCCAAATCCTCTGTGATAGTAAATTATATGCTAAGTTTTCTAAATGTGAGTTCTGGTTGAAGTCTGTAGAATTCTTGGGGCACGTTTTATCCGATTGAGGTATAAAGGTAGACACTCAGAAGATTGAGGCTGTGAAGTACTGGCCTAGACCTACCACTCCAACAGAGGTTTCGTAGCTTTCTAGTCTTAGCAGGATACTATCAGAGGTTCGTAGAGGGTTTTTCTTCTCTTTCAGCACCATTAACGAAGTTGACGCAGAAAGAAACTAAGTTTCAGTGGATGGAGGCTTGCAGGTGGAGTTTCCAGGAGCTTAAAAACAGGTTGACTTCAGCGCCAGTTCTAGCATTTCGAGATGGTCCAGATGGTTATGCCATGTATTGTGATGTCTCAGGTGTCGGGTTAGGATGTGTCCTGATGTAACATGGGAAAGTAATTGCGTATGCTTCAAGGAAGTAAAGGAAGCATGAGCAGAATTATCTGACCCACGACCTCGAATTAGCTGCGGTTGTCCATGCACTTAAGATATGGCAAAATTTATTTATATGGTGTTCATGTTGATGTATTCACAGATCATAAAAGCCTGCAATACATATTCAAGAAAAAAAAAGTTGAGTTTGTGACAAAGACTATGGCTTGAGTTATTGAAAGATTACGATGTTAATATTCTCTACCATCCAGGGAAAGCTAATGTTGTAGCAGACGGCTTAAGTCGCCGATCTCTGGGTAGCTTAGCACATGTAGAGACCGAAAAAAGACAATTAATTAGAGAGATTCATCAATTGTCTTATTTGGAGGTTTGATTAGTAGACTCTGGCAATGGTGGAGTTGTACTCCAAAATACTGCAAAATCATCTCTCAAAGCTGAAGTAAAGGAGAAGTAGTACGAGGACCCAGAGTTGGTCGAGTTGAGAGAGCGAGTTCAGTAGCAGAAGAAGTTGTTGTTAGAACTCAAGGGAGACGGGGTTCTCAGATACAAGGGTCGTTTGTGTGTTCCAGATGTAGCAGGGCTACGAGACAGGATTATGTCAGAGGCACATTATTCATGGTACTCCATTCACCCTGGGTCGACGAAGATGTATCATGACATTAAAGACGTGTATTGGTGGAACAATATAAAGAAGAACATTGTTGAGTATGTCTCTAAATGCCCTAGTTGCCAGCAGGTGAAGATAGAGCACCAGAAGACCGGAGGGATAATGTAGACTATAGAGATCCCGACATGGAAATAGGAGGCGATAAACTTGGACTTTATCATGGGTTTACATCGTTCTCACCGTAAGTTCGATTCCATATGGGTGATAGTCAATAGGCTCACTAAATCATCTCATTTCCTACCTGTCAGATCTACATATACATCAGAAGATTATGCAAAATTATATATTAAGGAGATAGTGCGACTACACGGAGTACCACTATCTATTAAATCTGACCGTGGGTCCCAGTTTATAGCATATTTTTGGAGATCATTTCAGAAAGGTCTAGGGGCTCAGGTGAATTTCAGCACAGCTTTTCATCCACAAACTGATGGACAAGCCGAGCGCATAATTCAGACGCTCGAGGATATGTTACGAGCATGTGTGCTAGATTTTTAAAGAAGTTGGGATGAACATCTACCTTTTATCGAGTTTGCATATAATAACAGTTACCACTCCAGTATCCAGATGGCTCCGTACGAGGCTTTGTATGGGCGCAGGTGCAGATCTCCTATAGGGTGGTTTGATGTTGGAGAATCTAGGTTACATGGGCCAGACTTGGTTTAACAGGCCATAGAAAAAGTAAAGCTTATCCGGGAGCGACTGTTGACAGATCAGAGTTGTCAGAAGTCATATTCTGACACGCGGCGACGAGAGTTAGAGTTTGGGGTTAATGACTGGGTATTCTTAAAGGTGTCACCTATGAAGGGTGGGATGAGGTTTGGCAAGAAAGGTAAACTTAGCCCACGGTATATTGGACCTTATAAGATCATTCGAAAAGTGGGCCAAGTAGCTTATGAATTAGAATTGCCCTTAGAATTGGAGTCTGTCCATCCGGTTTTTCACGTATCAATGCTACGGAAGTGCATTGGTAATCCTACCCGAGTGGTGCCCACAGATAATGTACAAATCACAGAGGACTTGTCATACGAGGAAATTCCGGTTGCAATCCTAGACCGACAAATCTGCAAGCTACGGAATAAGGAGGTAGTCTCCGTGAAGGTCTTATGGAGAAGCAAGAATGTGGAAGAGATGACGTGGGAAGCGGAGGAAGAAATAAAGTCTAAATACCCCCCACCTGTTTCAAACAGGAGATATGGCTCGAGGTGGGATACCTTGGCACAACCCTATTCATGCCAGTAGGTTCTCAGGTAAGCTCTTATTTTTGACTTTCCAAATTTTTAATAGACAGCTGTATGAGGACAAGTGCGACATGTATAGTATGTTTTCTGGCTGCGTGCAGGGTGGTTTTAGTCTAGTATACGGAGGAGGCTCTGGAAAAATATTTCCAAGGTATCTAAGAGTAAACATTCGCGGACGAATGTTTCTAAGGGGAGAAGGATGTTACATCTCGCGTTTCTCGTACATTAAAGTTTCGTCTTCAGTTAATTGACAAAGACTCGGAGGATGAGATTATCTTGAGGTTAGCATATTTATGCTATTTATAACAAGCAATAAGTAAGTGCCATGAAGGATAAAGGGTACACGAATTAAAGAAAATGAGTTTCGTTGAAAGTAGTCAATTTGGAATAAAATACGGGCCGAGCAATAATACCTGATATTTATGAACTAGTACCATACAAGGTACCATATGACCACGATAGTATAATGTATAAAGTGTATTAAATATAAGTAGAATTTTAAGTAATTTGAGAGAATTCTTAATTATGCGGGTAATTGGTTAATTACCGGGTAACGGGATATTACCTAATAAGTGGATAAAGATTATACTTTCCCACCCCCATCCCCATGTGGAAGCAAGCCACATCTCAAAGGAATGACTCTTAGTCATTCTTATTAAGTGGCGACCTAATGTGCCAAATACAAGGCATTTCAATTCAAAGAATTTCCATACAAAGATACTACAATGACAAGTGCGGACGTTAGTCATTCTGATGAATTTCAACAAATTCATTCTCAAGATACTACAATTAGATTTTAACATTTCTATACCAAAGATTCTACCATCAGAAGTGAATTCATTTAAGCTTTCAACGAATCTCATTCTCAAAGACTACAATTAGAAGTGGAGGAAACGTTGGTCATTCTTAGGAGTTTACAACTTTTCATTTTCAAACACTTGATTTAGATTCGAAATATTATATTAAGCAACGTGGTTCTTCAACCAACCCAACAAGAATTATTGGAACTTTAGCAACGTAAAATTTTGCAATTCTAACGGAGTACGGTGCAATCTTTTTCCAAGAATATCATACGGATGTTTTCCTACTCCAAGTATGTTAAGGCTAAGCCCTTCTTTCGCTTTGTCATGATCTCGTAATTACACAAGTTTAATAACGAAGCATAAAGAAAAATTCATATCCCGGAATTGACGTATATTTTTCTAGTTTTGTAAGTTACAATATTCTCTTTATCAGAACTTCATATTCATTTGAGTATTTCCTTTTTCCAGTCAAGAGAGCAGAAAGTGTATATATATATATCTATATATATATATATATATATATAGTATTACAGTAATTTCATTACCATCGAGCTATAATCGATGGACATGCCCCTATTGGGCAACTTCTGCTCAGATGGTAAGTTATATACCGAGCGTATTGTGGCCGAGCGCCTATGAGCGAGCCCCATTGGTCGAGCCACAGAGCCTAGTATGGTCGATCGCCTATGAGCGAGCCTACTACGGCAGAGCAGTTATACATATATATCAAGCCTTATAAGGCCGGACAACTATTTTGCTTACTAATTTGAGAGAATATAGTCAGTATTAGCAGGTGAGCATACCTTCAGATTATCTTTGAGCCCTAGTTGATTTCAGTTATTATTTTATCAGTTTAGTTTTAGCTTTAAGTATATTTCCTTACATACTCGGTACATTATTTCTTACTGACGTCCTTTTCTGGGAGTGCTGTATTTCATGCGTGCAGGTTCAGAAAGACAGACGGGTAGACCTCCTCAGTAGGTGTTGCCCGAGTTCAGCTTTATCGGTAAGCTTCCCGTCCTTCGAAGTTGCCGGGTCTAGAAGTTTTGTGTACATCTTGTGTATATATGTAGATAGGTTATGGGTAGGTCGGAGCCCTGTTCCGATCACAGTACATCCATCAGTAGAGGCTTGTAGACATATCCTGTCAGTTAGTGCAGTATGTTGGGCTTGTAGGCCCTGTACGTATATTTTGTTGGCTTGACAGTTGTAGTAATTATGACGGCCTTGCCGGCCCAACTTTATGTTGACATTTAGTTAGCGTTAGTCTCTATTCAGTTTTATATTTTGCATCGCACGTTATCTTGTAATGTGGCCCAAGGCCAAAGTATGACATTACATGTTCAGAATCTCTTAGTCGCAAGTGGTACGCAAGGATAGGTGAGGCACTGGGTGCCGGTCTCGCCCCTAGGCTCGGGGCATGACAATTATTATCGTACTGTCATTGGCAAATGGGCCAAACGGGCCGTCATGGGCTAACAGAATAAACATAAGGTAATACTCAATATAAGAGTACCTAATCTGACATAAAAACATATACGCGTGACATAGGGACTATAAGACATTACCTAATCTGACATAAAAACTTATACCAAATCAATCCGGAATGACTTTAAATTTTGCACACAAGTCCTAAATGACATTACCTACCTATTCAAACTTCTGAAAATTAGAATCCGAACCTGATATCAAAACGTCCACTGTCACGACCCAAACCGATGGGCCGCGACGGGTACCCTGCGCCTTACTCAACTGAGTACCAACGTTACATATCATTCTTGTTACATCTCACGTTTCTCATAAGTTAAAGTTTCATCTTCAGTTAATTGACATAGACTCGGGGGATGAGATTATCTTGAGGTTAGCATATTTATGCTATTTATAACAAGCGATAAGTAAGTGCCATGAAGGATAAATGGTACACGAATTAAAGAAAATGAGTTTTGTTGAAAGTTGTTGATTTGGGATAAAATACGGGACGGGCAATAATACCCGATATTTTTGAACTAGTACCATACAAGGTACCATATAACCATGATAGTATGATGTATAATGTGTTTTAAAAATAAGTAGAATTTTAAGTAATTTGAGATAATTCTTAATTATGCGGGTAATTAGTTAATTACCGGATAATGGAACATTACCTAATTACCTAATAAGTTGATAAATATTAAACTTTCCCACCCCATCCCCACATGGCAGCAAGCCACATCTCAAAGGAATGACTCTTAGTCATTCTTATTAAGTGGCAAACTAATATGCCAAATACAAGGCATTTCAATTAAAAGAATTTTCATACAAAGATACTACAATGACAAGTGGGGACATTAGTCATTCTCATGAATTTCAACAAATTCATTCTCCAGATACTACAATCAGATTTTAACATTTTCATACCAAAGATTCTACCAACAGAAGTGAATTCATTTAAGCTTTCAACAAATCTCATTCTCAAACACTACAATTAGAAGTGGAGGAAACGTTGACATTCTTAGGAGTTTACAACTTTTCATTTTCAAACACTTGATTTAGATTCCAAATATTACATTAAGCAACGTGATTCTTCAACCAACCCAACAAGAATTATTGGAACTTTAGCAACATAAAAGTTTGCGATTCTAACGGAGTACGGTGCAAGCTTTTTCCAAGAACATCATACAAATTTTTCCCTACTCCAGGTATGTTAAGGCTAAGCCCTTCTTTCATTTTGGCATGATCTCGTAATTACACGAGTTTGATAACGAAGTATAAAGAAATATTCATATCCCGGAATTTACGTATATTTTTCTAGTTCTGGAAGTTACAATATTCTCTTTATCAGGACTTCATATTCATTTGAGTATTTCCTTTTTCCAGTCAAGAGAGCAGAGAGTATATATATATATAGTATTACAGTAATTTCATTACCATCGAGCTATAATCGATGGGCAGGCCCCTATTGGGCAACCTCTGATCAGATGGTAAGTTATATACCAAGCCTACTGTGGCCGAGCGCCTATGAGGGAGCCCAGTTGGTCAAAACACAGAGCCTAGTATGGCCGATCGCCTATAAGCAAGCCTACTACGGTAGAGCAGTTATACATATATACCGAATCTTATAAGGCCGGACAGCTATTTTGCTTTCTAAATTGAGAGAATATAATCAATATTAGCAGGTGAGTATACCTTTAGATTATCTTTGACCCCTAGTTGCTTTCAGTTATTATATTATCAATTTAGTTTCAGCTTTTAGTATATTTCCTTACATACTCGGTACATTATTTCTTACTGACGTCCTTTTCTGGGAGTGCTGCATTTCATGCGTGCAGGTTCAGAAAGACAGACGGGTAGACCTCCTCAGTAGGTGTTGCCCGAGTTCATCTTTATCGGTAAGCTTCCCGTCCTTCGGAGTTGCCGGGTCTAGAAGTTTTGTGTACATCTTGTGTATATATGTAGATAGGTTATGGGTAGGTCGGAGCCCTGTTCCGATCACAGTACATTCATCAGTAGAGGCTTGTAGACATATCATGTCAGTTAGTGCAGTATGTTGGGCTTGTAGGCCCTGTATGTATATTTTGTTAGCTTGACATTTATAGTAATTATGACGGCCTTGCCGGCCCAGCTTTATGTTGACATTTATTCAGCATTAGTCTCTATTCAGTTTTATATTTTGCATCGCACGTTATCTTGTAATGTGGCCCATGGCCAAAGTATGACATTACATGTTCAGAGTCTCTTAGTCGCAAGTGGTACGCAAGGATAGGTGAGGCACTGGTGCCGGTCTCGCCCCAGGCTCGGGGCATGCCAATTCTTATAGTACTATCATTGGGAAATGGGCCAAACGGGCCGTCATGGGCTAATAGAATAAACATAAGGTAATACTCAATATAAGACTATCTAATCTGACATAAAAACTTATACGTGTGACATAGGGCCTATAAGACCAAAATTTCACTGAACATAGGCCGATAAGGCCGTACAATATTTTATGTACACGACATATGTCTACAAGTCTTTAAGGATACATAAATGTTATAAAGGTCGGGACAGATCCCTGACTTACCAATCAACACATTTTCTAATCATACTGACCAATAGAAACTCCGGAGCAAGTAGAGCGCACCAACATCTTCCACTGAACTGATAGCCTACTTGGAGAACGCTCAACATGTCTATCGGGACCTGCGGGCATGAAACACAACATCCCCAGGAAAAAGGGACGTCCGTACAAATAATGTACCGAGTATGCAAGGAATGAAAATCAGTAACAATAGACATGAGAGAAACATGGAGTAAAAGACTCGACATGTATGTCTGAATAACTCTGTGAATCATTAATATTTACAATGTCATGCATGTGCGTATAAATTTCATACCATGCATAGGTATATGTGTACATAACATCATCAAGCCTTTGAGGGCATCCCATCATATTATTTCGGCCACTGTGGGCAAATCATCAACGCATACCAGCTGATCAGGTGCTGGTGCGTATATAACGTCATAACCTTTTCCCATATCCCATATACATATACATACATATATATGCATATATAACGACATCTGGTCATGGGTCAATGTAAATGAATGCAATGCATGAGATGTACGTCAATAAAATCTTTCGGAGTATCATAAGACCATTATGCCTTTGATTAATATCTTGAAATAAACCTTACCAACTTACGTATTTTTGAGACTCATGAACAGATGACAAAATAATATGACACGTGGGGAATCAAGAACATAAGTATCTCTATTATTTCTATGAATAGAGTCATGTATGGAAATTGTGCATTTTTTCGTTTCGTTTGTGTCGTATGGATCATGCCAAAAGAAATAAGGGATAGCCTTAACATACCTGAGCCGATTCTCTTGAAGATTCCTCTAACACACGTTAATTGCGATAAAACATGAAACAAGTCGTATGAAAAGCTCAACGTAATCACGTTGCTCAAAGAAGATCTTGGCTGAAACCTTTCCATCCCCAAAATGACGTTTCTTATGTGATTTGGATAAGAAACTCTTGGATAACGTTTCTTGGATAACGTTTCCATCCAAGAAAAGCTTGGCCAAAATTATTTGGACAATGTTTCTTATGTGCTTGGTTGACATTCTTTTGTGATTTTGGATAGTAATGTTTCTAAGATATTAGAATTAGAAAGTGAATCTTGGATGGGTATTGGTATATTAAATTTATAGGTGGCCCCACTTTGAAGACTTTGCCACCAAAATTTATACAATTTGGCCACCTTGCATTATGATTTAAGAGTCACCAATTTGCATTGACGTGCTGCCACGTTTTTAGATGTAATTGTTATCCAAATATTTGGATTAATTATCCACTAATCACTTGATTAACTAGTTAATTTCCCCATTATCCAATAATTCACATAATTAAAGATTATGTCAAATTACTTAAAATAATACTCACTTTTAACACACTTTATACACCTTACTATCATGGTCATGTGGTACCTTGTATGACACTAGTCCATAAATACCGGGTATTTTAGCTCGGGCCATATTTTATCCCAACATGACAAACTTCGACGAAAACTCATTTTTTCGATTTGCTTACCCTCTCACCTTCACGAATTTGCTCATCACTTGTTTGAAATAGCATAAGGCTTATAATCTCAAAATAATCTCATTCCCGAACTTACGTCGATTAACTTACGACGAAACTTTAACGTACGAAAACATGGGGTGTAACATCCACTCCCGGTCAAGCTTTTCGAAAACCTTTAAATTTCCAACTTTCGCCAAATGACCCAAAAATGACCTACGGACCTCCAAATCCACATCCGGACGCACTCCTCAGACCAGAATCACCATACAGAGCTATTCCCAGGCTCGAAATCCCAAACGGACATCGATAACATTGAAATACACTTCAACCCAAATTCATGAAATTCTTCCAAAGTACCAACTTTCCACAATAGGCGTCGAAACACTCCCGGGTCATCCAAAACCCGATGCGGACATACGCCCCAGTCCAAAATCATCATATGAATCTATTGAAACTTTCAAATCCCGATTCCAAGGATGTTTACTTAGAATTCAAACCTTAGTCAATCCCTCCAACTTATAGCTTCTGAAATTAGAATTTTCTTCCCAAATCAACTCCGAACTTCCCGAAATTCAATTCCGACCATACGCTAAAGTCATAATACCTGAGGTGAAGCTACTCATGGCCTCAAACCACCGAACGACACGCTAGGTATCAAAACAACCAGTCGGGTCATTACATTCTCTCCCACTTAAACATACGTTCGTCCTCGAACGTGCTAAGAACTGCTCTAAAATTGTCCGAAATTACTATTTAATACCTCGTGCACCTATCCGTGCTACCACAACCTAGTTGAGCACATTAGCTCGAGCCAATCTGAAGATCCTCCCTTTTATTTAATCAAGTAAGCCTTAGAGCCAAATTCCAACATCCAAAATTCTCTACCAGGCATGTTTCCAACATACGAACACCGTATCAATCACTACATATTGTACCAAACATGATTTTATTTCCTTACTGAATTCACACCACGCACCGCATAATTCACATGACCATAATAACACCCTGTGGCCACAATAGCCGAAATCCCACGAGTTCGATGCCCACAACACACCTCATGACGCATATAAGTCATGTTTCAACTCCTGCAGTACTGTCACGACGGAAGAGATGTGTAGAAACTCATAACCACCTGCCGAATCACAATTTATGGAGTCTCTCCTCCTGACAAGAACCATTACCTCATTCTGGACTGATTAACGATATTTTCTATTTAATGTGCCTTATATAAATCCGATCGCACTGATCCCAGGTCCAATAACCTTGTCTCACCCAGTACAAGCCGTTCAGGCAATAAGCCATCTCTGACACTGCCAATGGTCTCATATGATGCCACAACGTGACAACAAGCTACAAATTCGAATGTGATACATAAGGAAAAGCGAACTATGGAACGAACTACTCAACCCCAATAACTAATTAAACAACCGAAAAGATGTTATGAACCTTTCCCAGAAAGTGAGAAACAAAACACACAAGAATAGATACGGGGAATTGTACTCAACATCACGTTGTTGCGGTGTGTAACCTGATCCACACATGATACTATTACGGCGTACAACCCGATCCAACCATGATACTCGTGGCGGCATGCCACCCAATCCAAGCAACATACCCGTGACGGTGTGCCACCCGATCCAACCAATGTTCTCGTGGCGGCGTGCCACCCGATCCACACATAATAATCTATAAGGAAATACTTACTGAGCTAGAATGCTCATACCTACTAAATGCCCGAATGTCGACCACAAGCACGCCAAGTACATAATACCATCCCTGGGGAGACAGATAGCGCCATATGCTACAAAGCTTAAGCACGACTAAGGTGCAATAAATGACCTGCATCTCGTGAGCCATCCTGCTTATATAGCACCGCAAGCTACACGGGACCACAACACATGTGTGAATAATCAAGCCGACCCACAACCCACATGGCACAATAAAGTATTACATGGAATATCTGACGACAGAAATAACATCCAAAGCCCGAAGACTCCTCCGTAAGAATGCTATGCTGAAATGAACATATCCAGCCTGATATAAAGCACACATTCACATTTAGATCCATCCACGGACCTCAAGCCAATTTTTCATCGTACCGCACTGGGCTGATAACCTTTTAAGGATCCACAATAATCCTCTTCCCATGACACCCAAGAACAACCGTCAAATCCGAAACAAACTCATGCGGTCCACAACCCAAGGAATATAACGCCCCTTAGGTGTAAACTCCCCCATATTAGCGATAGTACTATAATCCCATACTTGGTTTCAATCTTTAATCAATCAACTGACTACATGTCACACTTAAACAATCTTCCTGGGGGATACGCCCCCCACGACCTCCCGCACCAGGTAGCGAAGCCTGCACATTCCTACCACCAGCCATACAATGCTGCAAAGCGAATAGAGAATCAACAAATCAGTACACAAAGCCTCTTACACAAGGCACCGTTCTCAGATGACACTAAGATAATGCCAACTTCCTCTAAACATCTGAATTCTTTCCTGCTCATTCGAGCCCTTGACATTCTTGTCAACACCGAGCTGCAACCTTGATCCTCAACTTTTAATTCCCATACGGCTCACTACACCTAACATGCTAATAAGTGAGAGTACAAGAATTCTATCATAACTCCTGAACCACTACTATAATAAACATTCCATCATATAGAAACCTTTCACTTAACTCATTTCAGGAGAACCATTGCAACACGCGACTAAATTCCCATAACCACAGAAAATACAATCCTCAAGTAGTGGTCTACACCACCATAACTCTTCCGGGATCCATCTGCACATAATAGGCCATTCAAATCAAATACCCCCCAAATCAACCAAGTGGTGGCGGCGCTCAAGCCCAAGTTTACAACAACAAACTACATGTATAACTTCACGCTGAAGAGACTGATCACTGCCACAATCATGCTGATTCAACCATTATTAACCGACCCAACTCCTTCTAATTTATTCTTTTCTTGCCTTAGAAATAATAATAACTCCATTCAAAATATCACGAACTCAATCCGCATTAATCTTGAGTGACCCCATTTCATGAGACCATGTTGCCTCAAAACCCACGAACTAATTCATACCCTCCTTATGCGCACATTCGCATCTTCAACTGGTACACCTATTCCGATAATTCCTTTACGAATCCGAAGTTATCTTCTCCCATTCCTTCAATGCTACACCGCACACCGATGATAACATAGAACACTCCAAGCCCCTTTCATAATCCACTGCAAAAGCTCGATACTTAACCATACCACAGACTCGAAATCCTTAGGCACCACACTTTAAGCTTTTTGAACCCTACTAAGACCATTTTTCAGAGTCTCGCACTCTGACTTGTTCCCGAATATAATCAAACTCTAAGGCCCTGCTAGCACATGAACACTCTCTCAAAGAAGCAACCGGCTGAATTCCCTTCCTTGTACATCACATCTACACGAAGCATAGACTCCGAGTCTTCTCAAAACCTGAACATGAACCGATAAGGCCAAATATAGCACACATTTCTCAAATCCTTTGCTCAAATTACCACTGATATATTCTTTCCTTAGTCGTAATAACCAACCAATACACCGATAACCAGGAATCACACAAGTAGACAACCACACAATCCAATCATAAATGGTGGGGCTCTCCCACTTAGCTTGAAGCTACAATTACATAACCATGGGACCCACCGAGATTCCTTCTTCCCCATTGACATCAGTTGAAGGTCCAACAATACATTCCAAACTCAAAGTAATGTTTCATCTAAATAAATTCTGTGGACCTAGTCACTATCCACCATGATTCCCAAATTGCTCTAATCTTTCCTCAGGTGTGTGGCTACCCTACCACAGAACCCATATGCTACTCTGCCACTCTCCCACTTTGGAAAAACCCTCTCCTTTAAGAAACTTCACGAGTTCCACTTTTTATACTCGGCCTGCTAGTAATTCAACCGCCACGAGACACCTACCGCCATGCCCTTCCTCATACTTCGTTGCCCGAATATTTCCCCAAATAAAATCCATAACTGTAGCAACTAAACAAATGAGTCGCCACCAACTCTAAACATCCTAGAAGATCGTATTTCTCGAGCCATCAATATTAAAACAGCAATTCGATTCCGAACCACGACACACCGCTATCTCTGACAACCGCTCCTCAGGCACCATTCCAGAACACCCTACCCCGAAGGTCAAAAATCAAGGAACACCATAACACCAGCAAACCTTAATGTGTTCAACAAGGACGATAATGCTACATCACAATTGAAAATTTCACCACGCTAGAAAATACCAAGTCTCGTCATTTCATCAGCCTAGGCTGAACATCTTTAGTCTGATTGCCTTTCCTCCGCCGGAATTTAACTGCGTAACCTCTAAGACATGAAATGAGAAATCCTCCTTCCAAGTCATTCACTGTTGTGGTCCATAAATAAGCACTCTACCATTACACCAACACTCTGCGATAGCAACACATGAATCATCAAAACAATCAGTACCCAAACTCAAAACCATAAGCAATACTGGTACTGAGCTAAAACGACAGAACATCCTTCTGCAAGGCGACGACAATAGCCTGATCAAATACGCAAGGAGAAACATCCTGCACCACATCTGTAGCACCATTACAATTCCTCAATTCCCAATCGATAACAAGCGCTTCACGTCGCATAAGATTGAGTAGGAAGGAAATAAAGGCATAAGCCTCAAAGGAATCAAATCGCACGATGATGAATCAAGAAGGAAAGTGCTCCTAACAGCCCTGTAGCCTCTCGAAGATGAGTACAGATGTCTCTGTACCAATCCGCAAGACTCTACTAGACTTGCTCAGCGTGAGACCTAAGTGAACCTAATGCTCTGATACCAAGCTGTCACGACCCGAAATCCACTAAAAGTCATGATGGTGCCTAACATCACTGTCAGACAAGCCAATAGTGAATGTTTAACTTAACTACCCATTTTAGTATTTTTGAAATCATAATTTTCGTCAATTAAATAGTAAGGCATAGAATTTACAGGGTTACTGATAATGATTTCACAACTGCAATAAATGACAACCCACAAGTACCCCCCAAAACCTGGTGTCACAAGTGCATGAGCATCAACTACGGAATAAAATAAAATACAACATCTATCAGAGATACAAATTAGACAGGAAAAATACAAATAACTCTGATGGAGACTCTGCGGGCTGCGAATTGTAACATGAAATGTAGCTCACGGTATGTCCTCGCAATAGTCGCGCCTCTGCGACCACAAGATAACCAGACATATATGTACCTGCAGAAAAATGTTCAACAAATATAGCATGAGTACGTAAATCAACGCGTATCCAGTAAGTATCTAGCCTAACCCTAGAGAAATAGTGATGAGGGGTCGATATGGACACCTAATAGTGGTCCAATAAAACAGATACAACAAGAAGTAAACAGATATGAGGCAGAGTAAATAAACGAATTAAACAAGTATAATTATATGGTACAATCTTTATCTCAACAATAAGCTCAACTCTCGATTAGTAGTCACCTCCTCCACCGGAGTGTGTATATATATAATGGACCTCACCAGATGGGTTTTCATAATTCAAATCAGGAAACTCCTAGATACACTGGCCTTTTGACAAATAATACGCACGATTCCATAGAAGTATTTTATAGAAATGTCGATGCGTACGGCTCGATCCCATCATAATCTAGTATATCACCGTAGATCTATTATATATTGCTGAGCCGAACGGCCCGCTCCCATCAGAGCTTGGTACAAAATCCTGCCGGGGCGAACGACCCAATCCCATAAGATGTGCGCACTGTCGAGGGTCAAACGGCACGAACCATAGATATATCTATCCTGCCAAGGCGAACGGACCAATCCCATTAGAATAAGAAGCTTTGACGAGTCCTTGACCCCACTCACGAAGGGACATGTGAGTTTTAGGAAAGCTTTGGGGAAAGTCCTTCGATGAGAACACATTACACGTGGAAAATTCGTAAGAGGAGTACAGTTATTCCGTGGCAAATCATAAAGTTTGTCTGATCTCTACAATAATGAGTCTACTGCTCTACACAAGTCTAGTCTCAAATTTTAACATGTAGTAAAGGAATCTAATATGCAAGAGACAGCCCAAATAGTATAGTTATTGCATGGCGTGAACCTGAGTCTACCCGAACAATAACATGAATATAGCTACGTACGGACTGTCGTCACCTCGTGCGTACGTAGCCCCCGCAACAAGTAGCAAATATCAATTACAACACCTAGGGATAGTTTTCCCCTCACAGAGTTAGAAATGAGACTTATCTCGCTCCGAAGTTATATAACCGGCTCCAAAACCTCTCTAACAACTCAAACGGATGCCCGTCCCTCCAAAACTAGTCAATCAATATGTAAATACGTAAATACATACTCTAATACTCATTATAAATTAATTTATAACAAATTCCCAACTCCGCTCAAAAAGTCGATAATGTTACCCTCGGGCCTACATGCCCGGATTCCGAAAATTTCCGAATAATCATTACCCATAACACTACGAACTCAAATATATGATTTATTCCCAATTCCATGTCCAATTTCGTGGTCAAAATCCAAAAATATCAATTTCGAGGTTTTTTCTTCAAAATCCTAAATTTCTACTAAATTCCATGTTTAAATCCAGATATAAATCATGTATTTAACTTACAATATGTAGGAATTACTTACCTCATGAAGGATGACAAAACGGCTCTCCAAAATCGCACCCAAGACCGGCTCCAACGAGAGAAAAGAGGTGAAATGAGCCAAAACCCGATTTGGCTAACTTATACATTCTTCCGAGGCGACTTTCGCACCTATGAAGCCAAAGGCCGCTTCTGCGGCACCAATACCGTATCTGCAGAAAACACTGGAGGCTGCCCCTCGCACCTGCGGACAATGTCCCGCCCCAGCGACATCGCAAGTGCGCAAATCTACCTCGCTCCTACGCTCCAAGAGGCCGCATCTGCGCCATCGCAGATGCGAAAAAAGTCTCGCACCTGCGGGCACTGCCCAGCTCAGCCAGAACCGCAGCTGCGACCCTCCTGGCCACTTCTGCCGATCTGCACCTGCAGCCAAAACCTCGTAGGTACCGTTACACCATATGACAGCAACTCCAGCATTTCTCCAAGCCCAAACTCGATCCGTTTACCATCCGGAATCTACCCGAGGCCCTCGGGACCTCAACCAATTATACCAACACGTCCCAAAATGAAATACAAAACTAGTCGAAGCTTCAACCCATGCCAAACAATATCGAAATCATGAATCGCGCTTCGAATCAAACTTACAAATTTTTAAATTATATAATTTGAGCCGAAACGTACCAAATCAATCCGGAATGATTTCAAATCTTGCACACAAGTCATAAATGACATTATCTACCTATTTCAACTTTCGGAAATCGGAATCCGACTCCGATATCAAAAAGTCCACTCCCGGTCAAGCTTTCCGAAAACCTTTGAATTTTTAACTTTCGCCAAATGACCCCGAAATGACCTCCGAACCTCCGAATCCATATCCCGGCGCGCTCCTCAGACCAGAATCACCATACAGAGCTATTCCAATGCTCGAAATCCCAAATGTACATCGATAACATTGAAATACAGTTCAACCCAAATTCATGAAATTCTTCCAAAGTACCAACTTTCCATAATAGGCACTGAAACGCTCCCGAGTCATCCAAAACCCGATCCGGACATACGCCCCAGTCCAAAATCATCATACGAACCTATTGGAACTTTCAAATCCTGATTCCGAGGCCGTTTACTCATAATTCAAACCTTAGTAATCACTCAAATTTAAACCTTCTGAAATTAGAATTTTCTTCCCAAATCAACTCCGAACTTCCCGAAATTCAATTACGACCATACGTACAAGTCATAATACCTGAGGTGAAGCTACTCATGGCCTCAAACCACCGAACGACGTGCTAGATCTCAAAATGACCTGTCGGGTCGTTACACATCTTATTTCCAACTTTCGCCAATTAACGCTAAAATGATCTACGGGCCTCCAATTCAACATCCGAATACGCTCCTAAGACCAAAATCACCCTACGGAGCCATAGGAACCATCAAAACTCCATTCCGAGATCATCTTCGCACAGTTCAAACTACGGTCAATTTCGACGACTTAAACTTCTATTTTAGGGACTATGTGCCCCATTTCACTCGGAAACCAAAGACAAATCCTCCCGGCAAGTCATAAAACCCAAAGATGAAATAGAGGAAGCAATACTTAGGGGTTCAGGGCTAATTCTCTCAAAACGACCGGATGAATCGTTACATTATAATTATTATTAAAATTAAAACGAAAGAAAAAGTATTCTTTATTTTTTTTCATTTTGAAAAAAATCAAGTCAATGGACGTAGAAAAAATTAAATTGAAACATAAAGTTACAGGCAAAGTGGATAAATTGAAATAAGCTTCACGATTGAAAAAAGTTGATGATGGTTATACGGAGTCAAAAGAGAAATGATGGTGGCAAATATATTATACAAATGTAAAATATTATAACTAAAATCAAAGGTAAATTTTTTTTGCCTCTCATGTCTAGATACCCTATTAATTTCTTTGAAGAGTTTATTTAATAGACTAATTTTTTTTAAATGATATACATTAAAATGTTTCAAGCAATATTCATCCATAGGCTAAAGAACTTGATGAGTGGACCAATGGACATAAAATCTCTACATGCAATTTATTATAAGAATATATCATACAAGAATTTAATTATACAAAAAAAAAAACAAATATGAATTTGAATGTCTTTCATTTCATGTCTTAGGTTTTTTAACTAGCGAATATTTTCTGTTTTAATTATGCATTAATTAGTCATATATTTATTTTTTCTACTTTGAGGAGAATATTTATTTTTATTTGTCGATAGATACATACAACAATTATAATAAAACAAAAAATATGCAATTTAACGTACTAAGAAAGCTGATATTTCTTTATTTTTTTATTTCAATATTACAAAAACTTAAAGATAATCGCAAACCTGACCAAGTAGGTAAAACTTACATTAGCATAAAGAAATCTAAAATGTATGTTCATTATCATCTTACTCTTCCTATCTAGAAAAATGATCTTGATTTTGTTTTTTGTAGATCCAGCTGAAATATTTTAGAAAGGCATGTGGAATTAAATTAATTAAAGAGTTAAAAGCATATAAAGGCCAATCTAAATAACTACTAATGTTTTTTAAAAATCCGATGGCATTCATTTAGCTAATATATAAGATTGTCAACCAAAAAATATTTAAGACTTTTAGTTAATAATTAGCTAATTTCAAGCGGAAATATAAAAGAAAGTCATGTGACAAAAACAATTAACAATTAATAATACAATAACGATATGCATGGAACAAAAAGAGAAAAAACATTAGTGCAAAATAATAGAAAATAAGACCCATTTAAAATTAAATCAAAAATATATTTTTTAATTATAATGAAAATTTTCATACAATGCATAATAACACACAACTAAAATCTTAAAAGATATATCTGAAAATGTTAAATAATAAAAGAATTGTAAATAATAGAATTTAAAAAATTAAATTAAATTTTTGATACAAAAATTTTAATACTTAAAATTAAATCTCAAAGTTTAGGGATAAATAAAAGAATATTTTAATTGCTTATTGCATATCATACGAAGGTAATAATTATTAAAAAACATTGATAGATTTTTATGTGGTAGATTTGAATATGTCTTATTGCATATCATGCGAAAATATTGCATATCATACGAAACTATGCTTTCCTACAAAGACCCCTGTCAAGAGACATAGACATAGAGACATATTGCTTCACAGTATTATGGCAGAAGTAGAAGAGAATAGGAGAACACTTAAAGCAAGTTCAAGAACAATTGCAATAGAGCCCTATGAATGTAGCTTTGCAACCTAGAGAAACTAAGGCATATCAAAAATTCAGGAGGTCTTCTTTCTTAGTAGAAGTATACCTGCAACAGAAGAGTAAAGCCAACTGGATTAGACTGGGTGATGATAACACTAGTTACTTCTATTCAGTAACAAAACATAGGAAGCTGAAGCAAGCTATTACACAACTGAAAAATGCAGATGGAAATTGGCAAACAGACCCTGATATACTTGCAACCATGTTTGTAGATTTCTATGAGGATTTATTGGGGAAGTGTCCAAGTATGTGAACTAAAGCAATGGAAGGTATCCTAAAGAATGGTAAAATACTGTCAAGAGAACAACGGATGAAATTAATGAAACCTTTTAGGGATAAGGATGTGAATGAAGCAATGTTTCACATTGGCAGTAACAAAAGCCCAGGGTCTGATGGTTATGGCAGTGGGTTTTACAAAGCAGCCTGGAAAGTGGTAGGGCAGCAAGTAACTGAGGCAGTGCTTGAATTTTTTCAAAATAGGAAGCTACTCAAGCAGACTAATATAACTAGTATAGCTCTTATACCTATGGTGGATGTGCGAGAATATGCTAGCCAATTTAGACCAATTTTCTGTTGTAATGTCCTCTACAAATGTATATCTAAACTGATCTGTGATAGGATAAAAGTTTATGTGAACTACTTGATAGCTGATAACCAATCAACTTTTGTGCAAGGGAGATCAATGATGCATAATGTATTGATTTGTCATGACATGTTAAGACACTACAACAGGAGGACAACTCCTAGATGTTTGATGAAAATTGATTTAAGAAAAGCTTATGATATGGTGAGTTGGGAATTTTTCGAGGAAGCTTTAACACGCTTTGGATTTTCAGACATATTTGTTCAGTGGATCATGGTCTGTGTTTCAACAACTAGATTCTCTATTAAGGTGAATGGTGTGGGACATGGTTTCCTTGCAGGAAAGATGGGCATGAGGCAGGGTGATCCTATGTCACCTCTGCTATTTGTTATTGTCATGGAATACTTATCTTGAGCATTGAAGACAATCAGCATGCTCCCTGACTTTAGATTCCACCTAATGTGTAAAGGCTTGAGTTTTACTCATCTTATATTTGCTAATAATCTCATGCTATTCTGCAAGAGTAATGTAAGTTCAGTCAAGAGGGTTATTGAAGTTTTGCACCACTTTGATAAGGTTTCGGGTTTGACTGCTAATCTGGATAAATCCAGCATCTTTATAGCTAGGGTGGAGGAGAGCATAAAAGAAGATGTGTTAGCCATTACATGCTTTTCATTTGTGGCTACGTGACTTGTCGGGGGAATTTATTTTTGGTTTTGGAGTGAAATGCAACACATAGTCCATAGGTTGGGAGCTTAAGTTCTAGGAATTTATCGTAGTTCGAATTGTGGAAAGACGACTCCGGAATAGAGTTTTGATGGTTCCAATGGCTATGTAGGGTGATTTTTATCTTATAAGCGTGTTCGGATATTGAATTGGAGGTCCGTAAGTCATTTTAGCGTCAATTGGCAAAAGTTGGAAAATTGGTTTAATTTTAGAAAGTTGGACCGGGAGTAGACTTTTTGATATCGGGGTCAGATTCTAATTTTGAAAGTTGTAGTAGGTCCGTAATATCAATTATGACTTGTGTACAAAATTTGAGGTCAATCGGATGTGATTTGATAGGTTTCGGCGTCAGATGTATAAGTTTGAAGTTTTAAAGTTCATTAGGCTTGAATCGATGTGCAATTCATATTTTTAACGTTATTTGATGTGATCTAAAGGCTCGCCTAAGTCCGTATGATATTTTAAGACTTGTTTGTTAGTTTGGTTGAGGTCGCAGGGGCCTCGGGTGGATTCTGGATGGTCAACGGATCAAATTTGGACATGTGAGAATGGCTGAAGGCACCAACTCTGGTGTAATCACACCTGCGCAAGATTGACCGCAGGTGCGAGCCCGCAGAAGCAAGCAAGTGGGCGCATATGCGAGGATAGGGGAAGTGGCCAGTGGTCGCAGATGTGACGTGAAGGCCATAGAAGCGGAGTCACTTCTGCGGAAGAGTGATCACAGAAGCGGACGAGTTTGCACAGATGCACACCCGCAGAATCGGATGTATGACCGCAGAAGGGGAAGGTCCACAGGTGCGGAAGATTTGACCCAAAAAAGTGTGGGAAACCACAAAAGCAGATAAGTTGTTGCTTCTGCGACACAGTAGATGCGGCTAAGTTTCCGCAAAAGTGGAAGTGCTGGACAAAACACTTAAATACAAGGGTTCGCGGTTTTGCTTCATTTAAAACATTTTGAGCTCGGGTATTGGCTATATTTGAGAGCATTTTCGAGGGATTTCTTAAGTAAGTCTCTTGTACTCATATTTGTTCAATAATATTATTTCTCCATTGATTTTTCCACCTGTATTGTGTGTGTTTAATGTGGAATTTGGGAGTTTGAGACTAGGGATTTGGAGAGTTTAATTTGGGTATTTGAGTGGCGACTTGGTGTCGGATTTTGATAATTTTGAAATGGGTGAACTCGATATCGAATGGGTGTTCATATTTTTTGACTTTTACCCAATTCCGAGACTTGGGTCCGAGTAGACCTTTTGGGACAATTTTTTGATTCTTTGCTAAAGTCGTAGTTTTATGATTTAAACTAGTTTCATGTAATTGTATTCATGATATGTAATTCTTTTTGCTAGATTTTGGCCATTCGGAGATGGAAAATCGAGGGAAAGGCATCCTTATCGATTTATTGAGCGATATTTGTGGTAAGTGACTTGTCTAAACTTGTGTGGGGGAAATCCCCTTAGGATTTGGTACTATTGTAACAATTTGGGATATGTGTGCACCATGTACGCGAGGTGACGAGTGCGTACACGGGCTAATTATGGAAATTTCAGTTCTTGCTGAGTAGATTTCTTTTAAATTCCTTAAATAAGTTGTCTTAGCATGTGTAGCTGTCATGTTTAGCCTAGTATCGCATGTCTACGTGTCTTAACCTTTACTTGAAATTCGTGCAATGTGCTTAGTTGAATTACCTGTTTCCTAGATTATTGCATTCAGTCTTTAACTGTAGGATTCTTTGCCGTAAATTCGTGGTTCCATAATTTATGAGTTGCATATTTACTTTTGGGACTACGAGGCGATACCTCGGGAGATCCCTCTGTCGTGCATATTTACTTTTGGGACTACGAGGCGATACCTTGGGAGATCCCCCATGTCGTGTATATTTACTTTTGGGACTACGAGGCGATTTCTTGGGAGATCCCCCAGTTGTGCATATTTACTTTTAGGACTACGAGGCGGTACCTCGAGACATCCCCTTGTTTGCATATTTACTTTTGGGACTACAAGGCGGTACCTCGAAAGATCCCTCTATTGAGAATTTACATTTGGGTTTACGAGGCGATACCTCGGGAGCACCCCTATTGTTTACCTCTATTTCCTGTGCTGTTATTTTCTAAATTTTCTCGTTGTTTAAATTCTCAGTCATTTTAAAATATTATTATTATCTTTTGCCTTGCTTTTCTTTTAAACCAGTAGGGCCCTGACCTGACCTTGTTACTACTATACCAAAATTAGACTTGGCACTTTCTGGGTACCGTTGTGGTGTACTAATACTACACTTTTGCACATCTTTTTGTGCAGATCCAGGTTCTTCCTACCAGACCAGATACCAGTGAGTTGGACTGTACGTGGATACTTCAAGGTATATCTGTCAGCATCCGCAGACCTTGGAGTCACCCTCTATCCTTATTATGTTGTCTTCCTTATTCTCTTTAGACGCTGATGTATAAAGACACTTACTATTTTCTCTTAGAAGCTTGTGACTTATTTCTACCGGGTTTTAAGAGTTGTAATTATTTAAATCGCAGTTTCTATTTATATATCATCTGTTGAGATTTGAGTTCATATTGTTATTCAGTTATTCCGCAAATTGTTAGGCTTACCTAGTCTTAGAGACTAGATGCCATCACGACATCATACGGAGGAAAAATGGGGTTGTGACAAGTTGGTATTATTGCTCTAGGTTCATAGGTGTTATGAGTCACAAGCAGGTTTAGTAGAGTCTCGCGGATCAGAACGGAGACGTCCGTACTTATCTTCGGGAGGCTATGGAGCTGTTAGGAAAAAGCTTTACTTCTTTGATTCCTTGTCGTGCAAGATTTTGATTTTGGATTCTAAATTTCTGTCTTTCTATTCTCTCACAGATGGTGAGGACATATACACCTGGATCAGATGACCACAGAATCGCGCCCCCTGCTAGAGCCGTGAGAGGTCGGGGCCGGGGTAGAGGCCAGAGCACCCGCACGAGCTGCTACAGAGGAGCCACCAGTAGCTCCAGTTGGAGGACATGCACCTGAGACGCCTGTCACTACACCATCCCTCCAGGAGACTCTAGCCTTGTTTTTGAGCATGTTCAGCAACTTGGTTCAGGTAGGATTGATACCACTTGCCCCTGCCACATCTCAGGTTGGGGGAGGTGCACAGACTTTCATCGTCGATACCCCAGAGCAGTGGGTTCAGGTTGACCAGGTTCTAGAGATCATACCGATGCAGCCGGTAGCTCTAGTTCAGCCTGAGGTTAAGGCAACAGTTTCTGAGGTGGAGCAGCTTAGGCTCGAAAGGTACAAGAAGTACCACCCCTCTACTTTCAGTGGCTTGGCATAAGAGGATGCCCAGGGTTTTCTTGAGGAGTGTCACTATATCCTTTGTACTATAGGTGTTGCGGAGACTAGTGGGTTTCTTTCACTACATTCCATATTATAGGAGCGGCCTATCAGTGGTGGTGCGCATATGAGTTGGGTAGTCCGGCCGAGGTAGCCTCACTCATTTGGAATCAGTTCTCAGATATGTTCTTGAGGGAGTATGTTCCCCAAATTCGAAGAGATGCATGACGTGCAGAGTTTGAGCAGTTGCGCTAGAGTTCTATGACCGTATCATAGTATACGGTCCAGTTTAGTGATTTGGCCAGGCATGTACCATCCTTGGTTACTACCGTTCGAGAGCAGGTTCGTCGGTTTATTGAGGGGCCCAACCCCAGTATCAGATTGAGCATGGCCCGAGAGTTAGAGATGGATATTGCATACCAAAAGGTACTGGGGATTGCTTGGAGGTTAGAGAATATGTTGACTCGGGATAGAGAGGAAAGAGTGGTCAAGAGGTATCGAGAGTCTGGCACTTATAGTGGTACTCGTGCCCCAACGGCAGCTCGTCAGGGCAGGGATTATATGGGTCGCCCTGTTCATTCAGCACTTCCAGCCGCAAGCGGTGCTCTGGCCACTACTAGGCCCTAGGATCCTTATTATGTACCTCCAGTGGCTAGTGTGCCTCCTATACGGGGTGCTTTCAGTAGTCAGTCCAATCGATCATGCCCGAGCCAGTCGCAACAACCACATCCTCTGAGAGCTTCTTTTGAGTGTGGTGACACTCGCCATGTGGTGAAGGATTGCCCCATATTTATGAGGGACACACCTTCACATATTTCTCAAGCACCGCATTATCCACCAGGTCCTTAGGCAATGGTTACAACACCAGCTACCACCCCACCTGCACAGCCAGCTAGAGGTGGAGGTCGAACAGGTAGAGGTCTCTCTAGAGGGGGAGTCTAGGCCAGATAGTATGCCCTTCTTGCTAGGAAAGAGGCAGTTGCATCAGATTCTATTATCACATGTATTGTTCTGGTCTGTCAATGATATGCCTCAGTTTTATTTGATCTAGGCTCCACTTATTCCTATGTGTCATCTAATTTTTCTTCGTATTTGGGTGTATCCCGTGATTCTATGAGTTCACCTTTCTATGTGTCTACACCCGTGGGTGACTCTATTGTTGTTGACCGTGTGTATCAGTCGTGTTTGATTGTTCTTAGTGGTTTTGAGACAAGAGCCGATTCATTATTGCTCAGTATGGTAGATTTCAATATTATTTTGGGTATGGACTGGTTGTTGCCCTATCACACTATCCTTGATTTTCACGCTAAGATAATGACGTTGGCTATGCTAGGTCTACTGCGGCTTGAGTGGAGAGGTACCTTAAATCATGTTCCTAGCAGGGTTGTCTCATTTCTTAAAGCTCAATGAATGGTTGAGAAGGGGTGTGATGCGTATCTGGCCTATGTGAGGGATGTTAGTGTTGATACTCCTACAGTCAAGTCAGTTTCGGTAGTGAGGGATTATTCAGACGTATTTTCGGCGTATCTTCCGGGAATGCCGCCCGACAGAGATATTGACTCTGACATTGATTTGTTACCGGGCACTCAGCGCAGTTATAATCAACCTTATCATAAGGCCCTAGCGGAGTTGAAAGAATTAAAGGAACAACTGCAAGAGTTGCTCGATAAGGGCTTCATTCGGCCTACTGTGTCGCCTTAGAGTGCTCCTGTCTTGTTTGTAAAGAAGAAGGATGTTTTATGCGAATATATATTGATTATCGCTAGTTGAACAAGGTTACAGTGAAGAACAAGTATCCATTTACACGTATTGATGACCTATTTGATAAGATTGAGGGTGCTTGAGTGTTCTCTAAGATCAACTTGCATTCAGGCTATCACCAGTTGAAGATTCGGGAGCCAGATATCCCAAAGACTGCTCTCAGGACTAGGTATGGTCATTACGAGTTCCTTGTGATGTCTTTTGGGCTGACCAACGCCCCAGCGACATTCATGCACTTGATGAACAGTGTATTCCAGCCCTATCTTGACTCTTTTGTTATTGTGTTTATTGACAACATTCTGGTATACTCCAAGAGTCGGTAGGATCATGAGCAGCACTTGAGGATTGTGCTTTAGACCTTGACAAGGAATAAATTATATGCAAAATTTTCAAAGTTTGAATTCTGGCTAGATTCAGTGGAATTTTTGGGTCATGTGGTATCGAGTGAGGGGAACAAGGTAGATCTGAAGAAGATTGAATCAGTATAGAGTTGGTCTAGACCATCCTCAGCTACGAAGATCTGGAGTTTTCTTGGCTTGGTGGGGTATTACCATCGATTTATAGAGGGTTTCTCATCTATTGCTGCACCTATGACCAGATTGACCCAGAAGGGTGCTCCGTTCAAGTGGACCGAGGATTGTGAGGAACGCTTTCAAAAGCTCAAGACTGCTTTGACTACAACCCCAGTGTTAGTGTTGCCTACTGGATCAGGGTCCTATATAGTGTATTATGATACGTCACGCATTGGTCTCGGCGCTGGTGATTACCTACGCGTCTAGATAGTTGAAGGTGCATGAGAAGAACTATCATGTCCACGACCTCGAGTTAGAAGCTATTGTTCATGCCTTGAAGATCTGGCGGCACTATTTGTACGATGTCCCTTGTGAGATTTTTACCGATCACCGGAGTCTACAACATCTGTTTAAATAGAAGGATCTTAACTTGCAGTATCGGAGATGGTTAGAGTTACTTAAGGATTATGACATCATTATTCTCTATCATCCCGGGAAGGCCAATGTGATGGTCGATGCCTTGAGCCGCAAGGCGGAGAGTTTGGGTGCTTTAGCATATCAACTAGTAGCAGAGAGGCCTTTAGCCTTGGATGTTCAGGCCCTGGCCAACCAGTTTGTCAGATTGGATGTTTTCGAGCCGAGCCGAGCCGAGTTTTGGCTTGTGTGGTTTCTCAGTCTTCTCTTTATGATTGTATCAAAGAGCGTCAGTATGATGACCCCCATCTGCTTGTATTAAGGACATGGTTTAGCACGACGATACCAAAGAAGTCACCATTGGGGATGACGGTGCATTACAGATGCAGAGCATGCTATGTGTGCCTAATGTAGATGGTTTGCGTGAGTTGATTTTCTAGGAGGCTCACAACTCGCGCTACTCCATTCATCCAGGTGCTACGAAGATGTATTAGGATTTGAGGCAACTCTATTGGTGGAGACGGATGAAGAAGGACATAGTGGAATATGTAGCTCGTTGCCTAAATTGTCAGCATATGAAGTATGAGCATTAGCGACTAGGTGGATTGCTTCAGAAGTTAAAGATTCGAGAGTGGAAATGGGAGCAGATCACTATGGATTTTGTTGTTGGGCTCCCACAAACTCAGAGGAAGTTCAATGCAGTTTGGGTGATTGTGGATAGATTGACCAAGTTAGCTCATTTCATTCTAGTGGTTACTACTTACTCTTCGGAGCAGCTGACTTAGGTTTACATTCGCGAGATTATCAGACTTAATGGCATACCGGTATCTATCATCTCTGACCGGGGTACGCAATTTACATCAAAATTCTGGAGATCCGTACAGCGTGAGTTAGGTACTCATATGGAGTAGAGTATAATATTTCACCCTCAGATGGATGGGCAGTCCGAGCGCACTATTCAGATATTGGAGGATATGCTTCGTGCGTGTGGGATGGATTTTTGGGGTGCTTGGGATCAGAGTTTGCCTACAATAACAGTTATCAGTCGAGAATTCAGATGGCACCGTATGAGGCTTTGTATGGTAGATGGTGCCGGTCTCTAGTGAGTTGGTTCGATCCGGGCGAGGCTGGGCTATTGGGTACAAACTTGGTTCAAGATGCTTTGGAAAAGATTAAATTGATTCAGGATCGACTTCGTACAGTCCAGTCTAGGCAAAAGAGTTATGCGGATTGGAAGGTTCGCGATGTTGCATTCATGGTTGGGGAACGGGTCTTGCTCCGGGTTTTACCCATAAAGGGTGTTATGAGGTTCTAAATAAATGGAAAGTCAAGCCCTAGGTATATCGGGCCTTTTGATATTCTTGAGAGGGTTGGAGAGGTGTCTTACAGACTTACACTACCACCTAGTCTCTCTGTAGTTCATCCAGTATTCCATGTTTCCATGCTCCGTAAGTATCACGGCGATCCGTCTCATGTGTTAGACTTCAGCTCAGTCCAGTTGGACAAGGACCTATCTTATGTTGAGGAGCCAGTGGTCATTTTGGACAGGCAGGTTCGAAAGTTGAGATGAAAGAACATCGCGTCTGTGAAGGTTTAGTGGAGGGTTCATCCAGCCGAGAGGCAACTTGGGAGACCGAGCATGATATGCGCAATCGTTATTTTCATCTTTTCACCACTCCAGGTATGTCTTTATACTCGTTCGAGGATGAACGTTTGTTTTAAGAGGGGGAGGATGTAATGACCTGGCCGGTTGTTTTGAGAGTATTAGCCTTGAGCCCTTATTTATTACTCCCTCTATTTCATTTTGTGGTTATGTGACTTGCCGGGGGATTTGTTTTTGGTTTTGGAGTGAAATGGAACACATAGTCCCTAAGTTAGGAGCTTAAGTTCTAGAAATTTACTGTATTTCGAATTGTGGGAAGACAACTCCGGAATGGAGTTTCAACAATCCCAATAGTTCCGTAGGGTGATTTTGGTCTTAGGAGCGTGTTCGGATGTTGAATTGGAGGTCCGTAGGTCATTTTAGCGTCAATTGGTAAAAGTTGGAAAATTGGTTTAATTTTGGAAAGTTGGACCGGGAGTGGACTTTTTGATATCGGGGACGGATTTTGATTCCCGTAGTTGGAGTAGGTCGGTAATGTTAATTATGACTTGTGTGAAAAATTTCAGGTCAATCAGACTTGATTTGATAAGTTTCGGCGTCGGATGTATAAGTTTGATGTTTTAAAGTTCATTAGGCTTGAATCGATGTGCAATTCATATTTTTAGCATTGTTTGATGTTATCTAAAGGCTCGACTAAGTTTTTATGATGTTTGAGGACTTGTTGGTAAGTTTGATGGAGGTCTCGGGGGCCTCGGGTGGATTCTGGATGGTTAACAGATCAAATTTGGACTTGTGAGAATGGCTGAATGCACCATCTCTGCTGTAATCGCACCTGAGTAAGATTGACCGCAGGTGCGAGCCCGCAGAAGCGAATAAGTGGGCATAGATGTGGGGCTGGGGGGAAGTGGACAGTGGTCGCATATGCAATGTGAAGGCCGTAGAAGCGGAGTCGCTTTTGCGGAAGAGTGATCGCAGAAGTGGACGAGTGCTTGGGAGGCATGTCCGCAGAAGCGGACGAGTTTGCGCAGATGCGAACCCGCAAAAGCGGATTTAGGACAGCAGAAGCGGAAGGTCCACAGGTGCGGAAGAGTTGACCGCAAAAACGAGGGAAATAGCAGAAGCGGATACGTTTTTTCTTCTGCGACTCCGCATATGCGGCTAAGTTTCCGCAGAAGCGGAAGTGCTGGACAGAACACTTAAATACAAGGGTTCGCGATTTTTCTTCATTTTAAACATTTTGAGCTCGGGTCTTGGCGATGTTTTAGAGAATTTTCGAGGAATTTCTTGAGGTAAGTCTCTTGTACTCATCTTTGATCAATAATCTTGTTTCCCTATTGATTTTCCCACCTAGATTGTGTGTGTTTAAGGTGGAATTTGGGAGTTTGAGGCTAGGGATTTGGAGAGTTTAATTTCGGGATTTGAGTGGCGACTTGGTGTCGGATTTTGGTAATTTTGGTATGGGTGAAATCGATATCAAATGGGTGTTCGTATTTTGTGACTTTTACCCGATTCCGAAACATGGGCCCGGGTCGACTTTTTGGGGCGATTTTTTGATTCTTTGCTAAAGTCATAGATTTATGATTTAAACTAGTTTTCTGTAATTGTATTCATGATAAGTAATTGCTTTTTGCTAGATTTTGGCCATTCGGTATTGGAAAATCAAGGGAAAGGCATCATTATCGATTTATTAAGTGAGATTTGAGGTAAGTGACTTGTCTAACCTTGTGTGGGGGAAATCCCCTTAGATTTTGGTACTGTTGTAACAATTTGGGATATGCGTGCGCTGTGTACGCGAAGTGACGAGTGCGTGCACAGGCTAATTGTGGAAATTTAGTTTCTTGCTGAGTAGTTTTCTTTTAAATTTCTTAACTGAGTTGCCTTAGCATGTGTAGCTGTCATGTTTAGCCTAGTATCGCATGTCTACGTGTCTTAACCTTTACTTGAAATCCATGCAATGTGCTTAGTTGAATTACCTGTTTCCTTGATTATTGCATTTCGTCTCTAACTGTAGGATTCCTTGCCGTAAATTCATGGTTCCATAATTTATGAGTTGCATATTTACTTTTGGGATTACGAGGCGATACCTTGGGAGATCCCCCTATCGTGCATATTTACTTTTGGGACTATGAGGAGATACCTCGGGAGATCCCCCCTCTTGTGCGTATTTACTTTTAGGACTATGAAGCGGTACCTTGGGAGATCCCCCTGTTTACATATTTAGTTTTGGGACTATGAGGCGGTACCTCGGGAGATCCCCATGTTGAGCATTTACATTGGGGTTTACGAGGCGATACTTCGGGAGCTCCCTTGTTGTTTACCTCTATTTGTTGTGCTGTTATTTTCTGAAATTTTTCGTTGTTTAAATTCTCAGTCATTTCAAAATATTATTATTATCTTCTGTCTTGCTTTTCTTTTAAACTAGTAGGGTCTTGACCTGACCTCGTCACTACTCTACTGAGGTTAGTCTTAGCACGTATTGAGTACCGTTGTAGTGTACTCATACTACACTTCTACACATCTTGTTGTGCAGATCCAGGTTCATCCTACTAGACCAGATACCAGTGAGTTGGGCTGTACGTGGAGACTTCAAGGTATATCTGTCAGCATCCGCAGACCTTGGAGTCACCCTCTATCCTTATTATGTTGTCTTCCTTATTCTCTTTAGACTCTGATATATAGAGACACTTACTATTTTCTCTTACAAGCTTGTGACTTATTTCTACCGGTTTTTGGGAGTTGTAATTATTTAAATCGCAGTTTCTATTTATATATCATGTGTTGAGATTTGAGTTTATATTTTTATTCAGTTATTCCGCAAATTATTAGGCTTATCTAGTCTTAGAGACTAGGTGCAATCACGGCATCCTACGGAGGAAAAATGGGATCGTGACATGTTTTCATATTGCCTCAGAGTGTCCTAAAGAAGGTAGACAAATTGTGTAGAGAATATCGGTGGGGGAAGAGTGAAGATAAGAAGATAGTGGCACTAGTTTCTTGGGAAAAAATGTGTTGCACAAAGAAACTAGGAGGCCTAAACATTAAAGGAAGCAGGGATTGGAACATAGCTTCAGTGGGGAAATTGTTGTGGCAAATGTTAATGTGCAAAGAGTCTCTATGGGTGAAATGGAGTATATACGAAGTCTGAACCAAACATATGGAGTCATAAACCTCCTCTAGACTATAGTTGATACTGGAAGAAATTGAATTCTCTTACGGAGGCTATGCGGGATTGGTATATTCAAGGCAGGTATAAGCATACAAGCAGAGGAGGGTACTCAATCACTCAGAGTTACCTTTCCCTCATTGGCCAACATAACAAGATTGAGATAGCTATGTTGATGTGGACAGCTTTGGCCCAGCCAAAACACAGATTCATTATATGGCTAGCAGTCCAAAGAAGACTACCTACCAAAGAAAGAATGCTTAAAATCCACATTCAGGTGGAGGATTCCAGTTGTTGTTTATGCAATGCTCAGGTGTTGGAAACCAATGCACACATATTCAAGAAGTGTGATTGAAATAAGTCAGTATAGCAGGATATGCTGCAATAGATAGGGATAACTATACAGGTTGCTGATGCAAAGATCATGCTGGAATCTATAAAAAAAAAACACTGGAAGGTGTGCAAGAAGGAACTGGTAGCAGCCATATGTGCAGCAGTGATATATTATACTTGGAGAGCTAGGAGTTGGAAGTTGTTTCGTGAAATAAGTATACATAGCAGTGACGTGATAAGACTAATAAAAAAGGAGATTAAGAAAAGAGTAGAGATGCTAAGTGCATCTAAGAAAGCACAAAAATGTAGAAGGCTAGTTCAGGATATATAGTGTAATTAGAGGATTACTATGTTTTATTGAGGCCTAAAGTCTGCATTCAAAACTTAGGTGCTCTTTAATTTGTAATGGTTTTGGAGGTCAATTGTAATATTTATATTTGTTACCAAACAAAAAAGAGATATAGATTGGAGAATGGATCATATGTGATTGATATTGGTGATAATCTCAATGCATAATTTTCATACAATGGTTAAAAAAACTAAAAACTAAATATTTTAAAATTAAAGAATGAATATTTTTCATTTTTTAAGGGAAAGTGAATGGTCCGCTATATGAAGAAGAAATATTTCTGATTTTTTTAAAACTTATTTTATGTCCTACCTATACAAAAAATTTAATGCTTTATTTTTATAATAGTACCAACAATAACAACAACAATAACCCAGTATAATCCCACTAGTGGGGTCTGGGGAGGGTAGTGTGTACGCAGACCTTACCCCTACCATGGGGTAGAGAGGCTGTTTCCGATACCCAAAATTCTAACCTGTCATGATGTCACCTATCTCGATACTAGGCAAGCCGATAATCTCAATAAAAATCACAATTTATCTTAAGTTTGAAAATATAATATTTAAATACAATACGAAATCCCATAAATACTGATACAAACACTCCCCAAAACCTGGTGTCACTGAGTACATGAGCATCTAATATGGATACAAGTCAAAAGAAAACGGTCTATAATAGTCTAAGACCAAATACAGTAAACAAGAAGATAAGGAAGGAGAGATAAGGTCTGCGAAACACGACAACTACCTTTGAATCTCTGTAAAGTCAACTGTGCGAGAAAATTAACACCCGCTATGTCCGAAAGCACCTGGATCTGCATACGAAGTGCAGGGTGTAGTATGAGTATAACCAACTCAGCAAGTAACAATAATAAATAAGGAATTGAAGATAGTGACAAGCTACACAGTTATAGTTCATTTCCAGTAATTCTAATAGAGAATAGACATGCTTTCAAATCCAGCAGTTTAAGTCAAATCAAATTATACAGTTCAAGTTCATGTAATCCGGATATAAAATCTTTTAGAGAATTTCACAACAATGACAAATAACAACTAAGTGTAACAATAAATAAAAAGCAAGTACAGCCTCTCAGGGCAACAAGCACTCCACTCGTCACAACAACTCAACCACTCGGCTCTAAGCCCTCAGCACTCATACTCAATGGGTACCCACGCTCACTGGGGGTGTACAGACTCCAGAGGGGCTCCTACAGCCCAAGCGCCATAATCTGCACAGACAACTCACGTGTTGTACGGATAACTAACTTGATATAATATCCTGTACGGACAACTCACGTGCCATAATATCCTTACCTCACCGACAGGCCCTCGGCCTTACTCAGTCCTCAACCTCTCTAGTCTCTCGGGCTCTCAGAAATCACAAGGATCAGCCCAAACAAAGATAACATAGTGGATCAACAAATATCCAGAAAGACCGAGGTATAATACGCAAGAAAAATTATGACTGAGTACAAGACAATAATTAGCAAATAATTCAACAAGTACGCGACCTCTGCGGGTCCCAACGATACTATAACATAGCCTAAGCATGATTTACAGTCAAATTTCTTCAACACATAGAGAGCATATAGCTAACAATAAATTATTCAACTATACAATTTCAACGGGACGAATCAAATCAAAATCCCCTCGGTGCACACCCACACGCCCGTCATCTAGCATGTGCGTCACCTCCAAAATAATCACATGACACAAAATTCTAGGGTTTCATACCCTCAGGACCAGATTTAAAACTGTTACTTACTTCAAGCCGTGAAATTCTTATTCTGCAATGTCCTTTCCTCAAGACTTGGCCTCCAAACGCCTCGAATCTAGCCATAAATAATTCGTTTCAGTCAATAAAATTTATTGGAATTAATTCCATAAGAAAATGCTAGTTTTCTATAAAAATCCGCAATTTAGCTCAAACATTGCCTGTGGGGTCCATGTCTCGAAACCCGATACAAAATACAAAATATGAATGCCCATTCAACCACGAGTCCAATCATATAAATTTTACTCAAATCCGACATCAACTCGACCCTCAAATCTCCAAATTAAATCAAGAGGGTTTTCAAACTTTTCCAACTTAATTCACCAATTAAATGATAAAAATAACCGTGGATTCAGGTAATTTAACCAATATTGAGTTAAGAACACTTACCCCGTTGTTTCCCTTGAAAAACTCCCGAAAATTGCCTATTTTCGAGCTCCAATCCGTCAAAAACTGAAAATGAGACGAAGTTCCATTTTCAGAACGTAAACTCTCTGTCCAGACATTTGCTCTACGCGATCGCGAAGAATAATTTTCCATTGCTCAGATTTAACTCTACGCGATTGCGAACTTTCCCACGCGATCGCGATGCACAACATCACAGACCTACGCGATCGCGGACCAAACCACGCGATCGCAAAGTACAAACGCGTGATTCCATTTCTGCCCAATTTCCTCTACGTGAACGCGACCTTCTTCATACATTCACGAATAACAAACTCACATAGCTACACGATCGCGTCTCGCTTCACGCGATCGCGAAGCACAAAATGTCACTACCTCACATTAACCCTACGCGATCGCAGATATCCCCACGCGATCGCGTAGAACAACCAACCAAGCCTATGCGATCGCAGACGCATTCACGCGATCGCGTAGAACGAAAACAGCATCAGATATCAGAAAATTCCAGCAGTTGTTCAAGTCCAAATTTTTGATCTATTAACCATCCAAAACTCACCTGAGCCCCTCAGGACCTCAACCAAATATACCAACAAGTCCAAAAACATCATACGAACTTAGTCGAACCCTTAAATCACCTCAAACAACGCTAAAACCATGAATTACACCCCAATTCAAGCCTAATGAACTTTGAATTTTTTAATTTCTACAAATAACTCCGGAACCTATCAAATCACGTCCGATTGACCTCATATTTTGCACACAAGTCATAAATGACATAACAGAGGTGTTTAAATTTTCAGAATCGGATTTCGACCTTGATATCAAAAAGTCAATCCTCCGATCAAACTTTCCAAAAATTAAACTTTCGGCATTTCAAGCCTAATTCTACCACGAACCTCCAAATAAATTTTCGGACACGTTCCTAAGTCCAAAATCACCATATGGAGCTATTGGAATCATCAAAATTCAAATCCGAGGTCGTTTACACATAGGTCTATATCCGGTCCACTTTTCTAACTTAAATTTTCAATTATGAGACTAAGTGTCTCATTTCACTCTGAATTCCTTCCGGACCCGAACCAACTAACCCGGTAAGTCATAAAATAACTACAGAGGATAAATTGAGCAGTAAATGGGAGGACGGGGTTATAATACTCAAAATGACCGACCGGGTCATTATATCAAGATTTTTCTTTGATGAGTTTATAATTTCATTCATATTTGTGTGCTTACTAATCTCAAGCTTGACGGTATCTATCTATTATATGGCAATACTAGAGTTTGATTTGTATTTGTTATAGATTAGAAACGTTTCGATTATAAAGAAAAATTATGTACATTGACTATTATCTTGAAAGCATATGCTAGCTGAGTGTTGAAGTGGTATGAAGTTGATGTTTGGTGCAATAACGATCATGTTTAGCTTATTAGTAAAATAAATAAATTAAACAAAATTAACAGAAGAACAAGAAAAACAACATTGAAAAAAAATTGCATTTTGTAGTAGTAACAACATAAAAATTCAAACTTGAGAAAATAATTTAGTCAAATAAAAAAGGTAAGTTTGAAAACCCCAAAAAACAATTCAAAACAAAAACAAAAAGAGGCGTATCATAATACAAATTGAGGTCAATTACTATCTCACGTGAGATTGGTTTTGAAGAAATCAGTATTAATAGAAGCATAATATTATGTTGCTCTTTCATGATTGACGGATAGAAGGGGCTGAAGATTTTAGTATAATAGATGATAGACAAATAACGAATGAACCTATAAATATAGTGTATAAATAAATTTTGCAATTTCATTTGAGGCGTCATTGAATCTATTTTTCATCTAATTATTATGTATTTTTAATTGATCAATTCAAATTATTTATATCACAAATTATATATTTTTATTTTGTATTTTCATATCATTAAAATGCTATCGTGGTAAAGTTAATATGTTTTTAACTTAAGTAATAAACTTTTGATATGAGAAACTGGATTAATTAAAAACAATACAAGCAGACAAATAGTTGAGTTTTAAAACTCTAGTACTAATACTAGTAGTATCATTGTTCGAGTAAGGAATGAAGAACATAGACTTAATTACCCCGCGTAAATATGAACTTATCAAGTCAGTAGACTTCGAATACCGAATAAATAAACTCAAGGGAAAAAATGTGTACTTAATGATGGGATGAGATCCCCTGCAGTGAAAGTTGGTCTGGTATTGTTCAATGCATAGATAGATTCATGCCATCTGTCCACCCAACTATTTCATGGCTTAGATTCATTTTGTTGTAAACAACTTTAAAAAGAAAGGCGACTTTGAATTAAAAATGATAAGAAAATACAAAAAACTAACGGCAGCCTTTTATGTCAACGTGCCAGCCATTTTATCCCATCTCTTAAACACTGCATAATATATAATGCAACATTAAGGCCCGTTAGGGGTGTCAATGGATATTCGAAAACCGACTAAGCCGATCGAACCGTACCGCATCAAATTGATTTTTAGATTTCTTTTAAATAAATCGTTGCATTTTATATAAATCTATAACCTCATCGATAATTAGGGTAGGTTTTTTATTTTATGAAAATAAATCGAAAAAATACCGAACCTGTCACGACCCGAAATTCCCACCAACGGAACCGTGATGGCGCCTAACATTTCACTTGCTTGGCAAGCCAACGCTAGATGATCATTAAACCAATTCCTTATTTCCATTCAGTAAATAACAATAATTAACTAAGATGAAATATAATAAATGCGAAATATTATAAAACTGTATTAATTACTACCACCCGGATCTGGAGTCACAATTCACGAGCATTCTAAAATTTACCACAAGTAATAATCTGAAAGAAATATAACTGTCTGAATGAAAAAAAAATAGTAGAACAGAAAAGATAGACGGGGACTTCAAGGTCTATGAACGCCGACAAATCTACCTTGAGTCTCCGGACAGCAGACCAATAGCAAAATCTCGATCAACCCGAGCAGGTATCAAAATCTGCACAAAAAGTGCAGAGTGCAGTATCAGTACAATCGATCCCATGTACTGGTAAGTGTTGAGCCTAACCTCGTGGAAGTAGTGACGAGGTTAGGATAAGACACCCACATATAACCCGAAGAGTATAATCATGCTAATGGAAATAACAGTTAAAAGAAATAAAGCAGAAAATAATGGGAAGGGGACATACAGTGGAGGATTTCAATATAAGGAGTGAGAATAATGAAAAGATAGAATATAACAGTAATCCGTAAACAAATTAAGCAATTAAAACAGTAAGGAAAACTGCACGGTATCACCCTTTGTGCTTTTACTCTCAACCTCACCAAATAATAAATAAAACTGCACGGCATCACCCTTCGTACTTTTACTCTCAAACTCACCAAATAATAAATAGAACGGCACGGCATCACCCTTCGTGCATTAAACCTCTCATATTATGCACGACATCACCCTTCGTGCTTTATCACTCATAAATCATGGCACGACATCACCCTTCGTGCTTTACACTCTTCCTCACAATATAAATAATGCATGCACGGCATCACACTTCATGCTTTACACTCGCATGCTTTACAAAGAATAGGATTTCACTTGCATGCTATGACTCGACAGCAATGCATAGATGCTCGTCACCTTACCTATATATCGTATTTAACAACAAAACACGCAGCAAATAAACACATATTACTTATTCCCTCAAGCCAAAGTTAGACACGACACTTACCTCGATTCGCAGGCTACTCACTGCTCAAGTACCTTTTTTCTTTAGAATTCACCTCCAACCCATTAGTATCTAGTCACAGATAGCTTAATAATATAAATTATCATTAAAAGAATCAACTTTAATGAATAATTAAAGATTTCCCAAATTTTCCCAAAAAAGAGTCAAAAATCGACTCCGGGCCTGCTTGGTCCAAACTAAAGGTTCGGACCAAAATCCATTTACCCACTCACCCCGAGCCCGCGTATGTAATTAGTTCCGGAATTCGACCTCAAGTCGAGGTCTAAATCCTTAAATTTGTAAAATTCCCAAAATCCCAAATTTCTACCCTTAAAGAACAAGATTAAAGATTAGGAATTCAATAAATGATGATGGAAACTGAAGAAAACAAGTTAGAAAGTACAAACCTATGATTGGGTGTCGAAATCCCTCTTCAAGAATCGCCCTAGGTTGAGTTCTAATGAAGGAGTTGTTAAATTTCTGAAAAAATCCCTTGTCGGTTCTGTTTTAATACACAGGCGTCAGATCTTCTTCGCGTTCGTGAGGGATCTGACGCGATCGCAATGCATCGGCTCTAGTAGCCTTCATGTTCGCGAGATACTCTTCGTGTTCGCGAAGTCTTAATCCCATCGGCCTCCGCGTTCGCGAGCCTTGTGTCGTGTTTGCGTAGAGTATGATTCCCCTCCCCCAGTCCCAATGCTTCGCGTTCATGGTAGCCTGGTCGTGTTCGCGAAGGGTAATGCCCCCAACGCTCCGCGTTCATGACCAGACCTTCGCATTTGCGTAGAAGAAAGTCTACCACGGGAAAGTTTACACTTCGCGAACGCGAAGCACAAAATACCTGTGCACCAGCAATAACAAAACAACAAAAATTCTAAGTCCGAAACATCCCGTAAGCTATCTGAAACTCACCCGAGCACTCGAGGCTCCAAAGCAAATATGTACACAAGTGTAAAAACATCATATGGACTTACTCGTGCGATCAAATCGCCAAAATAACACCTAAAACTATGGATTTAGCATCAAAATCAATAAAATTCTCAAGAACGCTTAAAATTACTATTTTCTCAACTGAGGGTCCGAATCACGTTGTATAAACTCCGTTTCTTACCAAATTTCATAGACATGGTTTAGATATTATAACGGACCTATACCGGGCTCCAAAACTAAAATACGGGCCCGATACCATCAAAAGCCAGCATTAAGCACATACTTTAAAATCATAGATATTTCTCAAATTCAATTTTAGTCAAAAATTCATTTCTTGGGCTATGGATCTCGGAATTCGATTCTGGGCATACACCCAGATCCCATATTTTATTTCCGACCCACCGGGACCGTCAGAACATGGATTCGGGTCCGTTTACTCAAAACGTTAACCAAAGTCAACTAAAAATCACTTTTAAATTTCAAAAATTATTATTTCTTCTATTTTCCACGTAAAGGCTTTCTGGAATTACGCTCGGATTGCGCACGTAAATTGAGGAGGATAATTATAAGATTTTTAAGGCTAACGAGCGTGGATATCTACTCCGCATGTCCGACTCGGACTCCCAAGTAGCTGCCTCAACGGGCTGACCTCTCCACTACACTCAAACTGAAGGATAACTCTTCGACCTCAGTTGTCGAACCTTCCGGTCTAGAATGGCTTCTGGCTCTTCCTCATAAGTCAAATCCTTGTCCACACTGACAGAGTTGAAATATAACACGTGGGGACGGGTCACCATGATACTTCCGGAGCATGGACACATGAAATACTGGATGGACTGATGATAACACTGGAGGCAACGCAAGTCTATAAGCCACCTCCCTCACTCTCTCGAGAATCTCAAATGGCCTGATATACCTAGGGCTTAACTTGCCCTTCTTCCCAAACCTCATGATACCCTTCATGGGCGATACCCGAAGCAATACTCTCTCCCCGACCATGAATACCACATCACGAACTCTGTGGTCGGCATAACTCTTTTGCCTGGACTAAGCTGTACGAAGTCGATCTTGTATAATCTTGACCTTGTCCAAGGCCTCCTGTACTAAATCTGTACCCAACAACCGAGCCTCCTCTGGCTCAAACCACCCAACTGGCGACCTACACCGTCTACCAAATAATACCTCATAGGGAGCCATCTGAATACTCGACTGGTAGCTCTTATTATACGATAACTCTGCAAAGGGAAAGAACTTATCCCACGATCCTCCGAAGTCTATAACATAAGCGCGGAGCATATCCTCCAAGATCTGAATAGTACGCTCGGATTCCCCGTCCATCTGAGGATGAAATGTTGTGCTCAACTCAACCCGCATACCTAACTCACGCTGAACTGCCCTCCAAAAGTGTGAGGTAAACTGCGTACCTCGATCAGAAATGATAGACACGGGCACACCGTGAATACGAACGATCTCCCGAATATAAATCTCTGCCAACCACTCCGAGGAATAGGTAACTGCCATAGGAATGAAGTGCGCTGACTTAGTCAGCATATCCACAATAACCCACACGACGCCAAACTTCCTCTGAGTCTGTTGGAGTCTAACAATAAAGTCCATAGCGATACGCTCTCACTTCCACTCAGGAATCTCCATCTGCTGAAGCAAACTACTGGGCCTCTGATGCTCATACTTCACCTGCTAAAAATTCAAGCACCGAGCCACGTAAGCAACTATATCCTTCTTCATCCTCCTCCACCAATAATGCTTCCGCAGGTCCTGGTACATCTTGGCAGCACCCGGGTGAATAGAATACCGAGAAATGTGAGCCTCCTCAAGGATCAACTCACGAAGCCCATCAACATTATGCACATATACACAACCCTTCATCCTCAAAACATCATCATCTCCAACTGTAACCTGCTTGGGACCACCGTGCCGAACTGTGTCCCTAAGGACCATCAAGTGAGGGTCATCATATTGCCGATCTCTGGTACAATCAAACAAGTAAGACCGAGCGACTATACAAGCTAGAACACAACTGGGATCCGAAATATCCAACCTCACAAACTGATTGGCTAGAGTCTGAATATTTGAACCTAGCGGCCTCTCACCGACTGGAATGAACGCAAGGCTGCCCATACTCACTACCTTCATGCTCAATGCATCGGCCACCACGTTGGCCTTTCCCGGGTGATACAATATGGTGATATCATAGTCTTTCAATAGCTCCAACCATATCCTCTGCCTCAAATTGAGATCCTTCTACTTGAATAGATACTGAAGGATGCGATGATCCGTGAAAACCTCACACGATACGCCATAAAGATAGTGCCTCCAAATCTTCAGCGCGTGAACAATGGCTGTCAACTCTAAGTTATGGACGGGGTAATTCTTCTCATGAACCTTCAACCGACGAGGCATATATGCAATCACCCTACCCTCCTGCATCAATACTGCTCTGAGCCCAACACGGGAGGCATCACAATATACCGTGTAAGATCCTGACCCTGATGGTAATACCAACACTGGTGCTGAAGTCAAGGCTGTCTTGAGCTTCTAAAAGCTCGCCTCACACTCGTCCGACCATCTGAATGGGGCACCCTTCTAGGTCAACCTAGTCATTGGGGTTGCTATAGATGAAAACCCCTCCACAAACTGACGGTAATAACCGGCCAAACCCAAGAAGCTCCTGATCTCCGTGGCTGAAGTGGGTCTAGGCCAGTTCTTGACTGCCTTAATCTTCTTAGCATCCACTTGAATACCCTATGTTGATACGACGTGACCCAAGAAAGCAACTGAACTCAACCAAAACTCGCACTTCAAAAATTTAGCATATAACTGACTGTCCCTCAAAGTCTGGAGCACTATCTGGAGGTGCTACTCATGCTTCTCCCGACTGCGAGAGTATACAAAGATGTCATCAATAAACACAATCACAAATGAATCCAGGTAAGGCTTGAACACTCGGCTCATTAAGTCCATAAATACTGCTAGGCCATTGGTCAACCCATAGGACATTACCAGAAACTCATATTGCCCATACCTCGTCCGAAAAGCTGTCTTAGGGACATCGGATGCCCTAATCCTCAACTAATGGTAGCCAGATCTCAAATCAATCTTTGAAAACACTTTGGCACCCTGAAGCTGATCAAACAAATCATCAATCCTCGGCAACAGATACTTGTTCTTGATAGTGACTTTGTTCAACGGCCAATAATCTATACACATCCTCATAGATCCATCCTTCTTCTTCACGAACAAAACCGGCGCACCCTAGGGCGAGAAACTATGTGTAATGAAGCCCTTGTCAAGCAAATCCTGCAACTGTTCCTTCAATTCTTTTAACTCTAGTGGGGGCATCTGGTATGGTAGAATAGAAATGGGCTGAGTGCCCGGAACAGAATCAATACAAAAGTCAATATCCCTGTCGGGTGGCATCCCCGGTAGGTTTGGAGGAAATAGCTCAAGGAACTCATGAACTACATGCACAGAATCCATATAAGGAACCTCAGGACTAGAATCACGAACATAAGTTAAATAGGCCAAAAACCTCTTCCTGACCATACGCCGAGCCTTCATATAAGAAATAACTCTACTGGAAGAGTGGCCAGGAGTCCCTCTCCACTCTAATCGAGGAAACTCCGGCAAGGCTAAGGTCATTGTCTTGGCATGACAGTCCAAAATAGTATGGTAAGGTGACAACCAATCCATGCCCAATATAACATCGAAATCAACCATATCGAGGAGCAAAAGGTCTACACTGGTCTTAAGACCTCCAATAACGACCACACACGAGCGATACACACGATCTACAACAATAACATCCCCTACGGATGTGGACACATATACAGGGGTGCTCAAAGAATCACGGGGCACAACCAAATATGAAGCAAAGTAAGATGACACATAGGAGTATGTAGACCCCGGATCAAATAGAACTGAAGCATCTCTACTACAAACTAAAATAGTACCTGTGATAACATCATCGGAGGACTCAACCTCAGGTCTGGCCGGAAAGGCATAACATCAGGGCTGGGGCCCACCACCTTGAACTATCTCTCTGGGAAGACCTCTGACTAGTGGGCCTCCACCTCTAGCGGCCTGATCTCCACCTCTAACAATCTGGCCCTACATCTGGCTACCTGACCCCTACCTCTGGCTGGCTGGGCAGGCGGTGCGGCAGCTAGTGCCAGAACCATGGCACGAGAACTCTAGTATTGTGAACTGCTCGATGCGCGAGGGCAATATCTAGCAATATGCCTCGGGTAACCACAAGTATAACATGACCTCAGCTGTTGTGACTGCTGGCCGGCAAACTGACCCTGTCGACCTGAATAACCACTCTGAAAACTCTGAAGAGGAGGTGCACTGATTGGAGCTGGCTGATCAGAATAAGGCATATAAGGGCCACGACCACCTGAGGCACCGTCGGATGCCTGGAGCACTGAATGAAACGGTCTGGGAGGATGGCCTCTACCAAAAGTACTCATGCCTCTAGATGAAGCACCGCTGAACTCACCGAAATGACGAGGTCTCTTGTATCACCCCTGACCTCCCAATCCAAGAACCATCTCAACTCGCCTGGCCACAATGATCGCATCCTGGAAAGAAATCTCGCTCCCCGTCTACTTAGCCATCCTCAATATGATAGGCTGAGCAAGACCCTCAAAAAACCTCATCTCTCTCTCTCTCTATCTCTATCTCTCTATCTCTGTGGGAAGCAAAAGAATGGCATGAAGGGCCAAATCCACAAAACGAGTCTCATACTGAGTAACAGTCATGCTGCCCTACTGGAGACACTTGAACTGACGACGACGCTCTTCTCTAGTAATGATAGGCAGAAACTTCTCCAAGAAGAGATGTGATAACTGATCCCAAGTAAGATCAGGCAATCTAGTTGGTCTAGTCAACAAATAATCCCTCCACCATTTCTTGGTGGAACCAGTCATCTGGAAAGCAGCAAAGTCGACCCCATTGGTCTCCAATATACCCATGTTCCGAAGAACCTCATGGAAGCTATCAAGGTACTCCTAGGGGTCCTCTGAAATAGCACCGCTGAAATAAATTGGGAAAAGCTTGTTTAACCTATCCAATCTCAGCAAAGCCTCGGAGGACATAGCTGCCTCATCAATGGGCGGTGCTGCAGCAACCGGATGAACTACCCCAACTAGATGGGCTGCTAGAGTTTGAAACTAGGGAGCCACCTGCTCCGGAGTGTGGGTGGGAGGAGTCTGGGATCCTCCTCCAGCCTGAGATACGGCTGATGCCATGGGGATGCGCCAGTCTGGGCTACACTCTCCATAAAGTCCACTAATCAGACCAAGGCATCCTGAAGTACCGGGGAAGCAATAAACCCCTCTAGGACTTGAGCTGGTCCTGCCGGAACGGTCTGAGCTGGAGCCTCCTCATCGAACTCTACCTGAGGCTCCGCAGGTGGAGCTGCTGCTCGGGCTCTGGGCTGGGCCCTGCCCCTGCCTCGGCCTCTGCCCATCGTAGGAGCTGCTGCTGGAGGATCCGACTGCTGATCACCGGAAGAAGCGGTATGTGTTCTTGCCATTTGCGAGAAAATAAGAATAGAATAGTTCAATAAGTATTGGGATAACAAGAATCGCACGACAGATTTGAATAAAAGTGAACTTGTTCCAAACTTTATAGCCTCTGGGAGAAAAGTACAAACGTCTCCGTACCGATCCTCCAGACTCTACTAAGCTTATCCGTGAATTGTGAGACCTAAGCAACCTAGTGCTCTGATACCAACTTGTCACGACCCGGAATTCCCACCAACGGGACCGTGATGGCGCCTAATATTTCACTTGCTAGGCAAGCCAACCCTAGAGGATCATTAAACCAATTCCTTATTTCCATTAAGTAAATAACAATAATTAACTAAAATGAAATATAATAAGTACGGAATATTATTATTAAACTGTATTAATTACCACCACCTGGATCTGGAGTCACAATTCACGAGCATTCTAGAACTTACTACAAGTAATAGTCTCAAAGAAATACAACTGTCTGAATGAAACAAACAGTAGAACAAAAAAGATAGACGGGGACTTCAAGGTCTATGAACGCCGACAAATCTACCTTGAGTGTCCGGACAGCGGACCAATAGAAAAATCTCGATCAACCCGAGCAGGTATCAAAATATGCACAGAAAGTGCAGAGTGCAGTATCAGTACAATCGACCCCATGTATTGGTAAGTATCGAGCCTTACCTCGACGAAGTAGTGACGAGGTTAGGACAAGACACCCACATATAACCCGAAGAGTATAATCATGCTAATGGAAATAACAGTAAATAAAGAAATAAAGTAGAAAATAATGGGAAGGAGACATATAGTGGAGGATTTCAATATAAGGAGTGAGAATAACGAAAAGATAGAATTAAACACTAATCCGTAAACAAATTAAGCAATTAAAACAGTAAGGAAAACTGCACGGCATCACCCTTCGTACTTTTACTCTCAACCTCACCAAATAATAAATAAAATTGCACGGTATCACCCTTCGTGCTTTTACTCTCAACCTCACCAAATAATAATTAGAACGACACGGCATCACCCTTTATGCATTAAACCTCTCATATTATGCACGACATTACCCTTCGTGCTTTATCACTCATAAATCATGGCACGACATCACCCTTCGTGCATTAACACTCACATATCATGGTACGACATCACCCTTCGTGCTTTACACTCTTCCTCACAATATAAGTAATGCATGCACGGTATCAATTTTTGTGCTTTACACTCCTCCTCACAAATCACAGAATCAATAACAACGGATAAACAAAAGTTTCACAAAGAAGCCAATATTTTACCAATGTGTAATATCATAATGTAAACCTCAACCTTGAACAAATATTCAAAAATTACCAAATCTCGATGAAACCAGACATAAGTCACCCAACATTTCAAATAACAACGTTAAGCATACATAGTAGGATTAAAGGCTACAAAATTTACAAAGAATAGGAATTCACTCGCATGCTATGACTCGACAGCAATGCATAGATGCTTGTCACCTCACCTATACATCGTATTTAACAACCAAACACGTAGCAAATAAACACATATTGCATATTCCCTCAAGCCAAAGTTGCACACGACACTTACCTTGATTTGTAGGCCACTCACTGCTCAAGTATCGCTTTTCCTTTAGAATTCACCTCCAACCTACTCGTATCTAGTCACAAATAGCTTAATACTATCAATTATCACTAAAGGAATCAACTTTAATGAATAATTAAAGATTTCCCAAACTTTCCCAAAACAAAAAGTTCAAAACAGACCCCGGACCCACTTGGTCCAAAATCTATTTACCCATTCACCCCCGAGCTCGAGTATGTAATTAGTTCTGGAATCCGACCTCAAGTCGAGGTCTAAATCCTCAATTTATAAAATTCCCAAAATCCCTAATTTCTACCCTTAAAGAACAAGATTAAAGACTAGGAATTCAATAAATGATGATGGAAATTGAAGAAAACAAGTTAGAAAGTACAAACCTATGATTGAGTGTCGAAATCCCTCTTCAAGAATCGCCCTAGGTTGAGTTCTAATGAAGGAGTTGTGAAATTTTTGAAAAATCTCGTGCTGGTTCTGTTTTAATACACAAGCGTCAGACCTTCTTCGCGTTCGCGAGGGGTCTGACGCGATCGCGATGCAGTGGCTCTAGTAGCATTCACGATCGCGAGATACTCTTCACGTTCGCGAAAGCTTATTCCCACCGGCCTTCGCATTCGCGAGCCTTGTGCCGCATTCGCATAGAATATGATTTACCTCCCCCAGTCCCAATGTTTTGCGTTCGCGGTAGCATGGTCGCGTTCGCGAAGGATAATGCCCCCAACGTTCCGCGTTCATGACCAGACCTTCGCGTTTGCGTAGAAAAAAGTCTCCCTCGGGCAAGTTTACACTCCACGATCGCGGGAGAGGCTTCGCCATCGCGGGAGAGGCTTCGCGATCGCGAAGCACAAAATACTTGTGCACCAGCAACAGCAAAACAACAGAAATTCTAAGCCCGAAACATCCTGTAGCCTATCCGAAATTCACCCGAGCCCTCGGGGCTCCAAACCAAACATGCACACAAGTTTAAAAACATCATACAGACTTGTTCGTGCAATCAAATCGCCAAAATAACACCTAAAACCATGGATTTAGCATCAATATCAATGAAATTCTCAAGAACACTTAAAGTTACTATTTTCTCAACCGAGGGTCAGAATCAAGTCATATAAACTCGGTTTCTCACCAAATATCACAGAAATGGTTTAGATATTACAACGGACCCGTACCGGACTCCGGAACCTACATACGGGCCCGATACCATCACAATCAAGCATTAAGCACATACTTTAAAACCATAGATTTTCCTGAAATTCAATTTTAGTCAAAACTTTATTTCTCGGGCTATGGATCTCGGAATTCGATTCCGGGCATACGCCCAGATCCCATATTTTATTGCATACCCACCGGGACCGTCAGAATACGGCTCCGGGTCCGTTTACTCAAAGCGTTGACCAAAGTCAACTAAAAATTACTTTTGAATTTCAAAAATTATTATTTCTTCTATTTTCCACGTAAAGGCTTTCCGGAATTACGTGCGGACTGCGCACGAAAATCGAGAAGGATAATTATAAGATATTTAAGGCTAACAATCGTGGAATAAAGTCCTAGAACACAAGATGACCTATTGGGTCATCACAGAACCGTACCGAATAAATTTTACATGTGGAAAATATATTTATATAGTAAGTTTAAAAATAATAATGCATTAAATTTTCTTTTGAGCTTTGGAATTATGAAGATTGTTACAAGCCAATAAGTAATTAAACTTAAAATACTAATTCCTAAAATTTATTATGCTACTTCTAGTTAAACTAAGTTATTTCAAGTATCTTCATCAACAAGACACAAAGTATTCTAGCGATTATGAGTAGCAAACTATAATGTATTGAATATGTTTTCTTTCATATAATTTAGATTTATCTTTTTAAATATTTAATCTTCTATAAACTTTATTCTTGAGTCCCAACTTGGTTAATATCTTTCCACTCGTGTGATTTAATTTTTTTTACCTTTGCTTGGTTTCTTTTACGTTGTTGTAGAATAGTTGATGGATCTATATTATACTCATCTTTTATTTTTTTAATTCATCACCCTTTAAACAATAAAAATATCTAGAGAGTTTTGCTAAGTCCTATAAAAGAACATATGTTATTGCATTCTACTTCTACTGGTGAATTTTACATGATATTTTAAAAAATACCGAAAATTAATCGAACCGTACCGATACCGAAGAGAAACCGACATGATTGGGACTGTTTCAAAAAGTCTAATTTTGGTTATACATAATAGAATAATCGAAAAATTGGTATAGTACAAATTTTATAAAATAACCATCAACCGAACCATTGACACCCCTAGGGCCCATATCATGTGTTTGAGTAACAATAAAAAGGTCGAGAATAATTATAAGGAAAAAAATGAAAATTAAGGTGGAATGAATTGAATTTACACAATGTTTTAGACGCCAAAAACCGTCCTAATCTCATTCTTTTTGGAAAAAATTACCAATAATATCAAGGACATTCATTTATCCTTTTAACTAATTATACATCATAAATTTTATACCAATATTGTTTTCTAAAGGCAAAACCTCTATAGTTGTTGAGATCAACTCTATAGCCGTGGAACAGTGAACTTGTAATAAAAGGTCATAATATTGAGTAATTAAACTATTTCTTTTGTTTATTTGTAGGATTCAACTCGAGTTTGGTACAGTTTTTAGATATTTCGATTCGATATTTTCTGTATTTTATTTCTTAACATACTATATCAATATCATACATAGTTAAATTCGACGTGTATTGATTTTATCCACTTTTGTTTGGTTTATTCGACCCGATAATGTCGATTTATTCGATTTAAATAGAGAATTGCAACTTTATTTTTTATTTTAGGAGGTAAAGAATCTTGGACCAAACACTATATCAAAGTAAGTGCCTTCTAAAAAACCTCAATTTTCTAAAAAGATGAGTTGAAGCGAGGGGCAGCAAGAAAAGTATGTATGTCCGAACTCATAGGTGAAAATGTTTGAAAACTAAAATTACCAATACAAGAGGAACTCTTGGAATCTCATTATTCGAGAGCTTTTGTGTCAACATGAAACAAATGGTATTTGTCAAACTCCTGCTCAACAACAACAACAACAAAAACCCAAGTGTAATCCCATAAACGGGTATGCAGAGGGTAGTATGTACATAAACCTTACACCTTCCTTATAAATATAGAGAGACTGTTTTCGATAGACCCTCGAATCAAGGAGTCAAACTCTTGCTCAACAAATTAGAAAAATCGATTCCAAATATAAGAAATCGATTAATATTATAAGAATATAATTCTAATTCTTTTTTGAAATGCACATAGCTCTAGACTTTACTATGACACTATTATGGGCCCCAGTGATGCTGTCACGATCCAAAATTTGACTAGTCGTGATGACACTTAACTCAACTGATCGTGGCCAAACCTACACCACTATATAGTAGCAAGGAGTGGTCGATGCAGTTTTATCCGATGAGGTCGGGATCGATTTTCACATGGAGTTAATTTGGTTTGGAGTCGGGTATTTAACTAATCTAGATGTACATGTTGTTTTTAATTGTACTTTCAAACATTGTTGTGATTGATTCTATTCTAATTTTTATACTATTATATGCCAAGTGTAAGCTAAGTACAATATTTTTGGTGAAAGTTTTCAAGTGTTAAAAGGCACTAGGGTAGTGACTTCCGCCTAGGTGAGTATCTAATGAGTGTCAAGAATTTAGGACAAGCTTGTTATTATTGGAGTCGTAATATAACCATCACACATAAGTGCTCACTCTATACCTCTCGGTAGTTTGAGTGACTTTGCCTGATTTGGCTTTCTCAAGTCCAAATGGTTGTTCATACAATCCAAATGAAATGTGCTCAAGTCGGGTATTACTATCTCTAGGTTTAACCCTTTAATCGAGGTTATCAATCTCTTGAAGTCACCCCAATTCCTTGTTAGCCTAATTTTTCTAGACTTAGTCTCTCTTTCTCAAGAAGAGCCCAAGTTATAAAGGCATGAATCAGCGTTTGCAACCACTAATTCTACAATTTTAGCATGAATTAGGCTAAATATCACTAACCCATAAACAATTAAGCCCTAAAATTTAAGACCCATTAAATACCCACACTAGGATTGGGTCACCACCCTAGCTATGAGGTCTAGCTACTCATGAATACAACAGAAAGCAAAGGTAAAGATGAAATATAAGACATAATATTAAAGTACAAGATGAAAATCTAAAGTTTGAAGGTAAATCTATTATAAAATTTCCCAAAAGGGGAAAAACCAGTCGTTCACGTGCTCTGCTCTACAAAACTTGACCTAAAAATGTTAAAAAGATCTATTTATATACAGCTGAAATTTCGGAACAAAAATGCCCCTGCAGAGGAATCGCGGACGCGTAATTTTGATTGCGTCCGTGCTTGAGCTTTCGCGACCGTATAATAATAAGCGCAATCCGCGTTTCTTCAATACTAGGCTTGGACTGGACTAGGTTTCGGGGACAACATAAATACATTCGCGTCCGCGTTAGCTTCAATCGCGACCACGTATTATATTCGCTGACCGCGTTCTTCAGTTAGGTTTCACTTGCCAAATCTCTGAACCTTTTATCACGCTCCCATCAGAATTTCCACCGCGTCTGCATCTGGTAACTTCGCGGCGGTGTAATGTAGACGCGGGCCATGTTCTTTGTTTGAGCCAAGATTTCAAGGCCTCTAAACCTCGATTCTTACTGTCAACGTAATTTCCCTCGCGGCCGCGCCACTGGTTTCGCGGCCGCGCTTTTGTAGCGCGGTCAGCGGTGGTGTTTTCTCTGGAATATCTCACCGACCGCAGAATATTATCTGCCTCAGCGGTGAACCCTACGCAACCGCGCTTTTCCATCGCGGTCCGCGGTTCAGTTTCAGCTTTTGGCTTGTGCAAGTTTGACTCCTATATGAGCTTATTTTGGCTTCTTTGCCTCATTTTGACCAAACCCTGCAAGCAAGCACATTATGTTAGTTTTCGGAGATTCTTTTTAGCATTTGTTTTACCCAAAACCTAAGCAAAAGAGAGCAAATAATATGCTAAAATTCCTAGTTGTCAACTCCCCCAAATTTAAGCTTTTGCTTGTCCTCAAGCAAACAAGGTAATTCTCACCTCCGTAAGAAAAAGAAAGGAAAATCTCATTTGTCCTAAGGTGACTTCATCAAACATCAATTGGAACTAACAATTACCCTCAACACAAATGCATTATCAACAATATTATGCTACGACTTTTTGAGTTTCATAGGTCTAATATGACACAAGAGCATCAAGAGTTGAATCAATTCATCAAGGAACATCGCTCTCACGTAGGTCATTGTGGATCCCAGACACCTTCTCATCTACTCTCTATGAGCTCATCTCACCTTATAGAATGTGACACTCAAAACCAGGATTGTAAAGAAGTGCGCTCATCACTCTCAAAAGAATGCCACAAGTCCGGCTCTAAGTACCATAGGTTTTCCTCTCATGTAACTCACCACTAATGTAAGCTCACTCAACTTGAAATCCTATAGGGCTTTAGCGGGATGTAATGAAGGCTTTTTGGATCGAGATCGGACATAATGAACTACGATGGTATCATCTTTCCTTTAGCACTCCATTTTCTCAATTCGGTTCATGCTTTCTTGACTCTTTGAGTCATTTTCTTCTTCCTTGGGGGAACTAGAGAGACACTTTGTCACTCTTTCTTCTCTATGACGATCATTTTTCTCCTTCTCTCATTATTCCAAGCCTTTTAACATTGTTTTCTTGAATACTTTCAACCTTTTCTTTTCTTTTGACTTACTTTTTTTTTAACATCATTTTTATATCCTTTTCTTTGCCTTTCCTTTTCATCAATTCGTGTTGTTCTTTGCATCATTTATCACTTTGAAATTCCTCATCTCTCCCCCAAACTTATGTTTTTGACTATTGTTCATCATGAATGCTAAGGAAAGATTGGGTGCCAAGAGAGGGTCATTATAGAACAGATGAAGGCTTGTAATGTGGTTATTGAATGAAAAAAGCTTAGGCTCAAGGGGTTGACTAAGGACATCGTAGTGATAATCTATGGAAGTTTTCAAATTCACATGGAACACAGGAGAGCCTATAATCACTTCTCAAGTCGAGCTACACTTAGAATTTCACCTAGAAAAATATTCGGGGCAAGTTCTAAACTTGTTGGCACGGGACTTGGACTTGCAGTGCAATACCTCACCTCTCAAGCTACTGGATTATTAAAGAGAATAGAGTCGAGGGCCCACAACAATCTTAGCTAAGATTGAAGATCAAAGATGGCTCACAAAAACCACTTGATGATAGTTTTAGTCAACTCAAGAGTCTAAAGGTCACAACTAGAGCTAATATCTTCAACCAACTTGTCTCTAACCATGAGGTCAAAGGTAAATGTGTTGGTACCAAGTGAAGCCTGCTTGAGACACTTTTATTCATTACTACTATATATCAAAATAGAAAGAAAAACAGACTCAATCTCTTAAGAAGGTTGTCACGCCATCCATCATTGGGAAGAGCCACCCGGTTCACACAAATTCCACCTTTGGAAAGAACCGTGGCATTAAGAAAACCAAAGGCTTATTGATCACGAAAAATTGTAAAAAGAAGCTACAAATTCAAAAAAAAACTACTAAATGAAATAAGAAGCTAAGCTATTAAGGATAATTACAAAAGAAGTTATAAAGTAAAATATGGAAAGTAAACTGAATATGTACAATAGGTGATTGAAACAAGTATACACAAAATGGGGATAAATATATACATGGAATGGTAATTTTATATACATACAAAAAATGAAAAGTACGAAAATGAAAGTACAATAAGTAGAGAACAAAGAAAAATAGTATCAAAGTTATTACAGACCAATCATCAAAATCATCATATCAAAATAAGGCCACCCCCCAAATAAAAATTAGCATTGTCCTCAATGCTAAAAGCAAAAATAGAATAGGGGAGGGATAGAGAGTAAAGAGAACTCCCTTTGAGGCCTCTGTCTGCATGGGGTCCTGTGGCTGGCCAGACTCACCATCTCCCTCGGGGTCCTCCAGCTCAATCTCCAAGTCCTCCGTCTGGGGTATCACCACTCTCCTCATCGGCTCTCTGTCAACCTCCTGCTCTGGTACCTATGCTAGCTGAGCTGTCTGTGCTACAGGGGCAGTCTCTCCCATAAGGAGATCTAGAGGAATATCGCCGGTGAAAGTGAGCTTCGCCATCTCCTTCTTCAACTCTTCTTGACCCTTCTTCACTTTCCTCACTTGTTTACCCAACTTCTTGATTACCTTTTCATGCGCACCTAGAGACTCTCGAATCTTCTTTTGGTTTTCAAGAATACTCTTCAATGACTCCTCCACTGATGGAGGTATATGGAGTTGTGCTACAACTGCCTGAGTTGCTACTGCACTGGATAAGGCAGATAGCTTTGATGTAGCTACCTGCATCCAGTTGTTGATGCCGGCGAAAGTCTGATTTACCCTCAGTACAGTCTGAGGGTAAGCTGATTAAGAAGGTACTGATGGTGGGATAGAAGTGGATGGCCTGGAGGATGGATGTGGCATGGCAGCAGATGACCCCTCGGTTGTGGAAGGCACAAACCCAGTGGCCACTACCCCTGGCTCTTCAGACTAGCTAGTGGAGGTGGTGGCTTTGCCCTTGAAGTTTGGTTTGTCTGGACTCTGAAGGCTATACCAGGAGAAGGGACTTTTTGGCTTTACCTTCATGTCAAAGAGTCTCCCTTCAACCCGCTGGTCCTCTAGGTACATAGTGATGAAATTGGGGTAAGGGTAAGACCATTCTTCCTTCCCGATTGCCTTGGATATGTTCTGGGCCATGAGATTCCCCACATTTATCGGGTAACCTACCATGATGGATGCTATGAGGATCGCTAGGGAAAGTGGAATGTCACTATCATGCTGGTACGGAACAAGGCGGCTGCAGACGAAGGTGCACCACCTTTTTGCTTCAAAGCTAAGGGTGTTTTTGGAAATTGAGACTCCCGGTGTAAGCCAGGGCGGTGTTGTCCCTGGTATGGCTATCACCTCTGCTAACCATGGACGGGCTACTTCATCTAATGCCAACTTCTGTATGTGCAGAGAAACGTCTACATCATCAAATCCGGCATATGTATTCAAAGTTTTTCCATCGAACTAGATCTTCTTGTTTTGTACCCTAGTCACATGGGTGCCCTTTTTGATGTGGGCAACATTTGCGTAAAATTCCTTGACTAGGTACTCATTTGCTTCCGGCAACGTGCTAGTGAAGAATTTCCATCCCACTCTTTCATCAAATTGTCTCTGCACATTCGGGTTGTGAGGGAGAAGGTCTCTTTCTATGAAGTGACCCTCAAGGGTGAGCGTCCTTTGTGACCACGATTCCCGAAATTTGTAGGCCTTCTCACTCACAAACCGATCTTGCCACACTACCGGCTTCCTTGATCTACTCAACCCCCCTTTATGTGCATCACCTCCTCTCTTGTCATCTGGAACCTCTTCTGCATCATCAATATCAATAGGGGCAGCTGTTGAGGCTATAGTTGCAGCAGGTGGGAGAGGAGGTGCTGAAGTTTCACTATTTCCTTCTGAGCTATCATCCGGCTCAGATGCGTAGGTGGATTGATCGATGAGACAGAAAGGTTAAGATTGCACCTCGGGTTGTTGTTCAGATTCTCCCTCGGAAATATCCCGGGATGGAAGGTATTCACTAATATCCAAGGAGTCAGCCTGAGGTCTCACAGATGGTGCCTTTTGCCAATAGTCTTCTGAGGTGCTAATGATGCAATCTGCTTCCCTTTGTCTCGGCCACGGGAGGATTCTCCCCTCCCTTTGGATTTGTCGGGACCACCACGAGATCCCACCATTATCTGCACACATATTTAGTGAAAGATCATTAGTATTATGGTTCAATGAATTGGCAGAGAACAGCAGATGAAATGATCAAAGTGTTTCTCAAAACAGGGTTCCGCTGAAAGCGTAAAAGAGGCGCGGCCACAGAAGGGTCAGCGCGGTCCGCGTAAAATTGAGTGCGGTCCGCGAAAGAGTTGGGATCATACTACTAACTCTCTGCACATTGGTTTTCGCTGACAGCGTAATTTGGGATGCGACCGCGAATGATCAAACACGGACAGCATAAAACTGGCCACGGCTACGGAAGCAATTTCCAAACTCTCTGCAACTCATGAGCATGGACCGCGAATTTTTGGACGCGGCCGGGTAAGTTCAAACGTGGACCACAGATAAATCACCACGTCCGCGAACATGCAACCGTACTCAGCTTCTCACAAATTAGAGAATGCGTACCGCGTAAACAATTGCATAGTTAATAACCATATCCCCCATTAGGCATGGAAAACAATTACCCACATGGATATATAAGCATCAATTAAGTATAATCTTGAGATTGTGGCATGTATTAAACCTTAACCTAAAAGAAAAATTTAAAGTAGAAGAAAAGAAAATCAAAAGATGAAATTAATGTATAGATTTGAGCATACCAGATGTGGATTTGTAGTAGGAAATAGCTTCTTGACTAATGAGATATGAAATTGAAATTTTAAGAAGTGGAAGATGAACAATAGCCTATTTCGCTGAGAGTGTGGGTTCGAGAAAGTGTAAAAGACCTAAGGACTTCCTATTTATACCAACCCCAAAGGTCACCTGAGCGCGGTCCGCGTAATTCCACCACATCCGCGCTTTATAGCTTTCGAAGAACCTTTTCAGAAACAGGTCCACTGAGAGAGGAATAATGGGCGCGACCGTGTAATACCAACGCGGACCTCGAAATTACGAACGCGGACGCGAATACAACTTCAGAGAGTTGATATTCAGGAGTTTTCAAATCCGCGTCCGCTGACAATATACGCCCTCGCGATAAGCTTTAGCTGACCGCAAAAAATTGAGCGCGGTCCGTGTAATTCCCCACTCTTAGGAAAATATTTCCAGCAACAATCCTGTATTGCATAAACAATTCCTATACAAAGCTCACAATCAGTTAGTTCAAAATAAAGCCTGATCTAAGAAGGAAATCAAAGACGAAAGAAAAACACATAGGTTGCCTCCCAAGAAGCGTCTGATTTATTGTCGTGGCACGACGCATGTTACCAACATCATTGGAGTTTTGTATGCAGTTCTATAAGCCCACAAAGCATCGTCAAGTTTCTTTGACCAATCCGTCCGGTTTGCATTGACAGTTTTTGATAATATGCTCTTTATCTTCCTGTTAGAGACCTCAACTTGTCCACTAGCCTGGGGATGATAAGGGGTTGACACCTTATGATTGACACCATACTTGGAAAGCAAAGTGTCGAAAGACTTATTGCAGAAATGAGAACCCTCATCACTGATGATTGCCCGAGGGGTGCCAAACCGTGTGAAGATATTTTTCTTTAGGAACGCCACCACACTCTGTGCCTCATTGTTGGGCAAAGATACATCTTCAACCCACTTGGAAACATAATAAACAGCAACCATAATATAAGTGTTACCACAGAAACTCACAAATGGCCCCATGAAGTCTATCCTCCACACGTCAAAAATATCGATCTCAAGAATAGTGCTGAGAGGCATTTCATCTTTCTTGGAAATTCCACCAGCTCTTTGGCATTCATCACACCTCTTAACAAGCTCACTTGCATCTTTATACAGGGTAGGCCAATAAAAATCCATAGCTAAGAACCTTTGAAGCAGTTCTCGCCCCACCATGATGAACATCGTAGGGAGAGGAATGGCAAGCATCAAGAATATTTATTTGCTCCTCTTCCGGGACACATCTCCGGATCACACCATCATTGCAAATCGTGAAAAGATAGGGCTCGTCCCAATAATAATCTAAGCTGTACTGTTTGAGTTTCTTCCTTTAGTTAGAAGATAGCTTACTCGGGACAATGCCGATCACAAGAAAGTTATCCACATCGGCGAACCAAGGCATACCATTCAAAGACACGGAGAGGAGTTGTTCATCCGGGAATGAATCATTGATTTCGAGGCCATTATGGGGCCTTACCTACTCTTCTAAGTAGGACAAGTGGTCCGCCACTTGATTATCACATCCTTTTTTATTAATGATTTCAAGGTCAAAATCTTGAAGCAGAGGAACCCATCTCATCAACCTAGCCTTCGAGTCGTTCTTGGTCATTAAGTAACGGAGTGCCGCGTGATCGGTGTGCATAATCACTTTGGCACCCATGAGATATGGCCTGAACTTTTCCATGGCGAATACAATGGCTAATAACTCTTTCTCGATCACCGTATAATTGACTTGGGCATCATTCATTGTTTTGCTTGCATAATAGACCGAATGAAATATCTTGTTGACCCTCTGCCCCAAAATTGCTCATATCGCAATGTCACTAGCATCGCACATGAGCTCAAATGGTAAGTTCCAATTGGGTGCGGTGATGATGGGAGTGGTTGTCAATTTATACTTGAGAATCTCAAAAGCTTTCATGCAATCTTCATTGAACACAAAATTTGCATCCTTTTCTAGCAGTTTGCACAAGGGGTTCACCACTTTTGAGAAATCCTTAATGAACCTTCAGTAGAACCCCGCGTGCCCAAGAAAGCTCCTAATTCCCTTGACAGAAGTAGGAGGAGGGAGTTTTGAAATAACTTCAATCTTTTCTTTGTCCACTTCAATACCATCCTTTGAGATCTTATGGACGAGGACAATTCCCTCCTCAACCATAAAGTGGCATTTTCCCCAATTAAGCACTAGGTTGGTCTCTTCACATCGGGACAACATTTTGTCAAGATTATCCAAGCATTCTTCAAATGAGTCCCCCACAACATTAAAATCATCCATGAACACTTCGAGGACGTCCTCCACCATATCCGTAAATATTGCCATCATACACCGCTGAAAGGTAGCCGGTGCATTACACAAACCAAACGGCATCCGTGAGAATGCAAATGTGTCATACAGACATGTGAAGGTTGTTTTATCTTGGTCCTCCGGTGCAATGAGAATCTGGTTGTATCCTGAGTACCCATCCAAAAAGCAATAGTAGGCACGCCCGGCAAGTCTGTCCAACATTTGATCAAGAAAGGGCAATGGAAAGTGGTCTTTGCGGGCCACTTTGTTCAACTTTCTGTAGTCCATACATACCCTCCATCCGGTGACAGTACGAGTGGGGATCAACTCATTTTTCTCATTTGTGACCACAGTCATACCCCCTTCTTCAGCACACATTGTACCGGTGAAGTCCATGAGTTATCCGAAATAGGGTACACAACCCCTGCATCAAGCCACTTGACAATTTCCTTCTTGACGACCTCTTGCATAGCCTCGTTCAACCTCCTCTGATGTTCCACGGAGGGTTTGGCATCATCCTCTAGTATAATTTTGTGCATGCAAAAGGCAGGGCTTATACCCCGAATGTCAGCCAAAGCATCGCAAGAGTGGAGTCTACCTGCACGTTAGTTAGGCCAATGGAAAGAATAACAGGTAATGTGGAAGAAGGGCCTAAGAATTCATACCTGAGGTGTGAAGGCAAAGGTTTCAACTCCAATGTTGGTGGCTCCTCGATTGAGGGCTTTGTTGGTGGAGTCTTATGGGTTTCCAAGTCCAATGAAAGTTTACGGGGCCCATATGAGTAGGATCCCATTCCTTGCAACGCATTTGCACATTCAACCAAGCCTTCCTTTTCATCATCCTCATGGTTTAGCAACATAACTTCCAAAGGATCTTCCATATTGATCATGGCACTCGTGTCATCAACTATCACCTCTGTCACAAGATCCACAAAAGAGCAAATTTCATTGCTATTTGGTTGCCTCATTGATTTTCACACGTGGAATACAACATTTTCATCACCCACTCGGAAGGTGAGCTCCCCTTCTTCCACATCCACCAATGCCTTCCCTGTTGCTAGGAAAGAACTCCCTAATATTATAGGCACCTCATAGTCGACTTCGCAGTAGAGAATCACAAAATTAGCAAGCAAAATAAACGTGTCGACCCAGACTAGAACATCATCAATAATACCAAGCGGCCTTTTCATTGTCCGATCCGCCATTTGTAATCTCATGGAAGTATCTCTTGGTTGCACATTACCTAGTGTCTTGAACACGTAATATGGCATCAAATTAATACTTGCTCCCAGATCACACAAGGCTTTTTTAAAATCGGCTCTACCAATGGTGCATGGAATTGTAAAGGCACCGGGATCTTCAAGCTTTAGAGCCATCGAGTGCACAATGGCACTCACTTGATGAGTCATTTTGATGGTCTCACAATTCATAGATCTCTTCTTAGTTACCAAGTCCTTCATGAACTTGGCATATCCCGGCATTTGTTTGAGAGCTTCCACCAAGGGAACATTGATTGACAAGCTTTTCATCATTTCAATAAACTTTTTGAATTTATTTTCATTATTTTTCTTTGCAAGCCTTTGAGGATACGGTGGAGGGGGCCTTGGCAAAGGGGCCTTGGATTTAGGCACTACCATTTCCGGTATGTCTATCACGTGTTCCCTAGACGGGTTCACATCATTTTGAGTCTCCTCCATGTTATCATTGCTATCGATCCTCACTTCATCATTCACATTATCATCATTGGTTTGAACCTCATCATCTTCTTGCAACATAACATCTTCACTCACAATCTTCTTTGGATCAGAAGTACTTGCATCTCCACCTCTACCGCTTCTTGTGGTCACCGCTATAGCATGGCCTGTATGGTTCCCACCCTTCGGGTTTACTACCGTATCACTTGGTAGTGCCCCCTTAGGGCGAGTATTCAATGCTTGAGAAATTTGACCCAGTTGTACTTCGAAGTTGCGAATAGAGGTAGTATGGGAGGCTATTTGGGCATCAGAGTTAGCATTCCTTTCCAGCATTTGTTTGAACATATTCTCTATTCGCCCTATCTCATTGTTTGAAGAACTTTGCCCTTGAGACAAATATGGAGGCGGATTGTTTGGTTGTTGATACATCGGGGGCCTTTGGACGCCAGACCCCCGATTTCCTTGATTATTATTATTCCAACCCCCTTGGTTTCCATTGTTGCCCCAATTGTTATTGTTGTTCCCCCAATTCTAATTATTGTTGTTGCCATTGTTCCAATTTCCTTGGCCTTGGTTGCCCCAATTTTGATAGTTCCCTTGCGATCTCCATTGTTGATTTGGAGCATTTCTCCATTGACCTTGGTAATTATTGGCATATAATACTTCCTCACTTTGATCATCATAAGAATCGTCTTGATTGTCACCACTACCACTTTGCTCATATTGATCTTGATTGTTTTGCACTTGTTGACCACATTGTTTCCTCCTGTTGACTATGACATTTACCCCTTCCATGGCATTTACTTGTTTTGTCCCTTAAACTTGCTGAAGCTGGGTCTTTGCTAACTGATTCGTAGTAGTTGTCAACTCGGCTATGGCTTGTTCGTGATCATGAAATTCCTTGTGAAGATGGATGACATTAGGGTCACACTAAGGAACATTTTCCTGACTCTGCCAAGCTAAAGATGTGTCAGCCATCTCATCACGTATGTCACAAGCATCGGCATAAGGCATCTTTATAAAATTTCCCCCAACTAGTTGATTCACCACACACTAGTTGGTCGTGTTGATGCCCCTATAGAATGTCTGTTGAATCATTGCTTCAGTCATATCATTATTTGGGGATTCCTTGACCATTGTCCGGTATCTCTCCCAGATTTTATGTAGGGGTTCATTAGGTTCTTGTTTAAAGGCTAAGATCTTATCCCTCAATGTTGCCATATGACCCGGTAAAAAATACTTGGCTGTAAACTTTTCTTCCAACTCATCCCATGTGTGTATGGAGTGGTTGGGTAGCCTCTCGAGCCAGTCCAAAGCTTTCCCTCTAAGTAAAAATGGGAAAAGTCTCAATCTCAGAGCGTTCTCCGACACATTCGCCAACTTGCTCCCCCAGCATGTGTCTACAAAGCCCTTTAGATGCTTCTATCCGTTCTGATGAGGAGCTCCGGTGAAGAAGCTCCTTTGCTCTAATAGGGTTAGCATGACATTTGTAATTTGAAAATTGCCCTCTCGAATCTAGGGCGGGACAGTTGCACTTGCATAACCTTCGTTGGGTAGCACCTGGTGTGCTTCCCGTGGAGGAGGTGGGGGAGGATTTGGAATGTTGTTATTAGCCTGGAGGCCTCTTCTTTGGACTTGAGGTTCTAGATTAACCTCATCCTCACCATTGTCATCTACCTCCTCCCCCGGAAGAATATGTTCGAGAGCATCATTATGAGCCATTTGGTACCTAAAGCGATGGATACACAAAATTTAGACAAACAGAAGGAAAGAAAACAAAACAAAACACACAAATAGTTAGATAGATAGTCAACACCATCTAATTCCCCAGCAACGGCGCTAAAAAGTGATAGTGGCCAAACTTACACCACTATATAGTAGCAAGGAGTGGTCGATGAAGTTTTACCCGATGAGGTCGGGATCGATTTCCATAGGGAGTTAATTTGGTTTGGAGTCGGGTATCTAACTAATCTAGATGTACGTGTTGTTTCTAATTGCACTTCCAAACATTGTTTTGATTGATTCTATTCTAATTTTTATACTATTGTATGCCAAGTGTAAGCTAAGTATAATATTTTTGGTGAAAGTTTTCAAGTGTTAAAAGGCACTAGGGTAGTGACTTCCACCTAGGTGAGTATCTAATGGGTGTCAAGAATTTAGGACAAGCTTGTTATGATTGGGGTCGTGATATAACCATCACACATAAGTGCTCACTCTATACCTCTCGGTAGTTTGAGTGGATTTTCCTGATTTGGCTTTCTCAAGCCTAAATGGGTGTTCATACAATCCAAATGAAATTGGCTCAAGTCGGGTATTACTATCTCTAAGTTTAACCCTTTAATCGGGGTTATCAATCTCTTGAAGTCACCCCAATTCCTTGTTAGCCTAATTTTTCTAGACTTAATCTCTCTTTCTCAAGAAGAGCCTAAGTCATAAAGGCATGAATCAATGTTTGCAACCGCTAATTATACAATTTTAGCATGAATTAGGCTATATATCACTAACCCATAAATAATTAAGCCCTAAAATTCAAGACCCATTAAATACCCACACTAGGATTGGGTCACCACCCTAGCTATGGGGTCTAGCTACTCATGAATACAGCAAAACTGAAAGGTAATGATGAAATATAAGCCATAATATTAAAGTACAAGATGAAAATCTAAAGTTTGAAGGTAAATCTATTATAAAATTGCCCAACAGGGGAAAAACCAGTCGTTCACGTACTCTGATCTACAAACATTGACCTAAAAATATAAAAAAGATCTATTTATACACAACTGAAATTTTCGGACAAAACTGCCTCTACGGAGGATTCGCGGACGCGTAATTCTGACCGCGTCCGCGCTTGCGCGGCCACATAATAATAAGCGCGGTCCACGTTTCTTCAATACTGGGCTTGGACTGGACTAGGTTTCGCGTACATCATAAATACATTCGCGTCCGCGTTAGCTTCAATCGCGGCCACGTATTATGTTCGCGGACCGCGTTCTTCAGTTAGGTTTCTCTTGCCAAATCTTTGAACCTTTTATCACGCTCCCAGTGAAATTTCCACCGCATCTGCGTCTGGTAAATTTGCGGCCGCGTAATGTAGAGGTGAGCCTCGTTCTTTGTTTGAGCCAAGATTTCAAGGCCTCTGAACCTCGATTCTTGTTGTCAGCGTGATTTCCCTCGCGGTCGTGCCACTGGTTTCGCGGCCGTACTTTTGTAGCGCGGTCAGCGGTGGTGTTTTCTCTGAATTGCAGCTTCATTGAACCTCTATCTCGCCGACCGAGAATATTATCGGCCTCAGTGGTGAACCCTATGCGGCCGCGCTTCTCCATCGCGGTCCGCGGTTGAGTTTCAGCCTTGGCTTGTGCAAGTTTGACTCCTTCATGAGCTTATTTTGGCTTCTTTGCCTCATTTTGACCAAACCCTTCAAGCAAGAACATTATGTTAGTTTTCGGGACTACCTTTTAGTATTTTTTTTACCCAAAACCTAAGCAAAAGAGAGCAAATAATAGGCTAAAATCCCTAGTTGTTACCAACCCGCTAGGTAAACCAATTATCAACTATTCAATTCTAATGAATTTAATAAGACAATTAATTAAAAGAAAATATATGAAACCAATACATTTCCCCAAGAACTGGTAGTACAAATCATGAGCTTCTAAGAATAGAGTTTACAAAGCTGGTATGAAATAAATACATCATCTATTTGAAAAGTACATAAACAAAGTTTTATGAATCTAAGGCTACCATGAACAAGAGGCAGCTACAACCAGAACGCATGTACACCTTCAAATCCACCTCCCGACGAACGCAGCAACATCAGCAGCCAACATCTACACGCAAGGTGTAGAAGTATAGTATGAGTACAATCGACCCCATATACTCAATAAGTAACAAACCAAACCTTAGTTTGAAAGTAGTGACGAGCTTGTACCAATGTCAGAATCCAAAACCAATAACCAACAACAGCTCATAACCACATAAAGCAAGTACCAAAACAAGTAACCCAAGGAATAAATGCTCAGGTAAATCATGATTTTCAAAAATAGTTCTGCCTTTCAAGTGTATCAGTGAAAGTCCCAAGTCATTTACCGAAATTGCCAAAAATACGAATAAGTTTGAAAACAATGATTTTTTCCAAAAATCCTTTCAACAATGATAAGATGTTTTATTTTCTTTCCAGATAGCCAGTGGAAAAATGCATCACTATCCTCGTAGGCCAATATGTGTGAGAAGTCATGAATGACGTGATACCGTACAGCGTGAGAAAAATATATCTCTATGTTTGTATGGCATGGGTGCATATCAATGCAATGTATCTCAGTGATAAAACTATATGCCTACTTCTCAGAGTATCAATTCACTCAGTCCTCCCCATCACTCAGTCCTCACAGTCACTCAGTCACTCAGTCCTCCCAATCGCTCGGCACTCGCACTCGGCACTCGCACTTAGTAGGTACCTACGCTCACTGGGGTTGTGTATAGACTCCGAATGGGCTCCTTCAGCCCAAGCGCTATAATATACACGGACAACTCACGTGCTACACGGATAACTCGCGTACTATAGTATCAATATCTGGATCTGCACGGACAACTCACGTGTTATAATAAGCTAATCTGGCCTGCTGCGGCATGCAGACCGATCCCATAATAATAAAGTATATAAAGCCAATATGGCATGCTGCGACATGCAGCCCGATCCCATAAGTATCCTTACAATCAGGCCCTCGGCCTCACTCAGTCATCAATCTCTCCAGTCTCTCGGGCTCACAATGTCATGACACTAGACCAAAATGATGATATGATGAATCAATAAATAGCAATAGAGACTAAGAGATGATATGAAATGAATGAACATGACTGAGTATGAAATTTCATTTTAAACAAATAATTCACAGCAATATGACCTTTGTGGGTCGCAATATTTCTGGCACATAGCCTCAGCATGATTTTTAATATGATTCTCAGCTCAATTTCTTTACCACATAAAACTACATAGAAAATTACAAGATTATTTGACTACAAAATTTCACATAACCAATTACGTCACAATTTCTATAGTGCACGCCCACACGCCCTTCACCTAGCATGTGCGTCACCTCCAAACAATTCACATAATATGCATATTCAGGATGCATACCCTCAGCTCCAAGATTAGAAGAGTTACTTACCTCAAGCCGTGTAATTCTTTATTCTGCAATGTCTTTTCCTCGTGAACTAGCCTCCAAACGCCTCGAATCTAGCCATAACTAATTCGATTCAGTCAATAACATTTATTGGAATTAATTCCATAAGAAAATACTAATTTTCCAACAAAATCCAAAATTTAACTCAAAAATCGCCTATGGGGCCCACGTATCGGAACCCGACAAAAGTTACAAAACACGAAAGCCTATTCACTCACGAGTCTAACCATACTAATTTTACTCAAATCCGATAAAACAAATCTCATTCAAAACCTCAAAATTCTAGTCCAAGAACTCTTTCTTATTTTCCCTAAATTTCCATCTCAAAACACAAATTAAATGATGAAACAATGATATATTCGTGTATATTGATTAAATTCGAGTTAAAATCACTTACCCTGATGTTTTTCCTTGAGAGTCTCTCTAAAATCGCCTCTCCCCAAGCTCCAATTTGTCAAAATTGAATAATGGGACGAAACCCCCCTATTTTATAACTTAAAGTTTCTGTCAAGGCCAGGCCTCGATTTTTCTCCAGCCTCGATTTTTATGACCTCGATTTTTATGACCTCGATTTTTCCAGCAACAGAAATTTCCAACACCTGTTTGAGTCCAAATTTTGATCCGTTAACCATTTGAAACTCACCCGAAATCTCCCGGACACAAACCATATATAAATTCCAATCATAAAACACGCTACAGACCTGCTCTCGCACTCAAAACACTGAAAACAGGTCGTCTTGACCCGATGTTGACCATAGTCAAACTCCCAAATTTCTTAACTTTATTCGTCTCTCAACCAATGATCCAAAAATATACCCAAACCCCTCGGGACCCGTCAAATCATACCAACAATTCCTAAAACATCATACGAACTTAGTTGAAACTTCAAATCACGTCAAACAACGCTAGAACCACGAATCATACATCAATTCAAGCTTAAGGAACTTAAAAAGTTTCAACTTCTACATCTGATGCCGAAACCTATCAAATCAATTCCGATTGACCTCAAATTTTGCACACGAGTCATAAATGACATAACAGAGCTATATCAAAACTGGATTCCAACCCCAATATCAAAAGGTCAACTCCCCGGTCAAACATCCAAACTTAACTTTCTATTTTAGCCATTTCAACCCTAATTTAGCTACGGGCTTCCAAATAATTTTCCGAATACGCTCCTAAATTCAAAATCACCATACTGAGCTATTGGAATCATCAAAACTCTATTTCGGGGTCGTTTACACATAATTCTCCATCCGGTCAAATATTTCAGCTTAAGCCTTAATTCTTGAAACTAAGTGTTCCAATTCATTCTAAAACCTCCCCGATAAGTCTCATAATTATACTTGAACATATAATAAGTAATAAATAAGGAAATGGGGCTGTAATACTCAATACGACCGGTCAGGTCGTTACATTCTCCACCACTTAAACATACGTTCGTCCTCGAACGTGCCAAGTGTTGTTTCCAAGCCATCACATCACTATTCCATCTTAGAACGCATATACCCGGGGGTGATCCCACGCCACCCTATTCCATGGACCTGACATCACAACACAATTGAAGATCATTACGTTAACTTTAGTCCGTAAACTTAGAACCCAATTTCCAATATCTAGAATTTCTTACAAGACTCGAGTCTCATATCTACACATTGTATAAGTTTGAACAAGTTGTATCAAGCCATAACCATAACCCCAGATATAATCACATAAGATACTACACAACTCTCATATTTGCAGCACTATTCCCGATCACCGTAACTATTCAAAACCAACCCGGTACTGATATTAAACCCCATATCAAACAAAACTCCATTCCAAAACCTTCGTACACTGCTAATAATGAAAGAAACACGCAGAAATCTCATGACCCCTTATCATATCAACAAGTCATAGAGCTCTCTCACCCCAACTATAACCATAATCACTTCTTAAGCCGACTTTCAATATTATACTCCCGAATATACCGTAATCAAACCTGATAGTACCCATTCTAGGTCCAATGACCTTATATTATTAAACAAAGTTATCCCACAGACACGCCACATCAATATAACTCCAGCCTCCACTGCGCAATCTGTGTACCCAAATATAGGAGATGTCTCAAGGAAGAGAACCATATTGCAAGTTCAACAAGCACCACCACAACCACAATGTTATAACCAACTCCTCAAATTTTGTGAAAAGGATAACCATAGGCACATGTGCACAATTGTAGAGGAAGGAAATTAATGAATCAGATAAATTATCATAATAATAAAATTCCCACACACGGCACAGACAACTCACGTGCCAATAATATGAATCACCAGGCATAGTCACAAGCCTCCAGTCCCAGCATATCATACATGAGCAATTAAACAAGTACACTTGTATATGATAATGAAATAAGATTCTCATGCTCCTGGACTGGTATAAATAACACGTTTCCCACACCAGTAGAAAATATCTGGTTCAAACCATGGTAGAAACCATCAAGAACACTTTGAAATCCATCTGCACATAACCAAGCTATTAGAACTAAATTCCTCTAACTCGACCAAATCACGTAGGTCACCAAAACCCAAAAAGCCACCAAAACATCCGTAGAAACTCACTACATCATAATTACTCCTATAAATACCACAATCGAAACACTCACTCTGAAAATACCTTATTTGAGTCTAAGGCCGTTTTATTCACCTTCCTGATACCGAAATATAAAATCCATAATGATATACAAAAATGCCACAAGTCTCGACACCATCCAACTTAAATCTCAGATTTTAGCCATAAACAAATCCGCCAAAAATTCTCAATTGTTACATATTAATCTCGAATCCATTAGAACTTTCTCGAGAGTCACCCCCTTTGTTCAAATCCACATTACACTGCCCAAATGGGCCAAAAGACACGTGTCCCATTAGCACAATAACACTCAAAGAAGTAACTCTACTTTAATATCACCTATCAAATTCATACTTTGTGCGCACTACATCGTTCACAAATAATAACTCACTCATCCCACGATTTTCATATACTCATAAAGCACAATATAACCCGTATCCAAAAATTTTCTTACTCGAGTCATTCTCGAACTCTACCTCTGCAAGTCATCACTGATTCCCAAGTATACTTCAGACCAAAACAAAATTATTTGACACATAACCATGAATTGAATTGTCAATAGCAGGCTCCCCCACTTGGCTCAAAGCCATCAATTAAAACACTCGATAATTCGTAGTACCCATACTCTATTACTTCCTTAATACTGCAGTCAGTTCAACGAAAATTCTTCTCGGGCCCATGCAACACCAACCATAAAATACCTCAATCATCCTCTAATCTCGCATTCATTCTCTTAACACTCAAGTCAACTTTCTCAACCAGATTCAAATTCAAGTCTCAACACATACGCCTCGTTAGCAGAAAAGAAACTCTCTATTCACATCATAAGGAACACACCTACGTAGATTACTCCGCAGGAGATAACCCACCTGCTTAGTCTCAAATGGGCATCTTGTTATACCCATTCGTAGCCACAATTACTATGAAATCACTTAATCTTTCTGAGTCCAAACTCATTAACCAGACACAAGAATTTAATTTGCCCCAAAATTTAACAACGTGAAAGATCTTTCAAAACGTTCACACTCGAGACTGTATGTCACATCAAAACGAAAATCAAGCATCCAATGGCCTTCCTTTGCATTTCAAGGAAACACTTCTCGCCACATTTATATAGTCTTAACACACCCCGCAGTTATATCATACTCATCACAAAGCCATTTCACCGCTCATCGAGCCATAAATTCCACTCGTAGGGACATTGCCGGACATATGAGTCCAAATGTACAGGTTACAACTGAAGCTACCGAGTTTAAGCTACGGTTCAACCATGGCCTCAAATCCTCCAGACTGGTCCATCACCAAAACACAGAATACACATCTCGCACATCGTCCCTGAAATCACAAGACGGCGATACACAACTGATATTGAGCGCTCATATGCTCACACGAATGCGTGGAAAGAATTCAAAGAGTTATATTTCAAGCAGAATCAATTCCGCACGATAAGGAAAGAAATATGGGAAATTATCCTAAATGACCTGTAGCCTCTCGAAGATAAGTATGGACGTCATCATACCGATCCACAAGACTCTACTGGACACTTGCTCATGACTCATAGAACCTATGAACCTAGAACTCTAATACCACCTTCTCACAACCCAAAATCCGACTAGTCGTGATGGCACCTAACCCAACCTGCTAAGTAAGCCAATTATCAACTATTCAATTCCAATGAATTTAATAAGGCAATTAATTAAAAGAAAATATATTAAACCAATACATTTTCCCAAGAACTAGTAGTACAAATCATGAGCTTCTAAGAATAGAGTTTACAAAGCTGGTATGAAAGAAATACATCATCTGTTTGAAAAGTACATAAACGGAGTTTTATGAATCTAAGGCTACCATGAACAAGAGGCAGCTACAACCGGAACGCAGGTACACCTTCAAATCCACCCCCTGACGAACGCAGTAACATCAACAGCCAACATCTGCACGCAAGGTGCAGAAGTGTAGTATGAGTACAACCGACCCCATATACTCAATAAGTAACAAATCTAACCTTAGGTTGAAAGTAGTGACAAGCTTGTACCAAGGTCAGAATCCAACTCCAATAACCAACAACAGTTCATAACTACATAAAGCAAGTAATGAAAGAAGTAACCCAAGGAATAAATGCTCGGGTAAATCATGATTTTCAAAAATAGTTCTGCCTTTCAAGTGTATTAGTGAAAGTCCCAAGTCGTTTACCGAAGTTGCCAAAGATACGAATAAGTTTGAAAACAGTAATGTTTTCCAAAAATCCTTTCAACAATGATAAGATATTTTATTTTCTTTCCAGATAGCCAGTGGAAAAATACATCACTATGCTCGTAGGCCAATATGTGTGAGAAGTCATGAATGACGTGATACCGTACAACGTGAGAAAAATACATCTCTATGTCTGTATGTCATGGGTGCATGTCAATGCAATGTATCTCAGTGATAAAACTATATGCATACTTCTCAGAGTATCAATTCACTCAGTCATCCCTATCACCCAGTCCTCACAGTCACTCAGTCATCACTGTCACCCAGTCCTCACAGTCACTTAATCCTCCCAATCTCTCCGCACTCTGCACTCGGCACTCGCACTCAGTAGATATATGTGCTCACTGGGAGTGTGTACAGACTCTGGAGGAGCTTCTTCAACCCAAGCGCTATAATATGCACGGACAACTCATGTGCTATAGTATCAATATCTGGATCCGCACGGACAACTTACGTGCTATAATAAGCCAATATGGCCTACCACGGCGTGCAACCCGATCCTATAATAATAAAGTATATAAATCCAATATGGCATGTTGCGGCGTGCAAACCGATCCCATAAGTATCCTCACAATCAAGCCCTCGGCCTCACTCAGTCATCAATCTCTCCTGTCTCTCGGGCTCACAATGTCATGAAACTAGCCCAAAATGATGATATGATGAATCAATAAATAACAATAGAGACTGAGAGATGATGTGAAATGAATAAACATGACTGAGTATGAAATTTTATTTTAAACAAATAATTCACAACAATATGACCTCCGTGGGTCTCAATAATACTGGCACATAGCCTTAGTATGATTTTTAATATGATTCTCAACTCAATTTCTTTAACACATAAAACTACATAGAAAATGCCAAGATTATTTGACTACAAAATTTTATGGAACCAATTACGTCACAATATCTATAGTGCACGCCCACACGCCCGTCACATAGCATGTGCATCACCTCCAAACAATTCACATAATACGTATATTCAGGATTCATACCCTCAGCTCCAAAATTAGAAGAGTTACTTACCTTAAGTTGTGTAATTCTTTATTCTGCAATGTCTTTTCCTCGTGAATTGGCCTCCAAACGCCTGGAATCTAGCCACAAATAATTCGATTCAGTCAATAAAATTTATTAGAATTAATTCCATAAGAAAATACTAATTTTCCAACCAAATTCGAAATTTAGCTCAAAATTGCCCACATCTTGGAACCCGATAAAAGTTATAAAACCCGAAAGCCCATTCACTCACGAGTCTAACCATATCAATTTTACTCAAATACGATAACAAAATCCCATTCAAAACCTTAAAATTCTAGTCCAAGAACTTTTTCTCATTTTTCCCAAATTTCCATCTCAAAACACTAATTAAATGATGAAAACAATTATATATTCGTGTATATTGACCAAAACCGAGTTAAAATCACTTACCCCGCTGTTTTTCCTTGAGAATCTCTCTAAAATCGTCTCTCCCCAAGCTCCAATTTGTCAAAAATAAAAAAATGGGACAAACCCCCTTATTTTATAAATTAAAGTTTCTGTCCAGGCTAGGCCTCGATTTTCATGACCTCGATTTTTCTCCGCCTCAATTTTTATGACCTCGATTTTCTCCAACCTCGATTTTCATGACATCGATTTTCATTACCTCGATTTTCTCCAGCCTCGATTTTTATGACCTCGATTTTCATGACTTCGATTTTCTCCAGTCTCGATTTTTATGACCTCGATTTTTCCAGCAGCAGAAATTTCCAGCAGCTATTTAAGTCCAAATTGTGATATGTTAACCATCCGAAACTCACCCGAAACCTTTCGGACACAAACCATATATGAATTTCAATCATAAAACACAATACGGACCTGATCGAGCACTCAAAACACTGAAAAGAGGTCGTCTTGACCCGATATTGACCATGGTCAAACTCCCTAATTTCTTAACTTTACTAGTCTCTCAACCAACGATCCAAAAATACACCCAAACCTCTCGGGACCCGTCAAATCATACCAACAAGTCCTAAAACATCATACGAACTTAGTCGAAACTTCAAATCACATCAAACAACGCTAGAACTACGAATCATACATTAATTCAAGCTTAAGGAACTTAAGAGTTTTTAACTTCTACATCTGATGCCGAAACCTATCAAATCAATTCCGATTGACCTCAAATTTTGTACACAAGTCATAAATGACATAACGGAGTTATAAAAATTTTCAGAACTGGATTCCGACCCCTATATCAAAAAGTCAACTCCTCGGTCAAACTTCCAAACTTAAAAATCTATTTTAGCCATTTCAAGCCTAATTTAGCTACGGGCTTCCAAATAATTTTCCGGACACGTAGTTAAGTCCAAAATCACCATACGGAGCTATTGAAATTATCAAAACTCTATTCCAAGATCGGTTACATATAATTCGCCATCCGGTCAAATATTTCAACTTAAGCCTTAATTTTTGAAACTAAGTATTCCAATTCATTCTAAAACCTTCCCGATAAGTCTCATATTTATACTTGAACATATAATAAGCAGTAAATAGGAAAACGGGATTGTAATACTCAAAACACCGGTTGGATCGTTACAGATGCATTGTAGTGTTTAAGAAATGAGATCAAATGGCAGGCACGTTGATATAAACGGCTGCCGTTAGTTTCTTTTTGTATTTTCTTATCATTTTTAATTCAAAATTGCCTTATCTTTTTAATTGTTTACAACAAAATGAATCTAAGCCATAAAATAAGTGGGTGGACACATGGCATAAATCGGTCTATGTATTAAACAATACTGGACTAATTTTCACCGGAAGGGATCTCATCCCATGAATGATGGTATAAATAAAGTAGTTGCAACAAAATATTGATTGCATTTAGTAAAGATGGCAACAAAGAGCTGCTAACATCAAATGTATTAATATGAAGACCAAACCATACTAGGCATATTGGTTGCATAACAAGACCAGCTGGCCCTATAGTCGAGGTATATTCAATATTTTCGTCACAATTCATTCAATAACCTCAACAAACTCACAAAACTAAAAGCTCTCTCTTCCCCTTCGTTTTGTGAGCAACCAAAAGGATTTCCATAACCGAAAAAAGAAAGGACATACTATATGAAGAAATTAAATACTCCTACTTAAAACCTAATCTTAGTAAAGAGTTAATAATAATCCAGCAAATCAAGCTAAAAACCACAGCTGTTTTTCTTCTTCTTCTTCTTGATTCAATTCTTTGGATTGTTGATTCTATCCTCACGGAAAAAATCAAGCAAAACAGAACTCTTGCATTTGGGACACTTTGGATCATCCACTGATAAAATAACATACATTAAGCATCTAGGGCAACCCACAAGCATCATTGAAGTTGTTGCCTCTGGGCTATTTTGGTAATTTCCAAAAAACTGTTGATCTTCTGGAGTTGGTTCTCTAGAAACACAAGAACTTGCTGGTGATCTTTCCATTGAAGAAGATGGTGAAATTTCTCTTGGAAAAATATTTGCCCTTGGTGGAGATAAGTTTAGCTTCAAATCAAGCTTTGGATCACTACTCTCTTTCCTGTAGTTCATTTTTTGTTTCCTTTGAATTGTCCGCTTATATATATTCCACTAACCCTGTATTTATAAGACAAAGAAATAAAAATTTAGTCCACAACTTAAACCACAACTACGTACTAAAGAAAAACAAAACAATATAAATTTTTTTTTTTTAAAAAGGAGTACAATCTTGAAGAAGAGGTCTAACCTGAGAGAAGATTGAAACTTGTAGCAATAGGAAAAGGGAGCTTTGAAGTGTGGGAGATAATAGGAAAAGTTTGACTACATTTATATAATGCGAAGGAAAGGAGAAAATTATGAGGTTTATTTAGTGCAGAATTAATTGTGATTATAACTGGAGAAGTAGGGTGGACGTGAGATGTCTAGAGGTAAAATTAACTGCAAATAGAAAATTTTCAGAAGAATTCGGTATAGAAGATGAGAAGAGTTAATTTCACGGCGGAAAAATAGTTATTGAATTAATGGCTTGATATATATATATATTTATGTGCGCGCATTCAAGAAAGTTTGATAGAACTTTTAGTATATAGTAAATACGTTCAACTATAAAGTGATGAGAAAGCTCTCAATCAATGCTAGATTGTTGGATATATTGTCGTAGTTATTATATTTTGTAAAACTAGTACTACTAAGAACTAGATGTGTCCAAGAATCTAAACCTCATTAAAAGTTTAACGGCTAACCAAATTCAATTTAATGAAGCCAAATACAATTCTCATAAAATTCTAATATAGCATCTTTAATTTTTCCAGCAATAAAAACTTACTAATACTCTCTCCGGTCCATAATAAGTAATTTTTTGGTATTTGACACACCTCTTAAAAAATACTAACTCCTAGAAAAAAAATGATATTTTGACTAAATTACCCTTAATCAAAATTGGCATATTGTTAACTTGACATTTTGAGATTTGTAAACAAGGGTAAAGTTTAAAAAAATAAAACTAATTCCTTCTTAATTATGTAAAAGGTCACTTATTTTGGACCAAAATAAAAATACAAAAAAGTCAACTGTTTATAAAGCTTGCTTACATATACATTATTTTAGTATTTAATTTTACTAGTGTTGTTGAGATTTAATTTCTATCTTTTAATTATCAAACTAACGTTGAATATTCACAACTAACTCTATCCCCCTCTATCCTCCCTACAGAAGAGATAGCCTCAATTTATTTTAAAAATATTTGGAACCAAAGTTAAAATTAAACCCACTTAGTCAAAGTTATAAAGCTCACTAGTAGATAATCCTTTGAAAAAGTCATTTAACCACATCCATTCACTTCCGTTTCGGAACTACATAATGACTTCACTGTTCTATTTCCCTTTTCTCACCAACAAAGAGTAAGTTAAGCATTAATACAGAAAATTAATCAAGTGCAGAGGTTGCAATAACTATCCAGAAATTCCAATAGTATTGAGGTAGTAGGTTCTATTTCTTTTCTCTGCTATTTCTTTTACCAAAACAAAGTTATCTGATTTGGTAGTCAGCAATTACATGTATTTATTTCTCTTTTCTGTCACTTCATATCAAATTAAAGTTGATAAAAAACAATAGTTTCATCTTTTATAATATCGGGCCCGTGCCAATATGTACTTTCTTATATTATGTTTATACTTACTGAAAACTCTACCTCCAGTGAGGGCTCAATATGTATTTATGCAACTTGAGTTCTTACCTGAAGTACAGTTTTTGCTCTGAAACCTAACCTACTTAAAGCTATACACTAAATGGGGCACACGTCAGCTGCTCTCATAATTTAATGTTTAACCATTTTTTAACTCTTTTAGTTATCAGTCCTAACTCCTGACGTGGCTGTATTTATTCATGTAAACTTTGAATACTTTACCCAATCCCCCACAAACCTATTAAACCAACCTTTGGCAGGCTCTGGTTAATGTCATTTAATTTACTATGCCATTAAATGTTTTTGGTCTTCATCAAGTGACCGAGGCGAATCCAGGATTTTGACAGTATGAGTGCACTATTAAGAAGAGGTGGATTCAGAATATAAATGTTATGGGTCCAACCTTTAGTTCTTACTATTGCGTACCCATTGCAATTTTAAAATTATAAGTTCATTTTTTTTAAATAATAATTTTCTTACATCTATATCTATTTTCCATGTTGAAAATATTAAGATTATTTGAACCTATTGACTATATGCTACACCATACATTACTACAAGTTTTAATATCCACATTTTGTTTAATCATATAAGATTTTATGGCGACAAAAGAAGAATAGGAATTTCAATGTGTGAAAATTTTGAAAGAATAAACCAAATAAAAAATAAATAAAAAGAAAAGTACTTAATTAATACTCAAAAAATAACACCAGACACGTAGGCGTCTACTTTTAGAAAAAAGAAAAAAACAACAAGATTGACATAAGATTTGAACTCACAACCTCACCTAGAGAGGTACAATCAATAATCATCATATCATATAATAGTTTGAGCATGAGTGCACACATATATATTTAAATATTTTTTTAAAAATATAATATTACTATACATAATATTTAAGAAGGGAGCATGAGTTCACGTGCCCGGGAACGCTCTAATACGCCCATGTCTCTTGATTGTTTCTAGTGAATGTTGGTTAGTTAGTACGTACTTTTCAGGTTTGTTTTTTAGTGTTATACTGACCCGCAGTTTTAGTTTTTAAGTATTACCTTTGGTCCATATTATATTAGTTACTATAGTATAGTTATCTTTTCTATTTTTTATGGCGAAACAAATTGAGACCTCTTCAGCAGTTCAGCTAATAATAAGTTTTTACTCAATCCCAACTAGTTCGAGATTATAGTTGGTTGTGTAAGATCTCTTCATATTTAATCAGAGATTTGGGGTTTCGAGTCTATATACTCCCTTCGTTCACTTTTACTTGTCACGTTTTGACTTTTCACGTCACGTAAGAAATAATAAATAAAGTGAACAATTTACCTTGATACTCATATTAATTGATGCATATTTTTAATAGTTTTGAGAAAATGATTTGAAATGAGTAATTAATGTTGCGAGTATAACATAAAAAAAAGAAATTGTCTTCTCTTGATATGGTAAAGGTAACAAGTAAAAATGAAAATCTATTTTTAGAATACTGGACAAGTAAAAATGAACGGAGGGAGTAATTGATAAGGAACTTTTTCCATAAATGGACTTTACGTGATACGAATTCGAATTACTCAAGACCCCAAAGTAGATTTCAGACACCCGAGGAAAGATATTAAAATAAAAAATTAGAATGGAGACGTACTTGAATGAGTAATTGATTAATAATTTAAAATAATTTCATACGATGTACTATAATTTTGGCAATAATAAGTTGCTTGCACTTTTCTTGTTCTGGAGAAAACAAAAAGGAAGTAGAAATTATGGTAACGGCCGAATTAGTTATATGAGGCAGGAGCATATTTAATAATGTAGCCCGACTTATCTAAAAAAGTGTTGCACACATATATTGTCATGACAAGTATATTTCACAACTTTGCAAGTGGTGCACAATAAGGGGTCGAAATTAAATAGCATTAAATGTTAAAATTATGTTCATTAATGTTGGGAGTTTTATGCTAGTCCAGTTTGGAAAATTTTAGGTAGCACAGTGAACCAGTGATCGCTAGTAGCAAATACTAACATAAAATAGTGCAAAGTCATTTGTTCGATTTAGTTACATACCATGAGCAACTTATTTTTAGTATATTGAACAACTAAAAGCAAGGAAGGGAATATCAGTTAGATATAATTTTGTGCCTAAATTATTGTTCCTTACCCCCCCCCCCCCCCCCGAAAGAAACTTCTTTTCTTTTGAGATTTCTTATAAAAAGAAAACTACTAGATTTTGTCACTGACCACCTCTTTTTAGTGAACTTGAAATTGGTCTAATAATAATTTTTCACCAAATATTTGACTATTTTGACATGGAACATGAGTGAGGAATTGAGGACACATTTGGTTTAAAGGTCTTTATCCAATTTTTTATTTTAATTAGAACCTCTCTTTAAATCCCCACTCAAAACTCCAAGGAAAACAGGTTAACCAGAAATATAAGGGCAGGCTTATATCTTATTCCTCAACAACTTCTCTAGATCATCTTTGAAAACTTTTCTCATTTCCTAATTACAAATCCAGTTGTTATTTTCTAACGAAGTCCTTGATATCAATTTTTTATACCTACTTAAGTTGTTAAGACTTGTCTTCCTGACGTTTAGAATCCCCTAATGTTTGGGGGTGGTTTCATGATTTTACAAACAACGCAGGATTGGCTTTTGAGTTTCCATAGACTTTGGGGTTGGCCACCAAAACAATCCATTTCTTATGTTACAGTGGTATGACAGAAGTCTTTTTCGATGTTGGTTGATGAGTGAAAATTATTTTTCTTGAAAATATATATACATACTAGATTTCATCTGACAAGTAGCACATGAAACAATTTTGAGTCGTTAACATACATCATGAATCCTCTAAATATTAATTAAAAAAAAGATATATCAATTTTGTCAATAGAACAGTAACTTGAGCTCGAGCTGAGCTCCAATGGTCATGAGAATTCGACCTTCACGCCATCAGTGATGGGAGGGAGAAAGAGGGAGAAGGAAATGCATCTTCTAGAACTCACAAAACGGATTGAACTCAAAGTGGAGATCCCACTATATACTAAGGTGTCTCGACAAAGTAAAAGAAAATATAACCGACTAAACTAACGAGTGAGCTGGCTACAACTGGCACCAAACTAACTAACTGCTACTTAAATAACTAACTAATGAGAAAGCTAAGTTACACAATTAATCTCACCCCCCCTCCCCCCCCCCCCAAGTTGGAGGTGTAGTAAACACAACTAACTTGCCTAATATAGTAGTATGTTTAATCCCAGTCAAGGCCTTCGCGAGGATGTCTGCTAACTGATTGTTTGTCCTGATGTGGTGGATTGATATCAATCCTTCTTGCAACTTATTTCACACAAAATAGCAATCCACTTTTATATGTTTAGTTTTTTCATGAAAAACTGGATTCCTTGCAATGTGGAGAGCTGACTGACTATCAGAACATACTGCAATGGGCATAGAGAAAGGAACTTTCGTCTCTTCAAATAATCTGCTCAACCATACCAATTCTCCCAACACTTTCCATAAGGCCTTATAACTTGTAATACATCTCCTGGAGTCTGGGCAAGCGGCCCAATCAGAGTCACAATATGCTCTAATTGTGTGATCTGCATCCTTTGACATAAATTTTACAATAGGATAGTGTAGGATAGTGTCTTCCCGACTTATAATTTTACAGTAGGATCTAGTGGAGAGGAGCAAGTACTGTGGTCCAAACAATTGTATTCTTCCAGTAAGTCTAACACAAACTTCCTTTGGGATATGATGACTCCATCATCTTTGTACATTACTTCCAATCCAAAAAAAATAATTTAGTTAGCCCAGGTCTTTGATCTTAAACTTCTCGTGTAGGAAGGCTTTTAGCTCTGCAATCTCCTCCTGATCAGTGCCAGTTAAGAGGACATCATTCACATATACTGAGGACTATGTATTCCTTATAGAATAGTGAGTAGTCATTCATGGTGTGTATGTAACCTTAAGAACACAATGCCTCAGTCAACTTTGTATACCACTGTCGACTAGCTTGTTTTAAACTATAAAGAGACTGCTTTAGTCTGCAAACCAATCCTGGTTTGTCCATCACAAGTCCATGTGGTACCTGCATATACACTTCCTCATGTAGGTCCCCATAAAGGAAAGCATTATTCACATTTAGTTGAGATATGGTCCAACCCTTTTTAATAGCAATTTCTATCAATGCCCTCATTGTTGTCATCTTCACCACTAGTGAAAATATTTCTGTGTAATCAATTCTTGTCTGCTAAGCATAACCTTTGACAACCAATCTTGCTTTAAACCTCTCAATACTACCATCAACTTTATATTTTACTTTATAGATCTATTTGCATCCTATTGATTGCTACTCATCTAGCAATGGAACTAGGTCCTAGGTGTGGTTGGAGTACAAGGCTTCAAATTCATGTGTCATTGTAACTTGCCATGCAGTATCAATAGTTGATTCCTCATATGATGGTGGTTCCCTATCATGGCAAATATTTCTCACAAGAACCTGACTATCAGGAGTTAGCATATCAGAGGCAGTGTGGTGATTCATAGAGAATAGAGCATTAAGAGAAACATTGTTTGGCTTAAGGTTGGGAAGAGAATGTACATAGTCCTGCAAATAACCAGGAGGTTTATGCAATCTGTGTGATTATCTCAATTGCAAAGGTTCTGTAGAGTGTTGTTCTACATGATGCTACTGTGAATAAGTTGATGGAGATACATGTGATATAGAGGTTGATCGAGAGGTAACAGGTCTAGGTGACATAAAGTTGTGTCTGATATTGAAACCCCTTTGATTAGTAAGAACACTAGATGAATGTTGTGCATTATTTGTGCCATCATGCAAAGACTCAATGAAAGGAATGGAATAAAAGTCACAAGACTAATAAGACTCATTTATGTTGACAACAAAAGGAGAAATTGACTCATTGAAAATTACATCCCTGAAACACATGGATTTTCTTAGTGGCCAGACTCAAAACTTTATACCCCTTTGTGTTGAAAGGATATCTAACAAAAATATGTGATGTTGCTCTACACTCAAATGTGTCCCTGTATGGCTTAGGTATAGTTGGATAATAAAAGGCATACAAAGTTTCTTAGATGGGAATATTTTGGTTTTTTATTGTATAACAGTTCATATGGGCTTTGATTTTTAATAGAGGTAGAAGCAATCTATTTATAATATAGGTAGCACAAACAGGGGCGGGCCTAGAGCATTGAGTACGGGTTTCCAGGAACCCAGAAACTCTTGCATAGACCATGTATATATATATTAAGAAATCTACTAAATATTTATAAATATGCAACTGTGAACCTACTTATTATTGCATATTAATTTAAAATTACGGTAGGAACCCATAAGCCTCAAATCTTGGATCTGCCTATGAGCACAAAGAACACCCCACCCCCACCCCCAGTACTTTAGTGGTAACTTGGAACTTGGATTGGAAAAGAAGTGCTCTGACTGTTTCAAGGAGCTATTTATATTTTCTCTCCACCGCACCATTATGCTATGACGTGGAGGGCAGGTTCTTTGATGGATGATTCTTTTAGATTGGAATAACAGATTTGCTTCTATGTTAGTGAACTTTAGCCCTTTTTTCTGAACTTATGACCTTTATAGACACACCAAATTGGTTTCCACCAGGTTGATAAAATATTTGATCACTCGAAGAGAATTGCTCTTACTAGATAAGAGGTGTGTCCAGGTAGGTCTACTGAAATCATCTACTATGATAATGCCGTATTTTTTATTGTCATGAGTGGGTACAAGATATGGTACCCATAGATCAACATGTAGAAGATCAAAGATCCTGCTAGATACACTGGTTCTTTGAGGAAATGAGAGCCTTTCTTGACTGGCCATAGGGAAAATGGTGCAATTAAAAGGTTGCTTGGGAGAAAATGTTACAAGAATGGAGGAAATGTTTTTCATTTTGATAAAAGGGACAGGACCAAGCCTGTTGTGACGCAACATATCCACATTATTTTAGAACACAAATGAGAAGGTACACTAGAAAAATGAACTCATAAGAGAAAACTATCCTTTATTATTTGCACATGGACTATTTGCAACTGGATGAAGAGGAAAACACTTATTGGCACGAGATGACCTATTTACAATTGAGTGAAAGTGACACTATGTGTTACACGTGCAACAAATATAGGTGATTGGGAAAAGACCAGAAGTCTTTGTTGTAGGGCTTGAATTGTTGCTCTTCAAGCAGCTTGGGCATAGGATGTACAACTAATTCGTCACCCTACCAATCACCAGAGGCCTATTCATTGAAGGGGCCTGCAGTATGCAATGGTATTTAGCAAATTCATCAAGACAATTGAGGTGAGAAGCCAAAGAATGAACAAAAATCAATTTATATCTAAAAGAAGGGACAAACATCACCCTGTCTAAAGTGATTCTAGGAGTGAGTATCACACTGCCAATCTCTGTCACCTTTACCTTATAGTCATTTGGAAGTATAACTAATAAAGGATAAGGTAAGGTTATTATACTGGTTAGTAGGGATTTGTTAAAGGTCATATTGTTTGATGCCCCTGAATCTAAAATCCATGAGTCAATCTTGTTTTTAAAACATTCACATGACAACTTATCAAAATCAATAGAGGATGTGCATGCTATGGTGCCTGCAAAGTTTGCTGCTCCATTTGGGATGTTGGCACTGCTTGTGCAATATCTTCCTCTTCCAGGTTGAAAATGGTGCAACAAGTTTACTAACTGACCATATTCTTCTTTGGTGGAGATCACATTATGAGCATTATCATTAGCAACAAGTCTCTCATTGTCAGCTGATTGTGTATCAATGGCTGCAACATATGCATTACAAACTTATGTATTTCCTCTGTTGAACTTTGGCTTCTGATTACCACTGTGATTATGACCATAATTGAAATTTTATCTTGGATTTTGATTGAAGTTGGAAACCTATGACTTATGTTTGGATTCTGATTTTGATTGAGGATATCCATGAAGCTTGTAACATTTCTTTTTGGTGTGTCTTGGTCTCTTGCAATGATCACATAAGGGCCAGGTCCTATTGCTGTGATTGTTGTTGGGGGAGTAATTAGTCCTGAAAGAATTTGGTCTACTTGTGCTCGCATTCAATGTTGTTGATTCAAGAGCTAAATGATTACTTGGTCTGATATTTCTATGCCTTTCCTCTTGAATTAGTAATGAGAAAGCTAGGGTGATTAATGGAAGAGGAATTATCATGAGGATACTGAAAGAACAAGAGGAGGGTGAATTGTGGACTATTAAAACTTAGTTGACTATGTTTCGGTTTAATCGACTAGCTTTCGTACAGTACACAGATAAGACAGATGAATGCAGTGAATTTGAAAGCAACACAAGACACAACCGTTTTTATACTGGCTAAGTACTGGTGTGGTACTTACGTCTAGTTTTTCTTGGGTCACAAGGGTTCTTTTAGATCTTTGATAAAGAATTACAACAGTGATGGTTTTGGATCGTTCACCACCATCGATGTTTAGCAATAATAATTTTTGGATGTTGACACAACTCTCTTTTATATTCTAACTCCTTCTATCTTTTATGACACTTGTAGACTCAAGAATGCAGTGCTTGTACTTAGATTTAGAGAGACTTAGAAGACAGTGTTTGTAGTTGCGCACTTCACTCCCTTGAGTGCACCGGTGTCCTTATAGGCAAGTATTGTTGTGTGTTTGTGTCTGATTCCAACAAGGTATCTTTGATTTCTTCAAGAGAGATGATTGTTGGATTAGAGCAGGGTGTCTCTAATTTCTTCGAGAGAGATGGGCTAAAACTAGTGAGATGATTGTCAGTTTATATACATGATCTGGGAGAATATCATTTACAAAACTAGGAGGTTGTTTTACATAGACTTCTTCAGAGATGTATCCATTTAGAAAAGAACTTTTTACATCCATTTGAAATAGTTTGAATCCTTTATGAACAGCAAAGGCAAGTAATATTTGAATAGATTCCAGTTTTACTACTGGCTCGAATGTTTCATTGTAGTCGATTCCCTCCTGCTGAGAATAACTTTGCGCAACAAGCCGTGCTTTATTTCACATCACTAGTCCAGATTCGTTTAACTTATTTCTGTTAACCCATTTTGTTCCTACAATAGAAGTATTTGAAGGTTTTGGAATCAGTTTCCATACTTTATTTCTTTCAAATTGATCAAGTTCATCCTTCATTGCTTTAACCCAGTGAACGTCTTTTAGCATCCACTTTCTTTAGTTCATCCTTCATGTGGGAATTGAGCTTTTGTGAGGATAAAAGCTGGTAGTGATTCCTTTGTGTGGATTTCCAATAATTAATTTGTGAGGATATCCAGGTTTTACTTTTCCATTCATTTGGGATGACTGTAGTTGTTTCCCTTTTCTCAGTAGTCTACTATTTTGTTGAAGAAGATTCTTGGACTTCATCATGTTCCTCAGTTGACTGATCTTGCTGACCAGTCGACTCCTCTTGACAGTCTATTCATGTAACAATAGATTTTGGAACAATAGAAATTTTCTCATCTTCAAGAAGTTTTTTATTTCCTAAGTAGGGTTAGTATCAACAAAAATAACATGAATTCATTCTTCAATACATAAGGTTCTTTTATTGTAGACTCTATATGCTCTACTTGAGGGAGAATATCCAAGGAATATACCTTCGTCATTTTTTGGATCAAACTTACCCAGATTGTCCTTTCCATTATTGTGAAGAAGCATTTGCATCCAAAAGGATGAAAATAACCAATGTTGGGTTTCTTACTATTCCATATCTCATATGAAGTTTTTTTAAGAATAGGACGAATCAAACATCTATTGATAATATGACATGCAGTGCTTACAACTTCTACCTAGAAGTGGTAAGGTAGAGAGTTTTCCACAATCATGGTTCTAGCCATGTCCTGTAAGGTTCTATTTTTACATTCTACCACTCCATTCTGTTGGGGCGATCTTGGTGAAGAGAAATTGTGAGAGATTCCTTGGTTATTGCAAAAGTTTTCAAAGGCTCTGCTTTCAAATTCACCTCTGTGATCACTTCTGATAGTGGAAATGTAGTATCCCTTTTCAAGTTGGACCTTCTTACAGAAAACTTCAAAATTTCTTAGGGCTTCATCTTTATGACTTAGAAAAAGAACCCACGTAAATCGAGAAAAATCATCCACAATGACAAAAGTATATTTTCAACAACCTATACTAGCAGTTCTGGTTGGACCAAACAAGTCAATATGCAATAGTTGAAGTGGATTAGTAGTAGAAACAAAGTTTTTGATTTTGAAGGATGAGCGAGTTTGTTTTCCTAGTTGACATGCATCACAAATATGATCTTTTGAAAAATCTAGCTTTGGAATACCAATGACAAGATCATGTTTAGAAAGTTTTTGGATAGTATGCATGCTAGCATGTCCAAGCTTTCTATGACAAATTCAAGTGTTATCGATCACAGAAGAAAGACAAATTTAATTTTCAAGACTATCTATATTACTGATGGTGCAGACATTTTTGTCTCTGTTACCTGAAAGAATGACTTTACCTGATTTGTCTTCTATAAATCAGCCATGTTTCTTAAAACGAACCCCATAGTCATTGTCACATAGTTGACTGATATTGAGAAGATTGTAATCGAGTTCATCAACCAGGTATACTTCATCCACTTCACATGTTGAGCTATGGGGAACTTTTCCAACTCCAATAACATTTCCTTTTGATTTATCTCCGAAGGTGACTGTTCCTCCATCTAGTTTGGTAACTATTTTGAATAATTGTTTATCACCAGTTTTATGTCTGGAACACGCGCTGTCAAGATACCATTTTCCTTTTCGATTATTCTTGTGGTGTTCCTGCAAAACAAGGTTACTTATTTTTAGGTACCCAAGCCTGCTTGGATCCTGAATGGTTAGATTTCTGAGGATTAGCTTGACTAGAGGATTTAGGTCGCCAGACCCATCTCCTATTGTCCTTAAACCTGTAATGTTTAGAAGTGTGATCACGTTTTCCACAATAAAAACACGACGGTTTATTGGGATTTTCTGAGCCTTTTTCTGCTTTCATTTTGTTCCTGCATTGGTTAGTGTTATGACCATTTTTACCACAATAAGAGCATGCCTGAAGGTTTCTAGTGTTAATCAAATAGTTAAAAGGAGTGGTCGAGTTTGATTTGATGGAACTATGACTAGTGGATCTTTGTAATCCATTCAATTGAAGTTGAAGTTCATTTACTTTCTCTTGAAGCATGTCATGTTCAATTTCACACACTTCCAGCTTCAAGGCTCAGTCCCTTTTTTCTCTTTGGATTTTTCTGAGTTCGTTTAGAACTCTTTCAATATCTGCAAGAGTAATATTAACAAATTCTTGAAGTTCACAACAGTTAGGACAAGTGGGAAGACGTACCTCACTAGTTCTCTCGTCTGCCATAAGACCGAGTTCACCTGAGTCCTAATTGCTATCTTTTTTTATGGCCATGAAACACATATTTGCAATTTTTTCAAGGTCAGATTCTTCTTCATCACTCCAGGATCCAAAAGACTTCTTCTTTTGAAAGTTCCTGCTGAGTTTTTTCTTCAGCAGGGGACAATCAGCTTGAATGTGCCCATGTTTTCCACATTTATAGCATCTTCCATTATTTTTATCATTTTCATTATTTATCCTTCCTCTTCTGAAGTTTGATTTCCTTATTTTGCTGAATCTGTCTTCCTCATCATGCTAGCTATAACTTGAGAAAGCATGGCTATGTTTTCATCCAGTTCTCCTTCTTCCTCTTCTTCTTCATTTTCTGGTTCAGCCATAGTTGCTTTAAAGGCTACTGCTTTCTTCTTTTCTTGTTGAATTTTCCTGTCCAAATGAGTTTTCTCAAAGGCAATTAAATCACCTCTAAGTTCATCATAGGATATTTTGTCAAGGTCTTGACATTCCAGAGCAATAACTTTGGGCTGCCAGATTGTGGGTAGGCTTCTAAGGATTTTTCTAACTTGTTCTCCGTTTTTTTTTGGTCCACCAAAGAATTTTAGATCTCCAAGGATTTTATTGAATCTGGAGAATATTTCTTCCACTGATTCTCTATCCTTCATTTGAAATAGCTCATAGTCACGAACTAGAAGATTGATCCTTATTTTTTTACCTTGTTGGTTCCCTCATATGTGATTTCCAATTTATCCCACATTCCCTTGGTAGTTTCACAGCTTGAAATATTTTCATACTCTTCTCCATTAATAGCATTATACAGTAGACTTTTTTGCTTTGGCATTCACAGTTATAACGGCAGCTTGTTCATCAGTGTAATCATCCAAGTCAACTGGATCAGTTGATAAAATGATTTGATCATTTTCATCTTTCTTTGGTGGAATCGGAAGATTTTCCTTTTTTATAAAACGCCAAACTTTGATGTCATATGACATAGTATATGTTTCCATGCGAACTTTTCAATGAGAAAAATATTGTCCATTGAAGTATAGAGGTCGTACCTGAGAGGTTCCTTCTAAAATAATACACCGACAACTGTGTTTGATCCCATGATCTTTTTCTCACTAACTATTAAGCAAAGTTTGTGAGCCTTACTCTGATACCAATTGAAAGAACAAGAGGGGGTGAATTGTTGACTATTAAAACTTAGTTGACTAAGTTTCAGTTTAGTCGACTAGCTTTCATACAGTACATAGATAAGACATATGAATGCAGTGAATTTGAAAGCAACACAAGACACAATAATTTTTATACTAGTTTAGTACCGGTGTGGTACATACATCCAATTTCCCTTGGGTCATAAGGGTTCTTATAGATCTTTGATAAAGAATTACAACAGTGATGGTTTTGGCTCGTTCACCACCAATGATGTTTAGCAATAATAATTTTTGGATGTTGACACAACTCTCTTTTGTATTCTAACTCCTTCTATCTTTTATAACACTTGTAGACTCAAGAATACAGTATTTGTACTTAGATTTAGAGAGACTTAGAAGACAGTGTTTGTAGTTGCGCACTTCACTCCCTTGAGTTCACCAGTATCCTTATAGGCAAGTATTGTTATGTGTTTGTGTCTGACTCTAGCAAGGTGTCTTTGATTTCTTCAAGAGAGATGATTGTTGGATTAGAGCGGGGTGTCTCTGGTTTCTTCGAGAGAGATGGGATGAAATTTGTTAAATCATGGAGTGCTCTGTTCCATGTCGTTCCCATGCCGAGATGCTTCATACTTACTTTGAATAGATGAGCGCATGTCAAATGGTTTCTAGTTGGTGGAGCGGATTAAATAATAAAGGAGCGCTTGATTACAATAAGCACCACTTCTAATTATCTCCCACTATGATGTATTTACCACCCAACTTGTCTGTTATTTCCTTTTGTCCTTCCTTCTTGATCTTTGTTAGATTTGAGTTACTGCCTTTTTGATAGCTTGATCAACAACGAAGGGCTTGATGCCTTGTTCTATGCAATCAAAAGTAGATAGATATTAGTTTTGTACACTTGTCATCATTGAAACTTAGATATAAAAGATACTACCTCGAACTAGAGTGTCTATCTCGTTTAGTCCCATAAGGAACTGTATTAATCTCCGACCTTGCTCAGCTTGTGCATACTTTACTTGGCTCTGCATGTGAAGTTACATGTATAATGAGATTTGACATTCAGAGTATTGAGTTCCTCCCATAACTTCTTCATTTTAGTGTAATACCCAGTGATGTCAAGAGTTCCTTGCGACAAGTCATTGATCTACTTTTGACTTTGATATAGTTTTGTTTCATTAGTTTGGTCATATCAATCTTCAAGTTCTCTCCATAATTCATCTGTATATGTCACATACTCAACACTATCTGTAATTTCAATATCTAGGGAGTTCAAAATCCATGAAGTTACCATGCCATCAGACATTTCCCATAGTCGATATTTTGATGAGTCTGGATCTGGTCTTTTACACTCCCCATTGATGAACCCTAGCTTATTTTTCACTGAAAGGACTTGCATTACGCTTCTTCTCCACTAACAATATCCAAATCCATTACATGGAACAAGAACTAGTGTTGCTATAGGAGTATCAGATGGATGCATATAGAAAGAGCTGCTAGTATCAACAATTGGCTGATTAGCAGAATCATCCAAAGATTGTGTAGATTGTTCATCATCGTCAATGATAGTCATTTCACACAGTATGATTTTCTAAGCGACTGAAAGAATGAAGGTTGAAATTGGAGCAATTACATATCTAGGACTCAGAGAACTAACTGCGAATAAAACACACCACTTCTAGATACACTACGGTTCGAAATTAACATAAATCGAAGTTTGCATGAGCAAAATTAATCAAATTACAGAATTAACAATCAGAAGAATGAATCAAAACATGTGAGTGGCTCTGATACCACATCAATTTTGTCAATGTAACAGTAACTTGAGCTCGAGCTGAGCACCCATGGTGATGGGAATTCGACCTTCATGCCATCAGTGATAGGAGGGAGAAAGAGGGAGAATGAAATGAATCTTCTAGAACTCACAAATCTGATTGAACTCAAAGTGGAAATCCTACTATATACAAAGGTGTCTCAGCAAAGTAAAAAAAAACATAACCGACAAAACTAACGAGTGAGCAAGTTGCAGCTAGCACCAACTAACTAACTGCTACGTAACTAACTTATTAATGAGAAAGCTAAGTAAAGCTAGAAATTTAAGTTACATAATTAATCTTAACAAGATATACTAAAAAGAAATAACGGCAAACAGATAAAGTAAATATTAAGTAAAAAGATCTAGTCCCTCCTGATATAATATAGTTTCACATTGACAAATATCTTGTTTTAGAACCCAAATCACTAGTTGTCATACCTCGTTTTCTCCCTCACAAAAGATATGTGTATGGATTGTTGTGGGTTAAAGAATTTTTTCAATTAAAGTGATAAATTTGAGTAGGGTTTATTTTATTTACAGAGCCATCACTTGCAATTGATTTTTTGGGTGTTCCAAGTCACCTTTTATTTAAATCCCTATTCAAAGGAAGATTTGACTCTTTTATTATTGGTCTGCAAAAACAAATTCCGGGTAAGAACTTCTGTTGATCGGGGAGAAGGTGTAAGTCATTCCCCAAGTCCCGTGGTTCCAGCATGGTTGCTTTATTGACTATAACTTGGCTTGAATTAATTTTAGATAAATTGTGATTTATTGGTTTCCATATTTTACCTATTCGCTTTTAATTATTAAAATATGGAATTATCTTTGAAACGAATCACGTGTGTGAATTTGTTTTGTTTATTATGCCAAAATCTTGTCACGCATACGTGTACACAATTAGTAGCATTTTATTATTAAGATTGTTTTGGCCAAAGTTAACACATACTTCGGGTTTATTTTTGGAAATAACAATTATGCCACGCGAACATATACATAATCGCGATAAACTAATTAAAGGCGTGCCTAAAGCACTCTATTGGTGTTCATTATTCTTCTTATATTTTTTAGATTATTGTAAGGTCGTGAATTATGGAATTACTTGTGGAAAAAGTGTATGATTTTAGATATTTGAATAAATAAACCATCATATACCAATACCCTACAATCCAACAATTGAAGCCCAAACTTATTAGGGTCCAAATCTTTCAAACTTTAAAGCAAGTTTGAATACCATATTTCCAAAAACATGATTAAGTATATAACTTTTAAGGACTAATTTACATTACTATTTATAAAGTTTAAAGGCAAATAAATAAAATTATATGAAATAAGATTGAAAGAATAGACGAAAGAATAAACCTTTAATACAATATTTCCAATTAAATGAGTTTCCAATAAGAGGTACAGTAACTCAAATGAACGTCGAACAAGCATAAGCGAAGAAGAACATCAAAGCTAGTGAACAGAGCTCCAACGGAATCCTCGACTCCGACTATTGACTTCACTTTTTGGCGTGTAAAAAGGGATGATATGAAGTATTTTTGTTGGGTTTTGGTTGAAGAATAGCTAGAGTTTTCGAAAAGAAGAGATGAAGAAAGAATGATACGAGTAGAAATCTACTTAGCATAGAAGAAGAAAACTAAATTCTCTCAATTCCCTCCTCTCTTCTTTTTCTTCTTCTCTCCCCCTCTTTTCTCCTCACATTTCTCTTCTATTTATAGAAAATGAATTCGGAATTGTTCAGATTATTTTTATTATTTTATTATTTTTTAATTAAAAAGAATTCTCACTTCCCATTTTTCTTCTTTTTAAAAAAAAAATAATAATTTCCCACTTTCCTTTACTTTTAGTTTTTAATTTCCCATTCATTACTTTTATTATATTTAAATCCCACCTTTTTACTTTTCTTTTTTTATTCTCCACTTATTTTACTTTTCTTTTTTTTTAATTTTCACTTATTTTTACTTTTTTTAAAACAATTTAAGCTACCTTTACTTTTATTTTTTAATTCTAACTTTCTTTTACTTTTCATTTTTAAAATTTCCACATTCTTTTATTTTTATTTTTTTAATTTTCCACTTTCCTTTACTTTTTTATTAAACATTTTCCACCTACTTTTACTTTTATTTTTTTATTCCATACTTTTAATTTTCTTATTATTTTATTCCTATCCGAAAATTAATTTGTTTTTTTTATTATTTTCGGTTTTTTTTAATTTATTTTATTTTAAAATAAAGATAAAAATAAAAATAATACTAATAGTAATAATTTGACCTTTTAAATTATTTTTAATTCTTACCCTATATAAAAAAAATATAACAAATCTAAAAACATAAATATGAAATTTCTAAAAATATTTACATCTAAAAATATTTACATAGTAGAAGTTAAAAATTCAAATATAGTAAACAATTAGGTGCTCCCAAGTGCCCCTCTTTGCTTGGAAACATGAAGAGATTTCAGGCAAAGACTAGGTGAGCCATGTGACTAAATTTTGACCAAATCGTTATTCAAAAGGAAAAGAAATAAAAGATAAGGTGCAATCGAGTCCTGATTTTGGACAGCCTACATATCCCGAGTTATAGGGGAATCATGTCACGAGTAGTTCAAGGAGAATGGTGGAATGATGAGTTGATGAGTCGAGTGAGGTTCCGTCAAGGCTCCGATCCGCGGTCCTGCTATTATAAAAAAGAAACTAAACAAGCCTATCATCTATGAGTTACAAGATTACTATCTATGAGTCTTCTGAAACTTGATCTTGAGTCTTGATTGGTTCTTCATGCAGACTCTGATCTAAACCTTGATGCTCGCTAGTTGTAGGTGCTAGTTCATTGTTATATAGCTTCTTCTAATCAAAATGGGACTCCAATGCTCGTGGCTTCAGTCATGTCTTGAGCACTCCACATCTTTCAATTGCTTTTGCATTTTGGATTCACCTATTTTTTTTCTTTTATTCTAAATTGAGACTTCTTCTTTTGGCCATCTCGAACCCTGTGCCTCGAGATAAACCTACTCAGACACCAAAACAAATAAACGAACAAATTTTTTCTACCCCAGTTTGTACTAGGAAAATTTCGTGAGTTATTGTAAAATAATTCTAAACTACTTCTTTATTGAAAGCAATAAAAGGTCGGGAATGGTGTACCCCAAAAGAATTAGAGACTAGGGAATGGAGACCCTATGTCTAAAATGAAAGAAACTAAGGAGTGGAGACCCTATATTGGAAAAGCGACAAGGGATTGGTATACCCTGATATTGGTAAAGAAATGTAACCAGGGGTTGATATCCTATATTACGGAAAAAGAATGTAATGAGGGGTTGGTACCATGTATTACTAAAAATATTGTAGCCATAGGATGGCGTCCTGTATTATTGAAAGGAAATGTAATCAAGGGTTGGTGCCCTATATTACTGAAAAGGATATAACCATGGGATGGAGTCCTGTATTACTCAAAGGAAATGTAACCAAGGGATGGCACCCTATATTACGGAAAGGATTTAACCATGGGATGGAGTCCTGTATTACTCAAAGGAAATGTAACCAAGGGATGGTACCCTGTATTACGGAAAGAAAATGTAACCAGGGGATGTCACCCTGTATTGCAGAAAAGAAACGTAACAAGGGGATGGTGCCCTGTATTACTGAAATTAAAATGAATCCCCTGGGTGAAAAGTTTCTACCTAGGTTAAACTGCGAAAAGCGAGCCTGGGCGAAGAGTACTTCAACCCGAAACTATGAGATGGATCCTCCTACGCAAAACTATTCTATTTGAGTTAAGCTACGTAAAACAATCTGAGTGAAGAGTACTTCAACCCGGATTTATGAGCTGGATCCCCCTAGGCGAAAAGGTTCTACCTGGGTTAAGCTACGAAAAACAACCTGAGCGAAGAGTACTTCTACCCGAAACTATGAGCTAGATCCCCTTAGGTGAAATATTTCTACCTGGGTTAAGCTACGAAAAATAGCCTGGGAGAAGAGTACTTCTACCCGGAACTATGAGCTAGATCCCCCTAGGCAAAAAGGTTCTACCTCGATTAAGCTACGTAAAACATCCTGAGTGAAGAGTACTTCTACCCGAAAACTATGAGCTGGATCCCCCTAGGTGAAAAGGTTCTACCTGGGTTAAGCTGTAAAAAACAGTCTGGGCGAAGAGTACTTCTACACGGTACTATAAGCTTGATCCCCTTAGGCGAAAAGGTTCTACCTGGGTTAAGCTACGTAAAACAACATGAGCGAAGAGTACTTCTACCCGGAACTATGAGCTGGATCCCCCTAGGCGAAAAGGTTCTACCTGGGTTAAGCTACGAAAAACAACCTAAGCGAATAGTACTTCTACCCGGAACTATGAGCTAGATCTCCCTTGGAGAAATGGTTCTACCTGAGTTAAGCTATTGTAAAATAACCTGGGCGAAGAGTACTTCTACACGGAACTATGAGATAGATCCCCCTAGGCGAAAAAGTTCTACCTGGGTTAAGCTACGTAAAACAGCCCGAGCGAAGAGTACTTTTACCCGGAACTATGAGCTAGATCCCCTAGGCAAAACGGTTCTACCTGGGTTAAGCTACGAAAAATAGGCTAGGCGAAGAGTACTTCTACCAGGAACTATGAGCTGGATCCCTCTAGGCGAAAAGGTTCTTCCTGGGATAAGCTACGAAAAACAAGCCTGGGCGAAGAGTACTTCTACCCAGAAACTATGAGTTGGATCCCCCTAGGAGAAAATGTTCTACATGGGTTAAGCTACGAAAAGCAGCCTGTGTGAAGAGTACTTCTACCTGAAACTATGATCTGGATCCCCCTAGGCGAATTGATTCTACCTGAGTTAAGCTATGTATAAAAACCTGCTATGAGTGATGCATTCTGAAAATAAAAGAAAAATGGAGATTTTGCGAAAATTACCTTTGGTGACATTCGTCCTTTAAGAAACGACATTCTGCACTGCTTTGTTTCTGCTTCAAAACAAAGAACAATTGTGAGTTTTAAAAGTGGTGGTCGGTTTGTGGCCTTGATGTCTTTGGCAACTTGACTTTGTGCCCATCTTTTTTTGATGATGATTTTAACCTGCCACTAGATGTTTCCTGAATACCACTTGCATTTCTGGCCCCGGAGAGCCTTTGACTTTTCAAACTTTTACATGACGGTTGGTCGCGTGGGACTTAACCTTTTCAACTTTATTTTGCCTTTGTGGCATTTCACTTTCAACTTTCTATTTCAGAGCATTGGGGAACCTTTGGCTTTTCAAACTTTGCCAAAACGGTTAGCCACTTGGGACTTAACCTTTTAAACTTCATTTTTCCCTTGCAGGCACTTTCAATTTGATTTCCTCCTTTCGAGAGTTTTTGATTTCAAAGCATCAGCCACCATGGCCAGTTGGGGTTGACGTGATGCCCCTGCCGAGGTTGTGTGCCTTTTCAATGTATCTGTTCGCTTCAAACGAGAGCCCTGTAATCAGACTTACCATCCTTTCTTTGCCTTTATTTTGACACGAAGTTATACTGAAATGGATTCAAAGAAAACATTAATGGAATGGAGAATGAGTTTAAACAAGAGGTGTCCATTTCGGGGAACAAAAATTAAAGAAGGACTTATCTAGGAGTACATGCGGACTTCAATGAACATGACATTCCTTTTGGAATGGATGCATGATCTGTGTAAACCGTCCGACTCTCAGCAATTCAACACAACTTTTGCCTCGAAACCGAGAAACCTTACCTAGGACTGTGTCGATACCAATGGCTGTGAAGATTCTCTTTTCGATCAGTAGTTCTCTTTGCGGATTTTCACTAACTGACCTCTCTTATTTATCTTCTCACCGTCGCCTTATAGTGCCCTTTACGGGTTTTCACTAACAAGACTCTCTTATTTTTATTTTCTCTACTCGACATCGCCCTACGATGCCCGTGAGGGTTTTCACCAATAAGACACTCTTATTTTATTTCTCTCATTTGGTTGTATCAGATCCAAGTAACTGTATCCTTCAATTCTTGAACTTTCTCGTTGATTGATCGGAAGGACTTGAAAACGATTTGGGTAAAAAGGATTTGGATTGAATTATAACTTTGGAACCTTTAAGGCGCAACCATCGCCGAACCATTGTAATATCTGCCCCAGTTTCAATTTTTTTTTTTTGGAAATGTGGATTTTTATTTTGGTGTGACTGAACTCCAGAGAAAGACTGCCTACGTATCCTTTCGAAATCAAGTCGAACATAGTTCAAGGTAACATGAACTGTTTTTTTTCTTTTGTCTTTCTGTCTGTTTTGTTTTCTTTCTCTTTCCTTTTCCTTTCTTTTCTTTCTTGTTTTTTTTCAATAACTCCTTCAAGTTCCAAAGAGGGTAATCAAAGAAAAGTAACCGACTCAAAGGGTTAATGGTGTTTGGGTAGCGAGAATGAAAGCCTTCGTCATCCCAATCAAAGAGCGTTAAAGCTGCATGAAGGGTCAAACATAGTACCTTTTTTACTGCATCAATTTGGAGCCATTTCCTTTAGCTTCTTCATGATGCGGGAGGATACATCTCAGAACGAGTTGCCCCACTTCAAATTTTATGGGCCGCACTTTCTTGTTGTAGGCACTGGCCATTCTTTGTTGGTACAACTGCCCATGACAAACTGCGGTCAATCGCTCTTCATCAATCAGTGTCAATTGTTCCAATCGATTACACCCTGAAATAATCCAGACGCAGAAAAGATAGCTAGACCGGCTACCGAGACTCCCATCTGGTAGAGAACTTTTGAGGTTTGGCGCCCGTTTTTAGGTTTCTCTTCTGCCGTGACAATGGCTACTGTGGCATTCAGTGCTTGATCAAATTCCTCATCTTCAGAGATCATTCCGACTACTGGCCCATTGGTGTGAGTAGGCAGAGGATTGTTCATCATATTAGGGGCCTCTTTATCCATAAACACTATTGCCTTGACCTCGACGAGGTCTTCCACTACTCTCTTAAGAATCCAACAGTCTTTTGTATCATGTCCCACAACTCCATAGTGGTATTCACATCTAGCATTAGCCCGGTGCACCAGTTCGGGGCTATTGGCTGTAGTAAACCTAGCCTAACAAGCTTTTTGGAACAAGCTCGAGTATGATTCACCAACAGGGGTGAACTCATTCCTTCTAGGGAGGCTTTTTTTTTTTCATACCTTGATATCTTTTTTCTTTCTCTTTTTGTTGTTTTTCGCCTTTTGTTTTTCTCTTGTTATTTTTTTGTCACTCCTTTCTTTCTTTTTAACTCAATTTTTTTCTTCTTTTTTTCCGGTTTATTTTTTTACTCAATTTATTTATGGCTATGATCGAATCCGATGGGGACTACCTATGTATCATGACGCTGCATAAATCAGATCATTACGTAGTTCAGGAAGATCGGGAATAAACTAACACATTTTTCTTTTTTCTTTTTTTTTATAAAAAGACTTTTAAATATTATTATTTTTTTGTGTTTGTTTTTCTTTTTATAGAATTTTTAAATTTTTTAAATTTTTTTAAAAAGAAGGAATTCTAAAGAAGGAAGAAAATATTTTGGATTTTGATTTGAATTTTTTTCTTTTGTTTTTCGAATGAATGACTTCGGAAAAGAAGGAAAATATTTTTGAAATTAATTTTTTTTTATTTTATTTTCTAAGGAAAGAATTTTAAGAAGGAATTAAGGAAAGGGAAAATATTTTTGATTTTGTTTTTGAAAATTAGGGTCGGAAACGATGAGGTTTGCCTACGTATGTCACATCATGTGAGAATCAGACTCGCTTAGTTCGGTCAATATTTCAGGAATGGGATGACACTTTTATTTTTGGGAAAAATTCAATCTTATTTTGTAATAATCATTTTGGGGTAAAATTTTGACAAGGTTTTTAGATTTTCAAATACCGAGAATTTTTAAAAAATAAAACAGGTAAATTTTCTCTCTCCTATTTTCTTCCTTCTAGTTTTCTCTCAATTCTTATTTTTATGTTTTAGAAGCCGGTCAATATGCACAAACCGAAGAAAACATAATGTACATGTAGCACATAAGATGCATCACGATGGTCTTGTAATTATTGTGTACACCTGTCCTAGATGGACCCAACCCCTGTGTTGAGTCCCCAAAGTCAAATGCCCTTGATGCAAACAAACGTTCCTACTAGGGATCCGACATGAGGCTATGTTATTCTATGTTTAAAATCCTGGGGGAGCATTTTAGACGTGACTTACCTGAGCAGACAGGTCGAGCCGAGGTGGGGGCAACGTACGGGGAGCATGAAAGTCTACCCGACCTAGTTGATGATCCAGCCTCGTTCTATTTGGTATGACCTCTAACAGAAAAGTGGGCCACGCGCATGTGTGCACCATAAATTCAGAAGACTCAGAAGGGAGGCGTAAGAAGGCAATTTATATAGTTCAAATAATATCAATGCGGTAAATGAGCGACAATTAGCACATTAGGCCCACAAACATAATAATATCAACAATCAAGAAAGCCAAGTATATATCACATTACAAGCTCAAATTCTGAACCCTAAACTAGAAGTTCTGGGTTCTTGTCCCCAGCAAAGTCGCTAGAGCTGTCACACCTTCTTTTCCCCCCACAAACGATATGTGTATGGGTTGTTGTGGGTTAAAGAGATTTTTCAATTAAAGTGACAAATTTGAGTAGGGATTATTTTATTTATAGAGCCGCCACTTGGAATTAATATTTTGGGTATTCCAAGTCACATTTTATTTGAATACCTATTCAAAGGAAGATTTGACTCTTTTATTATTGGTTTGCGAAAACAATGTCCGAGTTGATAAATTTTATTGATCGGGGAGAAGGTGTAAGGCATTCCCCAAGTCCCGTAGTTCCAGCATGCACTACAACTTGGCTTGAATTAATTTTAGATAAACTATGATTTATTGGTTTTCATGCTTTATCTATTCGCTTTTAATTATTAAAATATGGAATTATCTTTGAAACGAATCACGTGTATGAATCTGTTTTGTTTATTATGCCAAAATCTTGTCACGCGTACGTGTACACAATTAATAGAATTTTATTATTAAGATTGTTTTGGCCAAAGTTAATACATATTTCGATTTTATTTTTAGAAATCACAATTATGCCACGCGAACGTATACATAATCGTGATATATCAATTAAAGGTGTGCCTAAAGCACTCTATCAGTGTTCATTATTCTTCCTATATTTTTTAGATTATTGTAAGGTCATGAATTATGAATTACTTGTGGAAGAAGTGTATGATTTTAGATATTTGAATAAATAAACCATCATATACCAATACCCTACAATCCAACAATTGAAGCCCAAACTTATTAGGGTCCAAATCTTCCCAACTTTAAAGCAAGTTTGAATACCATATTTTCCGAAACATGATTAAGTATATAACATTTAAGGATTAATTTACATTATTATTTATAAAGTTTAAAGGCAAATAAATAAAATCATATGAAATAAGATTAAAAGAATAGAGGAAAGAATAAACCTCTAATGCAAGATTTCCAATTAAATGAGTTTCCAAGAACAGGTACAGTAACTCAGACGAACGTCGAACAAGCATAAGCGAAGAAGAACATCAAAGCTAGTCAACAGAGCTCCAACGGAATCCTCGACCCCGACTATTGACTTCACTTTTTAGCGTGTAAAAAGGGATGTTATGAAGTATTTTTGTAGGGTTTTGGTTGAAGAATAGCTAGATATTTCGAAAAGAAGAAACGAAGAAAGAATGATACGAGTAGAAATTCCCTTAGCATAGAAGAAGAAAATAAAATTCTCTCAATTCCCTCCTCTCTTTTTTCTTATTCTCTCCCCCTCTTTTCTCCTCACATTTCTCTTCGATTTATAGAAAAAAAAACTCGGAAAGTTTTCAGATTTTTTTTTATTTTATGAATTTTTAATTAAAAAAAATTCTCACTTCCTAGTTTTCTTCTTTTATAAAAAAAGAAAAAACAATTCTTCACTTTCTTTTACTTTTAGTTTTTAATTTTCCATTTTTTACTTTTATTATATTTAAAATCCCACTTTTGTTATTTTTCTTTTTTTATTCTGCACTTATTTTTCTTTTCTTTTTTTTAATTTCCACTTACTTTTACTTTTTCTTTAAAACAAATTCAGCTACCTTTACTTTTATTTTTTAATTCTAGCTTTCTTTTACTTTTCATTTTTAAAATTTCCACATTCTTTTACTTTTATTTTTTTAATTTTCCACTTTCTTTTACTTTTTTATTAAACAATTTCCACCTACTTTTACTTTTATTTTTTTATTCCATACTTTTAATTTTTCTATTATTTTATTACATCCGAAAATAAAAAATATATATTTAATTTTTTCGTTTTTTTTAAATTTATTTTATTTTAAAATAAATATAAAAATAAAAATAATACTAAGAGTAATAATTTGACCTTTTAAATTATTTTAAATTCTTATCCTATATTAAAAAAAATGTAACAAAGCTAAAAAAATATATACTAAATTTCTAAAAGTATTTACGTGGTAAATATTCAAATATAGTAAAAAAATTAGATGTTAACCCTAGTATCATCTTTATTTAGCAAAAAAGCTAAAGCTAAAGCGACATTTGTTTAAATTCCAAGAACAAGAACCAGGCATCTGAATTCCAGGGAACTTCAAAAACTGATGGTCAATCTTTTACATGACTCTCATCCTCTAGCCAGAAATCTAAAACTAGAATACAATCACTGGCGGGGCTGGCTGTTAAGCAGAAGTTAGAGTCTTGAGCTCCAGAAATGAAATGGTTTTACAGATGAATAGGCACTCACGACTGCAACAGTAGAGCTGAATACCAAAAACCATGTGATTTAATTGCAGAGTTCATTGGTAACTTACAGGATAAACAAAAAATCAGCAGCAAATTACATCTAAAAATAGCAGAATAAACTAACATTCACAGTGACAGGCTTATCCGTGCTCGTGTTTAATCCTCAAGAGCTTGCTGGCTGTCAAGTTCAGCTACATTATCTATCAGTTATCTATGGTTGATGTTTATTGTTTCTTTGCTACTTTGCAGTGCAGCAACTGTTCCCTAAGACTCTGTACAAGCTCATTCAACCCCTGCATGTTCTTCTCCTGCGATAGGATAATCTGCAATAATTGATTGAATCTATTATGGGTTTATAACTTTACATGTCCATTACAACAGGGCCTTAAGATCGCGCAAGTTCACGTTTGAATAGTCTAATTAACTACTCCCACTGTTACATTTGTAAAGGTGCAAAACCCAAAAAGAATTCGCACAATGCATAGGTTGAGCTGTAGCAGTAAGCTTTATTATTTGTCTGCATTCAGGTGAGAATTATATGTATAATGTGATACTATTGACAAGGTACTGGAATTATCAGAAAGAAATGTAAAGGCTAATTGCATACAAATCCTTAATAGTAATGTGTTCAAATAAACTGTAGGAAATGTGAAAGTTCCCCAGTAAAGCAGTTTGTTCACCAAATTTAACTTTTGCAGTTTTTATAAATGACTTGTGCTCATTCCCTTTTTAGATCTTTTGAAATATCAGAATTTTCTTTCTAAAACTAGTATCGAGATTTTGTAGTAGTGTCTTGTCGATTTCATAAGTCACTATTTTTCAACTGTGTTTTGATTTATTTTCTCCCAATTACGGTTTCGTTGGATGATAGTTTGTTATCACATATAACATCCGGTGTTAATGCATATAAATGAGAAGCAGATTATATGTTATGAAAATTTACATTTTTCACAAGATTTCTATAGTCGAAGCTCATAGTGTCTTTTCTACCCGTCAACCAGCTTAGATTTCGCCAAATTTTTGTGGCTCTTTAATTTCTCCTATTTCCTTTTTGCTCTTCTAGCAGCTAGCATCCACAACACCTCCCCACCTTGTTCTCCTCCTCAGATTCATCTTCTATTATCTAACATCCAAAACAGTGAGACTTCACCAAATTCTTGTGGCTTTTTAATTAAATTGTTTTTCTCCCGACCTTGATATTTGTGCTCTTTATAGAACTTGTAAAAGAGCTTTTCTGTTCTAGATACCTGATCAAATAAAGTATTATCCTACTATTCATTCATGATCTTAACATCTACTCTGCAGCCCTTTTACATTCCACATCTCCTCTCGTTGCCACAAACTTCCGCATTGAACTTCAAGTACAACTAGAACTAAAATTACAACGTTGTTCCACTTTCTCGTTCCCTAGCTAATACTAAATCCTCAAGTGTCAGTATGCAAATGAACACTCACAACAAGGATATCAATAACAAGCACGATGCAAAAAGAGCATGTAGATGAACTTGTATAATAGTATTAGTTCACACATCATAAGCAAATGATTAATGATGTTAGTTTTGTTTGACCAGGAACACCCATATACACATCAGACAAGACGTTACTTCCATTCTCATTTCGGGAAACATCAAAGGGTATCAGATGCAGATTTAACGATCGACATCATACAATCACTTAAGCATCTTTTCAAGTCAAAGCTTGACCAGGAAAACCTTCAAAATCAGGTAACACAGGAGGAAAGAAATGGCACAATTACCTTCTCTTTAACCGCTTCTTCTCTGTTCAAAATCTGTTGCTGTTTCAGGGACATGCTAAAGCTCGGTTCGATATCACTCACCTGTTTCTGTTTCCATTCAAGCTGGGATGTAATTAGGAGCATAAGTAACAGCAAAACAAGTAGCATCGTTCTTGACATCATTACACACCACCCTCACACAACCTGCCAATAATGCCACAAAGAGAACCAAGCATATCTTAAAACTAAAAATCACAATTTGAATATTTACAATAAAGCCCACCTTCACTATATAGTCAAACGAACACAGAGATAGTGGTGTCTTCATCTACTTAACAAGCAATGCATAAGCAAAAACTGCATTTCTTGACAATTCAGCATGGAAGTAAGAAAGAAAGGATCTTTACTTAAAACCAAAGGAAAAAAGAAAAAGAAAAACATTTTCAATTCAAAAAATTGGAACTTAAAAACAAGAAGTGGTAATTCCACATTTTCCAATTAAAGGGACTATAACTCATAAATCCTAAATTCCAATACTACTTAAAAGGCATGCAATTAACTCAAAATTGGTAGCAGCAAAAATTGAATACCTACAACAACAACAACAACATACCCAGTATTATCCCACACCGAAGGGTCTGGGAGGGTAGTGTGTACGCAGACCTTACCCCTACCTTATGAGGATAAAAAGGTTGTTTCCAATAGATCCTCGACTCAGGAAAGTATAAGCACCACATTAATGAAATTATAGACAAGAAGGGACAATACCAAAAAGACATATAAAAGCAGAATAAAAATGACAAGACTGTTAGGTGATCAACAATGAAAGAAAACAACGGTTAGTCATAAAAACCTACTACCAACAGAAAGCGAGACTGCGTGCTAATACCACTGTTATGAACACTCTAGACTACCTACTCTACTACCCTAATCCTCGACCTTCATACCTTCCTATTAAGGGTCATGTCCTCGGTCAACTGAAGTTGCGTCATGTCTTGCCTAATCACCTCTCTCCACCTCTTCTTTGGCCTACCTCTACCTCTCCGCAGGCCCTCCAATGACAACCTCTCATACCTCCTCACCGGGGCGTCTGTGCTCCTCCTCCTCACATGACCAAACCACTTAAGTCGTGCTTCCCGCATCTTGTCCTCAATAGGGGCCACACCCGCCTTGTCGCGAATAACCTCATTTATGATCTAATCTAACTTGGTGTGCTCGCACATCCATCTCAACATCCTTATCTCTTCTACCTTCATCTTCTGTACATGAGCGATCTTGACTGGCCAATACTCAGCCCCATACAACATCGTTGGTCTGACCACCACTCTGTAGAACTTAACCTTAAGTTTCGGTGGCACCTTCTTGTTACACAAAACATCGGAAGCGAGTCTTCATTTCATCCATCCCGCCTCAATACGATGTGTGACATCTTCATCAATCTCCCCATCCCCTTGAATAATAGACCCAAGGTAGTTAAAATTTTCTCTCCTAGGGATGACCTGCGAGTCCAGCCTCACCTCGTCTTCCCCTCCTTGAGTCTCGCTACTGAACTTACACTCCAAGTATTCTGTCTTGGTCATACTCAACTTGAAACCTTTAGATTCCAGAGTCTGCCTCCATACCTTTAATTGTGCGTTCACACCGTCTCGTGTCTCGTCAATTAATACAATATCATCTGTAAATAGTATGCACCACGGCACCTCCCCTTGGATGTGGTGCGTCAGTACGTCCATCACCATGGCAAACAAAAAAGGGTTGAGTGCCGACTTCTGATGTAACCCCATCATAACTGAAAAATGGTTAGAGTCCCCACCCACTGTCCTCACTCGGGTCTTTATTATATCATACATGTCCTTAATCAACCTAACGTAGGCAACAGGTACACCTCTAGCCTCCAAACATCTCTACAAAACCTCCCTCGGAACTTTATCATATGCCTTTTCTAAGTCGATGAACACAATATGCAAGTCCTTCTTTCTCTCTCTATACTGCTCCATCAATCTCCTAACAAGGTGGATGGCTTCTGTAGTCGAACGCCCCGGCATAAACCCAAACTGGTTCTCGAAAATAGACACACTCCTCCTCACCCTTAGTTCTACCACTCTCTCCCAGACTTTCATAGTATGGCTAAGCAGCTTGATACCCCGATAGTTATTGCAATTTTAGATATCACCCTTGTTCTCGTATATAGGAACCATCGTGCTCCACCTCCACTCTTCGGGCATCTTCTTCGTTCTAAAAATGACATTAAATAACCTAGTGAGCCAATCCAAGCCTGCCTTGCCCGCACTCTTCCAAAACTCCACCGGGATTTCATCTGGCCCGGTCGCTTTGCCCCTTCTCATCTTACGCATAACCTTCTCAACTTCATCAATTCTAATCCGCCTACGATACCCAAAGTCACAACGACTCCCGAAGAGTTCCAAATCACCCAGTACAATGCTCCTGTCCCCCTCCTCGTTCAAGAGACTATGAAAGTAGATCTGCCATCTCCGACGGATAAGCCCCTCATTCAACAAAACTCTACCTTATTTGTCCTTGATGCAATTTACTTGGTCCAAGTCTTGCACCTTCCTTTCTCGCGCCTTGGCTAACCTGAACAACCTCTTATCACTTGAATACCTAATAAGTGTTAATACTGCTGCAGCTTCAAAGAAATGATTTTTACTTCAAAATTTCAACTTTCCCTACATTTCCAAAACACCCAAATGGAGAGTACAAAATTTGACCAAGTGGAGCTTGATGTGAGAAGATCATCTAACCAGAGGTCCTCTGCTGATGACAAACAATAAGGTTCATTTTGGGTTTCACTGTTTGTTATTTTCTTTTAAATAAAGTTCTCTCTTACTTTTGGAGTTTGGGTTTGAACTTCTGGGAAGCTCCAAGCAGTCAGCTGGTTTTACGTAAGCAATATTTTTTCTTCTGAATTGAGCAGCTATAAAACTCCATGTCTTTTCTCCGTGCCTTTCACTGTCAAATTGCATGCACTTTTTTATCTATGGAAAATAATAATAATATTTCCTTTTGGGTGCAAAAGCTCATTTGATGAAACGACTTTGCATCTAATAAGTCCTCTAAACCAAGAACCAAAGAAACGAAAATAAAAATATTAGCTTTATCACTTCTTCTAGACTTGCAGACAAGTTGTTAGAGTCCTAAATTGGTTCAGACCCTTGAGCGTATGAGATTTAATCTCTTTTTATAGGAAGCACAGTCGGGTGCCTGGAGACGTAAGTCTCACAGAACTAAGCTCCATACATGAGTCTCAAGGCGTTTTAATAGTGCTCTGCCTCGGGGTGAGTCTCGAGGCGAGTCCCAAAAAAGCCTTTTAAAACATTTATTTTTACAAATTAAGAGAATATTATTCTTTTGTGACTAGAACGAGAAAGTGTTGATTATTTCGTGGTTAACTTGCTTGACCAACTACCACTTTGCAATGCAGGCGGCAAATTTTGGTAGAACTCACAGGTTGTTGACTTTTGTAATACAGGAAATTGGCTTAACTACCTTGCCTTTGACTTTAGCAACTCAAGATGAGACTGTTAGCTTCAAGTTTGACATATTAATTTTGATGATAACAAACCCAATACAATTATTAATCAAATAATAATTACTTGTGATAATCTTATTTTTGAATAGGTTTATTCAAGAAAGAAGATGTTGGTAAAGATCCAAACAAATATGGAAAAGAGAATATCATGTGAAGAATTTATCAAGGAAGATTATTTTCAGAGATTTAATCTCCAAACATCATAGAAGAAATAATATTTGAAAGTGAATTTCAGATATTGAATGGCTTACTACAATATCAGAAGAAGAATCTACGGAAATTATGGATGGAAAGTTTTTCAACATCTTGAAAGGAAAGTTGCTAGAATCATGGAGAAGATCTATCATTTTATGGAAGAAAAATACTACATGGAAAAGATACTACAAGACCAAGGAAGAATATATTTTCTATGGAAAGAAAATATATTATGGATATAGTACAATCTATATTATAGAAAGAGATTATTTTTCAAGATCAAGACAGGAATATCTTCAATATAATAGGAGAAGAATATATTTTCTATGGAAAAAAAATATCTATATTATGGAATATTATTTTCTAAGATCAAGAAAGGAATATTTCCAATAGGAGTTCAAAGATGCTACTATTATTTATGGAAAAATATTCTTACTACATTTCCTCTTTGGTATGGAAAGAGAATAATGTATGGAAATAAGTTTGAGTTCCATATAAAGAATGACTATTGCTCTTATGGAAATTCATGAATATTGAATTAAGACTATGGAAGGTTGAAGAACGATGCACGTGGAGATGCAACAGTAATTAATTATGAAATGCAAGATTGTCTAATGAATATCAACCAAGATATTGCATCCAAATAAAGAGAAAATATTCTCTACCATAAAAGGAAAAGAATCCTCTACACAAGGATTCTCATGCTGGTACTCAATGAAGACTTTACATATTCAAGAAAGGAAAGTGGAGACAATTAAGATCTTTCCAAATACAAAAAGTCAAACAAGGAAAGAAAATCAATAATTTCAAAGATGCCTATGGTATATCCATCTTCAAAGGAGTTCCAAGTCAACATACTATCCATATTCATAAAAGTGCCGGAGCTGCAAATTATGGAAATAAATAAAGGAGCAACGGTCAAATTCCCTTGGGCTATGCAATAGCTAGAACAAGTTGAAAGGGCTATAAATATACAAGCTCTATGAAAGAAAAAAGGGCGCAACCTTCTATACAATTGTCTACCTAACTACAAGTTCTTTGTTCTACTCTTAACAAGCATTGTAATTCACTTTTAGATTTACTGTGTACAAAGAAAAAGAGACGAGAAACAAAAAAATATTGGAGAGGCAATGTGTCCGAGAGGTTGTGTCATTGTTCGTTTCTTTGGTGAGCGAGCGAAAACCAAAGGGTCATTGTTGGTGAGCGAATAAAAACCAACCCTTGTTCGTTGTTGGTGAGCGAGTGAAAACTAACACTGTAAACGTTGGTGGTGAACGTTGAAAATCACACAAGTTGTACTTAACCAAAATTATAAAGAGCTCAAGAGATAACATCCTTGCAACCCAAGGAGACTGGATTAGAATACCACATTGGTTCTTAACCAGTATAAAATTTTTAGTGTCATTTATTTTACTGCTATCATATTTTATTATACACCTTAATGTTTGTTGGGAGTAGTATCTGTTTAAATTGAAGTACTAACAGTTTTGGTACAGGCTGTCTCCGCATAAGTCGACTAGGTCTGAAGAGTAGTCGACTAGAAATTTAAAAAGGCTACAATTCATCCTCTCCCCTCCCCCCCTCCCTGTACTTTCAATTGGTATCAGAGCTAGGTCTCACATTTTTACTTTTACTTAACAACAAGTGAGAAAAGATTATGTCAGTACACACAGTTATCGGAGCCTTACTCCAAGAGGGGACTTCTGTATTAAGATCACCATATTTCAACGGATAGTATTACACTCACTGGAAAGTTCGAATGGAAGCTTTCATCAAATTTTATAATGTCAAAGTATGGCGAGTCATCAAGAAGGGTGACTTTCCTATCCTATAGTCCAAACCAGAAAAGAAACCAGAAGGACATGTATCTACTAAAACCCTTGATATTGATGATTATACTGACGAGCATATGGCGATCGTGCAGATAAATTCAAAGGCAAAAAATCTATTATACAATGCTATAAGCGGAGAAGAATTTAAAAAAATATCAAGGTGTGACACGGCCAAAGAAATGTAGGATAAACTTGAAGTTACCTATAAAGGTACCGGTAAAGTAAAAGAGACAAGGATAATCCGTTTGATTCGTGATTATGAGTTGTTTCAAATGAAGAATGATGAATCCATTGAAGATATGTTTGACCGATTTAGCAAAATAATTGGAGATCTAAAATCATTTGGAAGACCTTATTCAAGTGGTGAACAAGTTAGAAAGATTCTAAGAAGTTTACCCACTTTATGACAACCAAAAGTTGTTGCTCTTGAATACGGAGATCTCGACATACTATCATATGATGAATTTCGTGGAGATCTTATAGCCTTTGAGGAAACCCATCTCAAAAATCATGACCATGAAGAGATGAAAAAGAGTGTTGCTTCTAAGTCAACTACTGCTGAGTCTAAAAGTGAAGACGAAGAAGAAGGAGACAAACATCAAGATGATATTGCACTATTTTCTAGAGTTGTCTCTAACACGACGCGAAGAAGCAAGAAAAATGGAAGAGGCAAATCAAGTTCTAGAAAAGGTAATAAAATAAGTGAGAAGAAAAATAATGATAGAAAATGCTATGAATGCGAAGATTATGGTCACATCCAAGCCAACTGTCCAGAACTAAGAAGGAAACTATCCAAGGGCAATCGGAAGAGAAAATCTTCCAGCGTATGGAGTGATGAATATATGCCAGATAAAAATCATAGTGGAGCTGCCAACCTTTGTTTCATGGCACGAAGTGAGACAAGTGAGAAAAGAAAATCTTTTGGTGCCTGGAGTGATGAAGATATATCAGACAATGATCATGAGGAATCTACAAGCAACTGCTTCATGGCCCCAAGTAAAACAAGTGAGGTAAGATCTCATGATTGTGATAAATGTAATGAACTTCAAAATATCGTAGAACAGGCTTTAGAAGATATGAGAAAAATTCTTGATGAGCTCAAGAAGACTAAACGGGAGAAGAAAAACTTAGAGACCCAACTTGAAGAATATAACAAGTTGAAAAAGGAAAAGGAAGAGTGGGATATTCTACTCGAAGAATATCAGGTTGAAAATGACTTACTTCAAGAAGAAAATACGGAATTTCACAAATAGATGAATAGTTTGCACAAATCTTCACGTCACCATTTTGATCGACCGAACAAGCGGGCTCATTTTCTTAATAACTCCAAGTTGACTGACAAGGGATCTACTAGTAGAGGCCCTACTTCAAACAAGTCGACTAAGGCACCTGCAGGTAAATACTCAACTTCTTTTGTTACATGCCACTACTGTGGTAATTTTGGACATAAGGCATTTGCATGTAATTATGCCAAAAGTCGTGTTAGATCAAAATTTATTTGGAGACCTAAACAGTTATATGTATCTCCAATTATACAAGCTACTAACTATGAAGGACCCAAAAAGGTTTGGGCACTAAAAATAAACTAATTTGTTTTGCAGGAATTTCTAAGTCCAGCCATAAAAAGGATCAAAGATGTTTGCATATAGGCTGATCGAGGAACACGCTTAAAGATGCTTCAAAGTTCTTACATATTCAACAGAGGATGAAGGAAATACGACGTATGATCTAAAAGAGTGACTGGTATAGCTAAGGTTTATTCAAGTTTTTCTCTTTGCATTAGGTGATACATATCCAGCTATTGGTTTAATAAAGTATAGCCTAGTATATGTATATTAGTCACCTATATACACTTTGAGTTCACTAGCTACTTCACATTGATATTCTATTTGGTATTATTTTTTATCCATGACTTAGAGACTTTAAATAGCTTGAGTGCATGTCTTGCATGAACCATGCCATTTGCATAGATATTAGGACAGGCAAGCATGCGATTATATTGATATCGTACAAACTTGACTCATGCCTATATGCGTCTTAGATTATTCTTGAAGTGAATTATTTGTATAATATTTACTTTCTTGGTAAGAATACTAATACTTCACTCAAGACCAAGAAAGTTATTTAACTTTGAGGCCACTTCTGTACATGAAACATTTTGGGCAATACTCAAAAGCTTGAAGACAAAAGGTATGTATCTCTATTATTGAAGATTATTCACTTTAATTAGGTTATGTTATGGATCTATATTAGAGGACACCTTATGTGGATATAGAAGGAAGAAAAATCAAGTGTTGATTATTTCTATTTTTTGTTGCAAATGCTTTCCCCCACCATGGTAAGGAATCGGCAAGATTCATTATATCCTTTTAGCATTTCTCTACTAATAATTCTTCAATATTTGGAATAGTAATTGTAAAGTCATCTCTACACGGTTTCTTTTAACTAACATCTCTTTAAGTAATCTTGTGAATAAGGATGAAGGGAATATTTTGAGAACAAGCAATAAGCCAATAAGGGTACATTTGCACAAGCTGGATAAGGAATATTTGTGATAAGCATAATGAGTTCGAACTGAAAGAATTTGAATGAATTGAAGTGTGAGAATTTTATTACCAAGTCAAGTGAGCTACTATCACTGACATTCATTCACGGGCATGATGAAAATGGTAAGGTTGTGAATAACAGGGGTAATCTTATAGCTCAAGGTTTTACAACAAGAAGGTTTGTTTCCTCGTTGAAATTATTGTTATAAAGTATCTTTGTGGGCATCTTATAGAGTTTTTAAATATTTTTAATATGTTTTACATGGCTTTATAATTGAAAGATTTCTTTAAAACATCCCATAATGTTAAGAATTTCTAACAATGTTCATGTAACCAATTTGTTTTATAATCATCTCTAAGAGTTAGTTTATGTTCTTTTCAAATTAATCTTTTTTAAAAAGGCATGATTGTGGGATTATAGCTACACACAGTTATTTTGATGATACTAACGGGAAGTTGTATCAAGAATTTCGTAGAGTTTGCAAGGTGATTGAATTTGAGAGTATAAGGGATAATTAACCTTCCTCTTCAAATCTCAAATAATACAAAGCAAGAATGGAAGTTCGTTCATAAAGCCAAGCATTCAAGAAAACTATTCCAGAGGCTTGATTTAGAACTTCATAGTACATGAGTAATTCTGTGAACCGTCTACTTCTCTAACCAAAGAGAAATATGCCAAAGGTAAGGTAACATGGAAGCATGTCCTGAGGATATTGAGACACTTTTGGTCACGACCCAAAATCTCACCCGTCGTGATGGCGCCTATCTCGATACTAGGCAAGCCGTTAATGTCACTAAACCACAATTTTTTTTATGTCTGAAAATATAATATTTAAATACAATACAAAATCTCCCAAATACAAATACGAACACTCCCCAAAAACCTGGTGTCACTGAGTACATGAGCATCTAATATGAATACAAATCTGAAAAAGTACGGTCTACAATAGTCTAAGACCAAAAGTATAGTAATACAGAGATAGGGAAGGAGAGACAAGGTATGCGAAACACGGCAGCTACCTTTGAATCTGAAAATTAGCTATACGGAAGAATCAACAGCCGCTATGTCCGGGAATACCTGGATCTGCACACGAAGTGCAGGGTATAATATGAGTACAACCAACTCAGCAAGTAACAATAATAAATAAGGAACTGAAAATAGTAACGAGCTACACAGTTATGGTTCATTTCCAGTAATCCCAACAAAGAATAGACATGCTATCAAATCTGGCAATTTAATGTCAAATCAATTTTTATACAGTTCCTGTTCATGTAATCAGTATATCAATAATTTTTCAGAAATTTCACAACAATGACAGATAGCAACTAAATGCAACAACAATTGGAATTCAAGTACAACCTCTCAGAGCAACAATCACTCACTGGGCTCCAAGCCCTCATCACTCTCTGGGCTCCCAGCCCTCATCACTCACTCAATGGGTACCCGCGCTCACTGGGGGTGTACAGACTCCGAAGGGACTCCTACAGCCCAAGCGCTATAATCTACACGGACAACTCACATACTGCACGGACAACTCACGTGCCATAGTATAAATATCTGGATCCGCATAACCAACTCACGTGCTGCACGGCCAACTCACGTATCATAGTATAATATAAAGATCCGCACGGCCAACTCACGTGCTATAGTATAATATAAGGATACGCACGGCCAACTCATGTGCTATAGTATCAATATCTCACATTCAGGCTCTTGGCCTCACTCAGTCATAAATCTCTCCAGTCTCTCGAGCTCTCAATAATCATGAAATCAGCCCAAACAACAATGATATGATGTATTAATAATAATAACAGAGACTGAGATAAAATGTGCAAGTAAAAACTGAGACTGAGTACATATAGCATTTAGCAGGCAATTCAACAAGTACGCGACCTCTGTGGGTCCCAACAGTACTATCACATAGCCTAAGCATGATTTCTAACATGATTTACAGTCAAATTTTATCAACACATAGAGAGCATATAGCTAACAACAAATTATTCAACTTTACAGTTTTCCGGGACGGACCAAGTCACAATCCCCTCGGTGCACGCCCGTCACCTAGCATGTGCATCACCTCCAAAATAATCGCATGATATCAAAATATGGGGTTTCATACCCTCAGAACCAGATTTAAAACTGTTACTTACTTCAAGCCGTGAAATTCTTATTCCGCAATGTCCTTTCCTCGTGAATTGATCTCCAAACGCCTCGAATCTGGCCATAAATAATTCGTTTCAGTCAATAAAATTCATTGGAATTAATTCCATAAAAAAAAAAAAAAATTCCAAAAAAATCTAAAAATTAGCTCAAAAATCGCACGTGGGGCCCATATCTCGGAACTCGATAAAAGTTACAAAATCCGGAAGCTCATTCAACCACGAGTCTAACCATACCAATTTTACTAAAATCCGACCCCAACTCGACCCTCAAATCTTCAATTTAAACCAAGAGGGTTTTTAATTTTTTCCAACTCAATTCACCAATTAAATGATTAAAACAACCATGAATTCGGGTAAGTTAACCAATATTGAGTTAAGAATACTTATCCCGTTGTTTCCTCTTAAAATCACCCAAAATCGCCTCAAATCCGAGCTTCAAATCGTCAAAAATTAAAAATGGGACAAAATCCCATTGTCAGAACTTAAACTCACTGCCCAGGCTTTTCTTCTTCGCGAACGCAGTCAGTGCCTCGCGTTTTCGAAGCAAAAAATAGCTCTTGTCCAAATTCCTCCTTCGCGAACGCGACATCACCCTCGCGTTCGTGAAGCACAAAAATGCCTCTGCCTCACTGTCTTCTACGCGAACGCGTTCAACCCCTCGCGAACGCGATGATTCGTTCTCCCTCACTACGCGAACGCGACACCCCCTACGTGAACGCGTATACCAATTGCCTGGGGTCCTCAGCTGCTTCCTCTCTTCTTCGCGAACGCGTAACACCTTTCGCCTTCGCGATGTATACCCAGTCCACCCTTCGCGAACGCGTGCTTCTCTTCGCGAACGCAAAGAGCAAATATTGCCAGCCTCTCAGTTCCTCTTCGCACACGCGAGGCTCCATTCGCGAACGCGATGAAGGAAACCAGATGGTGCATCAGAAAAATTCCAACAGAGTTCCAAGTTAAAAATTCAACCCGTTACTCATCCGAAACTCACCCGAGCCCTTCGGGACCTCGACCAAATATACCAACAAGTCCTAAAATATCATACGGACTTAGTCGAATCTTCAAATCATCTCAAACAACGCTAAAATCATGAATTACACCCAAATTCAAGCCTAATGAGCTTTAAAATTTCTAATTTCTACAAACGACTCCGGAACCTATCAATTCACGTCCGATTGACCTCAAATTTGCACACAAGTCATAAATGACATAACAGAGGTATTCTAATTTTTATAATCGGATTCCGACCCCGATATCAAAAAGTCAACCCCCCGATCAAACTTCTCAAAAATTAAACTTTCGGCATTTCAAGCCTAATTCCTCTACGTACCTCCAAATAATATTTCGGACACGATCCTAAGCCCAAAATCACCATACGGAGCTATTGAAATCATCAAAATTTAAATCTGAGGTCGTTTATATATAAGTCCATATCCGGTCCACTTTTCTAACTTAAATTTTTAATTATGAGACTAAGTGTCTCATTTCACTCCGAATTCCTTCCGGACCCGAACCAACTAACCCGATAAGTCATAAATCAATTGCAAGATATAAATTAAGCAGTAAATAAGGGAAAGGAATTACAATATTCAAAATGACCGGCCGAGTCGTTACACTTTCTCATTTCAGAAAAGAAATTAGTATCATTCTCGTGTATCCTTTTGTGGTAAAAATAATTCATAATCATCTTACCTCTTTTGTGATTATCATTTATGTGTTTCAATGCATAGGTTGAAGTTTGCCTAAGATTCTGATCATTTACAAATATTTTCAGCCTTCTAATTTGTTTTACTATACCTAATACTTGAAAAGTTTTACTCAAATGGTTGTTAAAACTTTTCTCTGTTAATATGGTCTAGTGACTCAAAATATTCTCTACCATTATATGTCCCTTAAACATTTGAAATCATCTTTTGGTCCACCTAAAGTGCATGTGTAATTTATTATGTTTCATATATGCTCTCAAGTACTTGTGTCAAATCATTTTGTCAACTTGATATTTTAAAAGTATTTAATTTCTCTAATTACTTATATAAATCTTAGATGCGTACGGATAATAGTTCTCAGTTGTGTACTAGTTTTGATAATTGAAATGGTCATGTGGTCTCACGCTACTTGATGGGTCTTATGGAAAATGTTAAGATTTGATTAGTTGTTATTCTGTTCTCTTGCTTAATAAGTATACCCTTTTGATGATTACAAAAGGGGAGAAAATAATATGTACAAAAGTTAGAAAACTCAAGTAGAATGTATGGAGACAGGGGGAGCATAACCGAGGAATGCATAGAGTGAGAAGGAGTTCACACTTGATGTACTACAAGCATTTCGAGAAGATGACTTCAAGGAAGTAAACAATTTATCTAACTTATTCCATTACTGTCTTTAATTAAGTCTTTGATTAAATTTTCTTATTTTGTACTCAATGGTTTGCCATCATCAAAAAGGGGGAGATTGTTAGCTTTAAGGTTTCACGTATTAATTTTGATGATAACAAACCAACACAATTATTAATCAAAGAATATTTACTTGTGGTAATCTTATTTTTGTACAGGTTTATTCAAGAAAGAAGATGCTGGTAAAGATCCAAACAAATATGGGAAAGAGAATATCATGTGAAGAATTTATCAAAGAAGATTATTTTCAGAGATTTAATCTCCAAGCATCATAGAAGAAATAATATTTGAAAGTGAATTTCAAATATTGAATGGCTTACTACAATATCAGAAGAAGAATCTACGAAAATTATGGATGAAAAGTTTTTCAACATCTTGAAAGGAAAGTTGCTAGAATCATGGAGAAGATCTATCATTTTGTGGAAGAATCTACATAGAAAAGATACTACAAGACCAAGGAAGAATATATTTTCTATGGAAAGAAAATATATTATGAATGTAGTACAATCTATATTATGGAAAGAGATTATTTTCCCAGATCAAGAAAGGAATACCTTCAATATAATCGGAGAAGAATATATTTTCTATGGAAAGAAAATATCTATATTATGGAAGATTATTTTCCAAGATCAAGAAAGGAATAATTTTAATAGGAGTTCAAAGATGCAACTATTATTTATGAGAAAATATTCTTACTACATTACCTCTTTGGTATGAAAAGAGAATAATGTATGGAAATAAGTTTGAGTTCCATATAAAGAATGACTATTGCTCTTATGGAAATTCATGAATATTGAATCAAGACTATGGAAGGTTGAAGAACGATGCACGTGGAGATGCAGCAGAAATTAATTATGAAATGCAAGATTTTCTAAAGAAGATCAACCAAGATATTGCATCCAAATAAAGAGAAAATATTCTCTACCATAAAAGGAAAAGAATCCTCTACACAAGGATTCTCATGCTGGTACTCAATGAAGATTAGAGGCGGATTCAAGATTTGAAATTTATGGGTTCTTATCGTAATTTTAAATTAATATGTAATAATATCTGGGTTCACAGTTAGATATTTATAAATATTTAGTAAAATTCTTAATATAAATACAGGGTCTACGCAAAAGTTACTGGATTCCCGAGAACTTGTAGCCAATTCTCTAGGTCCGCCCCTTATGAAGACTTTACATATTCAAGAAAGGAAAGTGGAGACAATTAAGATCTGTCCAAATACAAAAAGTCAAACAAGGAAAGGAAATCAATAATTGCCAAGATGCCTATGGTATATCCATCTTCAAAGGAGTGCCAAGTCAACATACTATCCATATTCATACAAGTGCCGGAGCTGCAAATTATGGAAACAAATAAAGGAGCAACGGTCAAATTCCCTTGGGTTATGCAATAGCCAGAACAAGTTGAAAGGGCTATAAATATACAAGCTATATGAAAGAAAAAAGGGCGCAATCTTCTATACAATTGTCTACCCAACTACAAGTTCTTTGTTCTACTCTTAACAAGCATTGTAATTCACTTTTAAATTTACGGTGTACAAAAAGAGAGAGAAGAGAGACAGAAAAATATTGAAGAGGCAGTATGTCTGAGACGTTGTGTCATTGTTTGTTTCTTGGTGAGCGATCGAAAACCAAAGGGTAGTTGTTGGTGAGCGAGTGAAAACTAACCTTTGTTCGTTGTTGTGAGCGAGTGAAAACCAACCCTGTAAACGTTGGTGGTGAACGTTGAAAATCACACAAGCTGTACTTAACCAAAATTACAAAGAGCTCAAGAGATAACATCCTTGCAACACAAGGAGACTGGATTAGGATATCACATTGGTTTCGAACCAGTATAAAATTCCTGGTGTCATTTATTTTACTGCTCTCATATTTTATTATACACCTTACTGTTTGTTGTGAGTAGTATCTGGTTAAATTGAAGTACTAACAGTTTTGGTGCATGCTATCTCCGCATAAGTCGACTAGGTCTAAAAAGTAGTCGACTAGAAATTTAAAAAGGCTACAATTCACCCCCTCTTGTACTTTCAGAAACTTTTTCAATTATGGAGTATAATAGTATTTGAAGAATTGCCTTCTTCTAACACCTGTTTTTTTGTTGAGAAACTGAAAATATTTATTCATTAAAAGCTAAGTCATAACAGTCATTTGATCCATTGGATCATTACATACTAACGATAGGCCTTGCATGGCACTGAGGTTACCAAGCTTAGCTAATTGTCTACATACATTAACAGACACGAACTTCATTTAAACTTCACCAGCTTTGTCCGCCAGCATCCCGGTCGTGACATAAGGTGGTGGGATAGCTAGACGACTAAGTTTATTGATATTTATATGCCTTGATGCTTCTTTGGCCAAAAGATGTGCTACTTTGTTCCCTTGACGGAAGTTATGTCTGATCACCAACATGGCCATTCTGGATATCAACCACCTGCAATTATTAATAAGAGTGTTATGAGTGGCATTGCCATGGTTTATGAAATTAATTACCTGGGTTGCATCTGTTTCCACTTCAAGTGGATAAAGGTTTTATTCCCATGCTAGTTGAAGGCCATGGAAGAGTCTGTAGTTCTGTGTCGATGGGTGATTTAGAAAGGGTTTTCATTTGAAAGCCCATCACCCAGTCCCATTGTTATTTCTAAATACGCCTCCAATTCCACCGTGTGTCTCACCATTTTTGAAGGCTCCATCTATGTTGAGTTTATATCATCCCCTAGGTGACCTTATCCAGCTAATTTGGATGGGAATGCGTTTAGTAAGGTTGCTAGGTTCAGAGCCAGGACATCTTTGGCATATCCACCAGCAACGCCTTTGGCATGATAGGTAGGCAGCATATCTTGATCCATCGGTAGCAGAGCCACCGAGTGAATGACCTTAACGATCGTTTTAGAAGTAGCGCTCGGAGAATGAGGCTGCATTCTATCACAGAACAATCCCGGGGACTATGAGCAACTTGTTCGCGAAAATTTCAATTCTGCCTCTTGCTCTGTCATTACTTCGTATTCTATAGCTTGGTTTAAAGCAAAATTAAGCGAAACAACCCTAGTTGTGTTATTAATGTTATTATTATTCCTCTTAATCCAGATGTTCCAAATGATGAAAGGGAAAAGGGTATTCCAGTGGATTAGCTTAGAAGGTATGCTAGGGTTTAGGTTTCTAATAGTGTCGAGCCAGTGACCATCACTACTGAATATAGAGCTAGTATTAATACCGATGTCACGCCCTTCTTCTAACACTTATATTGTCTATATAGGTCAATATTCTTCTATATATTTTTCTCCCTAACACAATCATATGTTGTGACAAAAGGGATTCTAAAAATGATATATATCGCAGTTCAAATTTTTGAAGGGCATAACATTTCAGCTGAAAATTAACAGGTAATAATACATGTAGGTAAATCAAAGTACAAACAAATGGTTGTATATTTGTTCATAGCCACCATCTAAAGTTCTACCTCTATTACACAATCTATTTACAGTCACAGGCTCTCACCTTATACATTTGTGTTGAAACAACAAGGTAGTAAGCTCAAATACCACAAACATAGTGCAGACACTCGTTCCTTTTTCAACTCCCATTCTGAATATTACTAAAACAACATACCAGATAGGTATTTAACTTCAGCAGCTCGTCAAAACGAGAACACGCCTAAGCCATTTCACTTGCTATGAGACTCCCAACATATTAAGAAGCATGACCAATAATATAAAGACTACCAGAAATATAGGCATCACGTATTGCTTCATCCTTTTAACTGAAATCATGTTTCTCAGCCATCTTCCTGAACTAGTTGTGCTCACTCCGATTTTATTCTTTTTGGTAGCTTCATACATTCTGGATCCCTCTACTGGACACACCACTACTTTTACTAGTCTGAGTCTTCGATTAGCGGTGCCCTGGAAAGGAGCCACACCGGACATCGCAGCTTGAGCTTCATGAGTTGATATAGAGGATTCAGGCCTACTGGGGACCATGGAAATAGGTTGGGCGTTCAATGAAGAATCATCTAGCTTAATGATATCATCTTTCATTATATCAGCAAACCAGTCCTCTTCACCATCACAATCCTGGAATTCCACACAGCTGTATATTAGGACCCAAAACAAGAAATGGCTTGGCACTCAAGCATATGCCATCAGATGATGTTGTGTTTTCATCTAATATCTTCATTTTCTGAAAGAAACTATGTTAATATATGGAAAGGGTCAACACCACAGAAAAGTAACACATTAATGAAAGAGCAACAGAAAAATGGCCGTAAAACCAAAACCTTGAAGTGGCCAGAGGAATCGTGCTGAGAGAACTCTTTAGTTGGTTTATCAGATTCTGATCCAGAGTCAATCTGCTCAACCGAATGGGAATAAAAACTGCTACTCCCTTCCTTTGAACAACAGCAATCCCCTATAGTGACCAATTCCAAGCTGCCCAATTGTCCTGCTCCAGACTGAGTGGTTGCACAAGCGATAGCAGCCAGTTGATTTCTTGGGGTGTCATTCAAATGAAACTCACTATTCTTCCGGAGGCGGCAGACAACCATAGAATCCTGTATAACACATCAGACCGAACACTCAAAGCACTTTATTGATGCAGAGGATTGACATATTTTCAGCAAGTGGTTTATTGCAGCAAACAAACTATCTCATTGAGCGAAACAAGGTGAAATACAATATGTGCAATATAAATCTCCAGAGCGAATAAAGTGATAACATAATTGAATTTCGGTAACCTATCAAGACCTGGTGAAGGCTTCTGCAATGGGATGAATTAGATTGAATCAAGAAAGAACAATTATGGCGTAGACATGCCACCAAGTCTTACACCTAACAGTTAAACAGAAGTAGCTCGAAGTGAATCTTCTATCTTGAATCATATCATCACTCAAATATCACATAATACAGTTGAACATTCCAGGTAAATATATTTATATTTGTTTATTTAAGTTCTTAACAGTATGCAAAATGAATATGACTGTATCGGACATTATAGTATCTTATGTGATGGCCTACCACAAATAAAACTATTTGTTTCTACAAGTTTCTTTTCAGTTGCTATAGTCAGTAAGAGCAGGTTATAGAGCATCCTTGAGCAACCGCTATATTGACAACACATCCCTTCTTTTTTCTCACTTCTGATAAACTATAATTGAGCAAACCATTCAGCATTAAATAACAAAATAAACTATCAATGCTAAAATTTAGGATGATATGCATATACGAACAACATATTCTACTCAACAAATAACTAACAGTAGGTAGTTGAATTTTCCGTTGTAGCTGAAAAGGTTGGAAGTTCATCACACGAGGTTGGTGGGTCACTAACCGACAGGCCAGAGCTCTTAAGTACCTGATAATTAGTGCTTCCGCTCATGCAATATTCATGCATTATCCAGTGTGTCCTCTGTCCTTTAGGTGCTCGACCAGTGTGGAACACCAGAGTTCTCTTTGTGCCCATGATATTCGAACCAGATTTCACATTACGTTCTTTTCCTGTGGCCTTCCAGTAACCAGATTCAGTTGCCCTTTTACTTTGAGATCCGTTTGGATACTTCCTTCCACGAGGAGAAAAGAAGAACCATTCATTATCTGATTGAATGACGGATTTAGCTGGTAACATGTAAAATAGGGATTGATCAATTAATAGAAAGTAATTAGCAAAGACAGTCAAATGAATATCTTTTGGGGGTGAAGCTGCTGGAAGGTGGTAACATAAAGTATGCTTCTCATAATTTCCGAGCGCCTTTCTAAAACGGAGGACAAAATCAGCTAGATAATATTTACAATAATCTTCTACTCTACGCTGTATGGTGATGACCTATATTATGATGATTAGCTTTGCATATCCAAACCATCAAAATATCAAGGCATGTGACCAATGGCAATCAAATAAGGTTGAAGAACACGAGACAGAAAATATGTAAGGCCTCCATATTGGGGACAGATGGTAGACATCCTAAGCGCCTTTTAAATTAAGCATTTAACTATAGAAGCAAATAAGAACATACTCAAAATGATAGGATTTACAGGTTCTAAAAAGTACTTTTAGGAAAATCTAGGTCAAAGGAAAACTCATTTGGTTAAATATTACCTAAAATGCAGAGGAAGGGCAGTCAACACATCAAAACTAAATAATCTATGACTACAAATAGAGAGCGTAAAAAGCCAATAGTTACTCTATAAAGTTTGACCAAGATATTAATCATTCAGAGAAGTAATTCATGAAGAAAATCATGCTAAAAAAGTGCCTCTGCAAGCAATAAAAATTCAAAATCTGATTATTGGAAGGCCAATAGTGCCTGGACCAGGAAACTGCCAAGATTCTAGATTTCAACCTATGCTCTAAATTTGCCATAGACCTAAGTGGTAATACATCTAAATATGTCATACTTTTTTCATGACCTTATTTCTAACTTGACCAGATGTACGCAGGGGATCCTATTCTCTTTCACAGTTGAAGATCCAACCTCAATGCCATCTGAGCTTTATTTTCCACTTGCTGCAGTACAATAAGAGAGGCCATGTAAATGACCTTATTTTCTATATAAGTTCTAAAGTTTCAGGAACAGATAGAAGTAACAGATAGAAGACCAAGCATAAGAAATCATCCTTACCAACCCAAAAGAGGGTAAAAGTTCATAGACTCTTATATCATCTTCTGCTACTAGGAGAAGGGATGACCAGGATTCAGGACCATTCTCTCTTACTCTTTGGAACTGTGAAATTCAGTTTCCAAACTCCATTTTTCTCGTGCAACTGCAGCCGATTTAAATATGATGGTATAACTACCCAGCCTTCCAAATATGTCATTCTATTGTCTACATATTTTTTCGGTAACTATCATTACATTGTCTTCATTCAGTGTGAAACTTTAGCAGTTCTCCTCTAGTAGAACTTACTCAGCTGTTTTAGACAGCAGCTCACTTGTCATAAAATAGATTCCATATTGAATCAATAATAGATAAACCCAAAAGCATAGATGTTTTGAAGGGAAATTTTTTATCTTTTGGTAAGTATAGGTGTCTTAGTAATCCTTATTTGTTGGATAGAAAATGAATACTGTAAATGGCATAGATCTTACAGTGGACTTGCTATACTTAGAAGGAGACAAGTCCATTCTTTTGTACTTCTTTACTACCTTGGTACTGAATCTTAATAAAATTCAGTAAAAACATGTTCAAGCAATAAATCTACTTAGTTTAGATTTCTAACCCCTATGACATGACTTCATTTAAAAGCACTCTTAACATGATTGCTTTTATGACAAAAAAAAAACAAGAGATTCTTCCCTTTTTTCCTTGGAGATTCTTCACTTTCAATCACGAATATAGCGTAATCAACATAAGAGTCGAAGAAGTTGACACGTGGAAAATATCCTAGAGGAGGTTATTCCTTTCTTTTCTCTTTTTGTGTAGATGTGCTTTCCTATTAGTTTCGCCAATGTAAGAATAGAACACCTTTGAAGACAAGGAATATATGAGCATCAATGCCCTCTATTCTAAGGTACTCAAAACAAGGAAAAAAGGAGCAGTCTAGTTAGGGAAAAAAAAGAATCCGATATAGAATATACTGCGGAAACAATCACATTACTAGGAATAGAAAGGAAAAATAGAAAAAAAGGAAGTAATGAAAAGAAATGTAATCAAAAGGAATAAAAACTAAGGTAAGTCAAAAATAAGAGCAAATCCAAGAGAAAGAACACAGGGCATCTAGAATCATTCCTACAACCTTAATACTTGAGAAGAACTTTAAAGCTTCAAACTTTGTGAAAAATCTTGAAAAACATATAATTACTGCAATCCACCTCTGAGCCTTCGACCCCCAAAAAAGAATTTGAACCCAGAAAAAATGCCAAGTAAGATAGAAAACAGTGCACATAAAAAATTCTCTCTCTAGACTCATTTCCATTTTCCTGGAATAAATACGTATCATATGTATACATTTTAACCATTACATATTAGAAACTCATAACTTATTTTCACTCAATCAATCAACTATGTCTCTATCCCAAATTGGTCGAGGTTAGCTATATGAATATATCCATTTTGCTCTACTTAAGAACTCATCATAGTTAGACTGTTTTAACTTGGCCTTTAACTTAGCACAACCTTCCTCATTATAAACTTTGCCAAGCTCGAATAGGCAGAGTTCAAACAAGCTAATCATTATAAACATATTCAAGAGTCAATACTTCCTTTCACCTAATTTTTGCTTAACTTAAAAATACATTAATATGCAACAGGGAGAAACAATTAGTGAGTGCTAACAAGCAATATCAATGTTAATTATGTAACAGTCAATGTGAGCCTATCTCTGCTCCCACTTTGGCGACAGGTTTATGAATTATGATGGTCAGTGGCCACCTATCGTATATAAATATATATAATACACACACACATATATCATGTGTTAATACTAAAAAAGGAGGTACCTGGTAAATCCCAAGGTTCATGTTTCCAAATCTCAACCTCAGAAATAACTTCAACACACTTATCAGACCCCTCAAGTTTCTTTTTCAAGTAATATGAAATTAGTTCTTCGTCCGTCGGTGAAAACCTGAAACCAGGAAACATTGATGACGCTGTTGCTATTGAAATTTCAACATTATTATTTCTGGCTGTTCTACTGTTCTCATTTCTTGAACCTGATACATGCCCATCCTCCATAATAACTCAATACAATAAAACAAAGCTGAAAACTTTACACCACCTTTTCTTCTCTTTTTCCTCTCTTTGTAAATATACGTAAAAAGGGTGTTGGAATCTCTGAGGAAAAAGAAGAGAATCAATCAAAAAGGAGGCAAACGCTGGCTTCCTTAGCTTGTAGGTCTGTACATGCTTGGTTTTGAGTCAGCTGCTTTTCTTTTCTCGGGAAAGGAGTGGGCACGGACGATTCACGTGGCGAGTGGACACGTGTCGCTGCTTTACGTAATAGAAAGTTGCATGCATGGGCCCCATGTATTGATGACGTGGATGCCACACTGCACGTCCCTTTTTTCTGTTTTGGTCTGAAATATATTCAACGAATCTGATCCGAAAGTCTAAACTAAACGTATGGGTGAAACTTGAATGTTTAGCTTATTCCCAAAAAGTGAGATATGGTTTTGTGTTATAAAATAAGCGCACTACCGAAAAATAAGTATAGAGAAAAATTGATATATTAATCAAATCTTAAATTTATGTACATAATAAATTGAAATTTTCTCTATTTATAGAAGGAAAAAAACTGTTATGTAAGCTGTTTTTAAGTTGTTACTGTACCAAATATAAATAATCTTTTATCGGGGGTAATATTTATCCATAACGAAGTACCGAAAGGATAAGTTCATTGTACTAGATATAGATAATCTTCTATCGGGGATAATATTTATCCGTACGGAGTACCGAAAGGATAAACTCATTATACCAGATATAGATAATCTTCTATCGGGGTGATGTTTATCCATAACGGAGTACCGAAAGGATAAGCTCATTGTACCAAATATAGATAATCTTCTACCGGGGGTGACGTTTATCCATACCGGAGTACTGAAAGGATAAGTTTCTTCAGAAAGCTTATTTCCAATAGAATACTAAATAAATAAGCATATTTACGGCGGAGTCTTATATAGATAAGGTTCTTCAGGAAGCTTATTTACAATGGAGTACTAAATGAACATCCATAATATAATATATTTATAACACTCCCCCTTGGATGTTCATTAAAAGATAATGTGACTCATTAAAACCTTACTGGAAAAAAACCCGTGGGAAAAAATTCTAGTGAAGAAAAAAGAGTACACATATTTAGTAATACGCATAACTAGTTGTCTCATTAAAAACTTTATAAGGAAAACCCTGTGAAAAAACCTTAATAAGGAAAAAAAAGTATAGCGCGTATTTTATTCCCCTGATAAAAACCTTGTTTCAAATATTTGAGTCTCCGCATTCCAATCTTGTATAACATCTTCTCAAAAGTTGAAGTTGGCAAAAATTTAGTGAATAAATCTGCCGGATTGTCACTTGAACAGATTTGTTGCACATCAATGTCATCATTTTTCTGAAGATCATGTGTGTAGAATAATTTTGGTGAAATGTGCTTTGTTCTATCTCCTTTTATAAATCCTCCCTTTAATTGGCATGCAGCATTGTCTTCGTATAAAATTGTGCATCTTTTATCACATTCCAAACCACATTTTCCTTGAATAAAATGAATCATTGATCTCAACCATATGCATTCCCTACTTCCTTCATGAATAGCTATTATCTCAGCATGATTTGAAAAAGTATCAATAATATATTGCTTTGTGGAGCGCCATGATATGATAGTACCTCCACATGTAAACACGTACCCGGTTTGAGATCGAGCTTTATGTGGATCAGATAAATAACCTGCATCTGCATAACCAACAAGATCTGCACTACCTTTGTTAGAATAAAATAAACCCATATCAAGTATTCCCTTTAAATATCGCAATATATGCTTAATCCCGTTCCAATGTCTCCATGTAGGAGAAGAGCTATATCTTACTAGTAAATTAACAGAAAATGTTATGTCAGGCCTTGTAACATTAGCAAGATACATAAGTGCACCAATTGCACTAAGATAAGGTATTTCGGAACCAAGGAGTTCCTCATCCTCTTCTGGAGGTCGGAACAAATCCCTATTCACTTCAAGTGATCGAACAATCATTGGTGTACTCAATAGGTGCACTTTGTCTATATAAAAGTATTTTAAGACCCTTTCTGTATAGGTAGATTGATGGATAAAGATCCCGTATGCTAAATGTTCAATTTGCAGACCAAGACAAAGTTTTGTCTTTCTAAGATCTTTCATCTCAAATTCTTTCTTAAGATATTCAATTGCCTTTTGGAGCTCTTCTAGAGTTCCAACAAGATTTATGTCATCAACATAAACGGCAAGTATAACAAATTCTGATGTCATTTTCTTTATAAAAATACATGGACAAATAACATCATTTATGTAACCCTCTTTCAACAAATATTCACTAAGACGATTATACCACATATGCCCAGATTGCTTTAAACCGTACAAAAATCTTTATAATCTGATTGAATACATTTCCCGAGATTTTGAATTTGCTTCAGGAATTTTAAATCCTACGGGGATTTTCATATAAATTTCATTATCAAGTGAACCGAACAGATAAGCTGTAACTACACCCATTAGATATATTTCAAGCTTTTCATGTAGTTCTAAACTGATGAGATATCGAAATATTATGGTATCCATAACAGGTGAATATGTTTCATCAAAATCGACTCCAGGTCGTTGTGAGAATCCTTGTGCGACTAAGCGAGCTTTGAATCTTTCAATTTCATATTTATCATTCCTTTCTCGCACAAAAACTCATTTATGATCAACTGGTTTTATACCAGCATGTGTTTGAACTACTGGTCCAAAGACCTCTCTTTTATTAAGTGCGTTCAATTCTGATTGAATTGCCTCTTGCCATTTTGGCCAATCAGATCTTTGTCGACATTCTTCGACGGATCGGGGTTCAAGATCCTCACTATCTTGCTTAATGTTAAGTGCAATATTATATGCAAAAATATTATCCACCACTATTTCAGATCGATTTAAATTAATCCCTTCACAAGTAGAACTTATTAAAATCTTCTCACTCACTTGAGTCTCGGGTTCATTGATTTCTTCAGGAATCTCAGTACTAATCAGATCTTGAGTCTCTTCAGGGGATCCGTTCATAGTATCGTTTTGATCATTTGTCGATTTTCTTTTTCGAGGAATTCGATCCTTAGAACCCAAAGGCCTACCGCGCTTCAGGCTTGCTTAAGGTTCACTAGCTCTCATATTAGTAGATGGTCCTGCTGGGACATCAATTCGGATAGGCACATTCTCTGCAGGGATATGTGACTTAGTTATCCTTTTCAAATCAGTAAACTCGTCAAGCATTTGATTTGCTATATTTTATAAATGGATGATCTTCTGGACCTCCTTATTACATATAGGGGTACGTGGATCAAAATGGGATAATGATAATGATGAAACTTTCCACACAATTTCTCTTTTGATTTCCTTTTTCTCTCCCCCTAATTGTGGGAGTATTATAAACATATTATATTATGGATGTTCATTTAGTACTCCGTTGTAAATAAGTTTCCCGAAAATACTTATCTATATGAGATTTTGCCGTAAATATATTTATCTATTTAGTACTGTATTGGAAATAAGCCTTCTAAAGAAGCTTATCCTTTCGGTACTCCGTTATGGATAAATATCACTCCCGGTAGAAGATTATTTATATCTGGTACAATGAGCTTATCCTTTCGGTACTCCGTTATGGATAAACATCACCCCCGGTAGAAGATTATCTATATCTAGTACAATGAGCTTATCCTTTCGGTACTCCATAATGGATAAATATCACCATCGATAGAAGATTATCTATATCTGGTACAATGAGCTTATCCTTTCGGTACTCCGTTATGGATAAATATCACCCTCGGTAGAAGATTATCTATATCTGGTACCGTAGCAGCTTACAAGTTGTTGACATCACCCCAGATAGAAGATTATCTATATCTGGTACAATGAGCTTATCCTTTCGGTACTCCGTTATGGATAAACATCACCCCCGGTAGAAAATTATCTATATCTGGTACAATGAGCTTATCCTTTCGGTACTCCGTTATGGATAAGCTCATTGTACCCGATATAGATAATCTTCTACCGGGGATGATGTTTATCCATAATAGAGTACCTAAAGGATAAGCTTCTTTATGAGGCTTATTTCCAATAGAGTACTAAATAGATAAACATATTTATGATGGAGTCCTATATAGATAAGCTTCTTCGGGAAGCTTATTTACAACGGGATATTAAATGAACATTCATAATATATCTATAAAAAATATAGATATAGAAGAAAGGAAGATGTTGTATAAGCTGCTTCTGCAAGTTGCTGTGTAAACTGCTTGTAAGCTGCTACTGTACCAGATATAGATAATCTTCTACCTGGGTGATGTTTATTCATATCGGAGTACCGAAAGGATAAGCTCATTGTACCAGATATAGATAATCTTCTACCGGGGTGATGTTTATCCATAACGGAGTACTGAAAGAATAAGCTCATTGTACCAGATATAGATAATCTTCTACCGGGAGTGATGTTTATCCGTAACGGAATACCGAAAGAATAAGCTCATTGTATCAGATATAGATAATCTTCTACTGGGTTGATATTTATCCATAACGGAGTACCGAAAGGATAAGCTTCTTCAGGAGGCTTATTTCCAATAGAGTACTAAATAGATAAACATATTTACGGTGGAGTCCCATATAGATAAGCTTCTTCAGGAAGTTTATTTACAATGGAGTACTAAAGTTTTTTATCCATACTCCGTTATTGATAAACATCACCCCCGGTAGAAGATTACCCATATATGTAATCATGAGGTCGAGAAGATCATCCATTTACAAAATATAGCAAATCAAATGCGAGACGCGTTTACTTATTTGAAAAGGATAACTAAGTCACATATCCCTGCAGAGAATGTGCCTATCCGAATTGATGTCCCAGCAGGACCATCTACTAGCATGAGAGCTAGTGAACCTAAAACACGCCTGAAGCATGGTAGGCCTTTGAGTTTTAAGGATCGAAATGGGATAATGATGAAACTTTCCACACAATTTCTCTTTTGATTTCCTTTTTCTCTCCCCTAATTGTGGGAAATTTATTTCATCAAACCGACAATCTGCAATCGAGCAGTAAATAAATCTCCTGTCAATGGTTCAAGATAGCGAATAATAGAGGGTAATTCAAACCCAACATATATTACTAACCTCTCTGTGGGCCCATCTTACTGTACTGTGGTGGTGCCACTGGCACATATACAACACATCCAAAAATTCATATATTGGTAATATCTGGTTCATGACCAAAAACTAATTGTGACGGAGAATATTTATTATAATGTGTCGGTATGAGACGGATAAGTGATGTTGCATGCAAGATAGCATGGCCCCAAACAGTAGTGAAAAATTTTGTTTTCATAAGTAGTGGTCTTGCTATCAATTGCAGGCGTTTAATAAATGAATCTGCAAGGCCATTTTGAGTATGAACATAAGCTATAGGATGTTCAACCTTTATCCCAACTGATAGACAATAATCATCAAAATCTTGAGATGAGAATTCACCAGCATTATCAAGGCAAATAATCTTTATAGGATAATCTGGGAATTGTGCCCTTAATCGAATTATTTGGGCTAATAGCTTTGCAAACGCCAGGTTGCGAGATGATAGTAGGCACACATGAGACCATCTTGAAGATGCATCTATTAGAACCATAAAATATTTAAACAACCCACTTGATAGGTGAATAGGTCCACATATATCCCCATGTATATGTTCTAAAAAGGCAGGGGATTCAATGCCAACCTTCAGTGGTGATGGTCTAGTGATCATTTTGCCTTGATAACAAGCATCACAAGAAAATTCATTATTTGTAAGAATCTTCAGGTTCTTTAATGGACGTCCACTCGAATTTTCAGTAATTCGTCTCATCATTATTGATTCAGGATGGCCCAAACGGCTATGCCAAAGCACAAAAATATTTGAATCAGTAAACTTCTGGTTTACGATAGAGGGTGCTTCAACTGTACTAATCTTTGAATAGTATAAGCCAGAAGATAAAGTTGGTAACTTTTCTACAATGCACTTCTGGCCAGAAACATTCTGTGTAATACAAAGATATTCCATATTCATTTTATCTATCGTCTCAACATGATACCCATTTCGGCGGATATCTATAAAACTCAACAAGTTTCTTCGGGACATGGAGGAGAAAAATGCATTGTCTATTATAAGTTTTGTTCCCTTAAACAGAAATATAGTGGCTCTTTCGAAGCTTTTAATCAAACTTATATTACCAGAAATTGGTGAAACATTTGCTTTTTCCTTATGCAAATAAGAAAAGTATTTCTGATCTTTGAATATGGCATGAGTTGTTCCACTATCAATTAAACAAATATCTTCATGATTGGTCTTTGATCCAAACATAATTTGAGGATTATCCATATTCTTCAAAATAACATAAACAAAATAAATATGATAGTAAACATCATTATCAAAGCATAATTTTTATTTATGTATAACAATTACATAACCAAACTATCTACTACAAACAATAAAAATTAAAATATTTACATTTCTACAGATTCATCACCGATCAAATGACTTGTTTATCCTTCCGGGAGTGCAAAATAATCAGCTACATCCAAATGCATGAAGTCTAAATTATCTTCAGAAATAAAATTTACTTCAGCATTTTTCTCTGTCTTCTTCAGGGAGGCTTGATACAGCTCAACCAGGAGCTTTGGCGTACGACATGTAAGTGACCAGTGCCATTTTTCTCCACATCTATAGCATGCATTTTCTGCCTTTGCTGCTTGCACTACTTCATGCTTTGGTTCATTCCTTTACCACTGCTAGTGGTGAGGAGGGTTCTTTGGTGCATTATTATTACCATGATTAGAGTTTCTTCTCCGACCACGGCCATGACCACGACTGGGGCCACGTCCTCCTCCATGCTTAGCTTTGTGGAAGTTTGTCTCATTCACTTCAGGGAATGGACAAGAACCAGTAGGTCACCTTTCATGGTTTTTTTATTAATAGCTCATTATGTTGCTCGACTACAAGAAGATGTGAGATAATTTCAAAATACTTTTTGAATCCCATCTCTCAATATTGCTACTGTAGGAGCATATTCGAGGCATAAAAAGTGGTGAAAGTTTTCTCCAACATATCATGATCATTAATATTATCACCATATAATTTCAATTGGGAAATAATTCTGAACATAGCAGAATTATACTCACTGATAGATTTAAAATCTTGTAGCCTTAGATGAGTCCAATAATAATGTGCATGTGGAAGAACGACCATCTTCAGGTGGTCATATATATCTTTCAAATTATTCCACAGTATGATTGGATCTTTTATAGTGAGATATTCTATTTTCAAGCCTTCATCAAGGTGATGGCGTAGGAATATCATTGCTTTGGCACGGTCTTGGTTTGATATTTAATTTTTGTCCTTGATGGTGTCTGCCAGACACATCGCATCAAGATGAATTTCTGCATCAAGCACCCAAGACATGTAGCTTTTGCCCGATATATCCAGGGCTACAAATTCAAGTTTAAAAATATTTGATATTATTTAGAAAAAAAAGTGCGTACCTCTGATACTTTCAAAGTATTGGCTCGAGATGGCAGAGTCTCATGCTGATAACATGTTATAAAATAAAGACTGTAAAGTAAAGACAAGTATAGAGAGAAACTGATATATTATTCAAACTTCAAACTTATGTACATAATGAACTGAAATCTCCTCTATTTATAGAAGGAATGAAGCTGATGTGTAAGCTGCTACTGCAAGCTGCTTGAAAGTTGCTACTGTACCAGATATAGATAACATTCTACCGGGAGTGTGATGTTTATCCATAACGGAGTACCCAAAGGATAAGCTCATTGTACCAGATTGTAATGACCAGGTCGGTCGTTCCGAGTATTACAACTTCGTTCCCCCATTTACTGCTCAAATTATGATTTATATTTGTTATTTGGATGCCAGGGGTAATTGGTTCGGGTCTGGTGAGGTTTTGTAATGATTTGGAACGCTTAGTTCCAAGCTTTAAAACATAAGTTGAAAAGGTTTTGTGGTGCCGAGGTAGATTAATTAGTAAAAAGGTTGGCTCGGACTTTTGGGGTTGAACAATGCAACCGATGTGTAAAGGAAAATTTTTGCCGGAAAAGGGTCATTTCTGCGGACCATTATGCGGTCACAAAATCACTCTGCGGACCGCATAATGGCCGCAGAGTGAATCAGGACTTGGGCAAGTGTGGAGGAAAGTTTGCGGCGCATTATGCGACCGCAAATCAGTTATGAGGTGCATTATGCGACCGCAGAACAGGTCTGTAGACCACATAATGACCTTAGACTGAGGCAGCCTTGCCCATTTCCGGAGGACACATTTCGCGGCCATTTCGCGAGCCGCAGAAGCATTATGCGGTCGCATATGCGACCGCAGAGTGTGTTTCGGGGCTTACCCCATTTTATAAAACACTATTGGGGGTCATTTTGAGAGGTTTCACCTGCTAGTTTAGAGAGAGGTGAGAGCATTTTAGAGAGAGGAAATGAAGACTTAGTCATTTATCCATCAATTCTTGTTCAAGGTTTGAAGATTTCACAAGGATCTTGCTGGGGCTTCAAAGAGGTAAGAATTTCTTTCCCCAATTCTTCAATTTCAGGTTTGGAGTAAAAGATGGGTGATTAAGAGTATGATTCTTGGGTGATAGAGTATTATTTATACATACACATACCAATATGGTTTGTGGAAAAATTATTGAGTTCAAATGGGTAATGATTGAGTTAAAAATGGTAGAAATATTCAAAGACTTTAACTTAAGATTTGAGGCTCGAGTTGATGTCAGAATTTGGTGAAATTTGTATGGTTGGACTCGTGGTTGGATGTGCGTTCATATTTTATAACTTTTGTCGGGTTCCGAGACGTGGGCCCCACGGGCGATTTTTGAGTTAATTTTGGATTTTTATTGGAAAATTAGTATTTCCTTATGGAATTAACAACAATAATTGGTATTGACTAAATCGAATTAATTGTGGCTAGATACGAGGCTTTCGGAGACCAATTCTCACGGCAAGGGCATAGCAGAATAAAGAATTTTACAGTTTGAGATAAGTAGCAGTTCTAAATTTGGTCATGAGGGTATGAAACCCCGGAATATGTATTATGTGATTGGTTTTGAGGTGACACACATGTTAGGTGGCATTGGCAATGTCGGGGTTGCCAAAGGTCGAATGGAGAGGGTCTTTAGATTATGTTCCCAGCGGAGTAATTTCTTATTTGAAGGCCCAACATATGGTGGGGAATGGGTGTTTGTCATATTTGGCCTTTGTGAGAGATGTTGATGCAAATACTCTGTCATGACCCAAAACCCATTAAAGGTCGTGATAGCGCCTAACGCCGTTGTCAAGCAAGCCAACCTTGACTAATTAATTTAATTATTCATTTTAGTATTTTTGAAATCAAAATTTATTCAATTAAATAGTAAAGATAGAACTCATAGAGTAAGTGATAAATAATTTAGCAACTAAATTACTAAGCAACCCATAACTACTCCCAAAATCCGGTGTCACAAGTGCATGAGCATTTACTATGAATATAAAATAAAATATAGCAATTGTCCGGAATACAAATTAGACAGAAAAAATATAAATAACTTTGAAGGAGACTCGACTGGCTGCGGATCGTAATATAAAATGCAGCTCACCTAAGTCTCCGCATTATTAACCACACCTCTGCGCCCACAAGGCAGCTAGACATATATGTACCTGCACAATAAAATGTACATTCTATATTTTATTTTGAGGTGACGCAAATGCTAGGTGACGTTGGCAATGCCAGGGTTGCCAAAGTCGAATGGAGAGGGTCTGTAGATTATGTTCCCAGCGGAGTAATTTCTTATTTGAATGCCCAACATATGATGGGGAATGGGTGTTTGTCATATTTGGTCTTTGTGAGAGATGTTGATGCAAATACTCTGTCACGACCCAAAACCCTTTAAAGGTCGGATGGCGCCTAACACCGTTGTCAAGCAAGCCAACCTTGACTAATTAATTTAATTACTCATTTTAGTATTTTTGAAATCAAAATTTATTCAATTAAATAGTATAGATAGAACTCATAGAGTAAGTGATAAATAATTTAGCAACTAAATTACTAAACAACCCATAACCACTCCCAAAATCCGGTGTCACAAGTGAATGAGAATTTACTATGAATATAAAATAAAATACAGCAACTGTCCGGAATACAAATTAGACAGAAAAAATATAAATAACTCTGAAGGAGACTCTACTGGCTGCGGATCGTAATATAGAATGCAGCTCACCTAAGTCTCCGCATTATTAACCACACCTCTGCGCCCACAAGGCAGCTAGACATATATGTACCTGCACAATAAAATGTGCAGCAAGTGCAGTATGAGTACGAAAATAACGTGTACCCACTAAGTATCAAGCCTACTCTCGAAGAGGTAGAGACGAGATGGTCGACTTAGACACTCACTAACGGTCAATAATAATAAGTAACATAAAAATAGAAATATTTTTATGAACATGATTCACAGAGTTAACAATAATTTTATTGAACCAGCAGAAATAATTAAATTCCTTCAATTCCAATAAATTTTTAATTTATTTAATTAGCCTCATTTACATGAATAACCATAACTTCCTTAACAAGCACAGATAATTAATTCTTTCAATTCTAATAATTTCAAATTTACTAATTAAATTTCTTCAGATGCAACAATTCTCAATTTATTAATTAAATTCACAAGCTGCAATTAAAATAGCAAAGTGTCGTATAATTATTATATTAGGTACGATTTCTGCCGAGGTCATACGACCCGATCTAGAGTGTCGTGTACACTGCCGAGGGACGTGCGGCACGATCCATAGATGCATCTATCATGCCGAGGCGTTTGGCCCGCTCCACAAGAAAGGAGGACATTTTCTTATTTACCTCCGGAAGAAGAGTATATTCATTATAAGATAAATTTGGGAGGATGAACAATTCCTTTTAATAATTAATTAATTTAAATAGAAAATTGAGCATATGAGATTTCCATCTTTTAATATTTTTTCCTAACAATTCACGATATATATATATATATATATATATATATATCAAATAATATTAATTAAACAAAGAATACACTTTGCATAAGTAATTCATGCTTTGTGTCCTAAACTACCCGGACTTATATATATATATATATATATATATATATATATATATATATCAAATAATATTAATTAAACAAAGAATACACTTTGCATAAGTAATTCATGCTTTGTGTCCTAAACTACCCGGACTTTAGCATTAATAGTAGCTACGCACGGACTCTCGTCACCTTGTGCGTATGTAACCCCCACAATTAGCAATAATTATTAATTTAATTACCTATGGGGTAATTTTCCCCTCACAAGATTAGACAAGAGACTTACCTTGCTCCGGAGTTCCATAGCCGGCTCCTAAGCTTTTCAAATTACTCGACTGATGCCCAACGCTCCAAAACTCGCTTTCGCTTTATTAACATTCACAAGCTTTTAATCATCCTCCGACATCGTAACATTGAGTAAAATGCTCATACGCCACCAACAAATTGATATCAACAATTACAATCCCAATTACAATCAAAATATGACTCAAAAATATTTATCAATATCCATTTATGGCTCACAAGTTGGCTATAAGCCTCCAGCTCATTCAACTTAACTCCACTCTTATCATTTAATACCCATTTGAAGTCATCAATGATACTACATTAATTCTCCAACACCACCAAATTACTATTCATCGTCTTCCTTAACCAACATTTCCAAAACATTCAATTTGGGATTACTTAGTTGAACACTTCCAACTAAGCTAGAAAATGATTCCATAGGTACATTGCATCCTTTAATTTCATTTCTAAAAACACTATTTATCTTTCCCTCATTTTCTCAAGAACACTATTCATGCCATGAACTAGGGTTTATGAAATCAATTATCCAACCATAACAACTTGAAACAAATATTAGAATTACTCTCACCGACTCATAAGAAATGAGCTTGAAGCATTAGTATTATCTTCTTGAAGCTTTTCCTTAAAACTTCAATGTTTGGGAAATTTGGTATTCTTGAACAACTTGAAAGATTTCTAGAGATCTCAAAGATTGAAGGATGCTAATACTAGTGTTAATAGGATGTTATTAACTTAAAATATCCAAAAATAATTCACCTTGTATTCTTAAGTAGTCCCCAAGGTCGAATCCACCATGAAAGAACCAATCCTTAGCTCAAGAAAATCCCCAAAAATGGTTGCTGCCCGTGACTGCCTTATATAGGCACAGGTGCTTCAGCGAGTTGTATCTTGCACTGTAAAGGTTGTACCTAGTATTACAAATTTTTCCCTGCTAGACACCTTTTACTAAAACGTCCATAACTCCTTGTAGAAATATCCAAATGACGAACGGTTTAAAGCATTAGAAACAAGACTCGAAGATCTTTCATTTGATAGGTTGTCCACTATATAACTCCTTATATATATATATATATATATATATATAGGCATGCTCATCCAAAGTTAGGTTTTGTGTGTACTCATTTGGAACTTTAGTCTATCATGTAATTTTCAACTTGACTTAGACTTAGGGCTCTCCTTAGACCCCATATCACTTATAATTATGACTCGTACACTTATTAACATACGAACCTGCTGGAACCTTCAAATCCCGATTCCGAGGTCGTTTACTCAAAAATCCAACCTTAGTCAATTCTTCCAACTTAAAGCTTTCGAAATGAGAAATTTCTTTCCAATTCAACTCCGAACTTCCCAAAATTAAATTTCGACCACGCGTACAAGTAATAATACCTGAAGTGAAGCTGCTCAGGGTCTCAAACCACTGAACGACGTGCTAGGGCTCAAAACGACCGGTCGGGTCGCTACATTTTCTCCCACTTAAATATACGTTCGTCCTCAAACGTGCTAAAAACTGCTCTGGAGTTGTCTAAAATCATTGTTCAACACATCGTGCACCTACCCGTACTACCATAACTTAGTTGAGCTCACTAGCTCGAGCCAGTCTGATTTGTTTTTTTTTCCTAGTCAAATAAGCCTTAGAACCCAATTCCAACATCCGAAATTCTCCGCCAGGCCTGTTTCCATCATCCGAACACCGTATCAATCACTACACGATGCACCAATACATGGTTGCATACCTTTGCTATATCCACACCATGCACCGCATAATTCACATAACCATAATACTATCCTCTGATAACAATAGCCGAAAATCCACAAATCTGATGCCTACAATACATCTCATGACACATATAAGTAATGCTCCAACTCTTGAAATGCTTCCACGATGGAAGAAATGTGTAGAAATTCATAATCAACTGCCGAGTCAACTAATTATTGAGTTTCTCCTTCTTACAAGAACCATTGCCTCATTATGGACCAAATAATGGTATTTACTCTTTATTATACTTCATATAATCTGATCGCACTGATCCCGGATCCAATAATCTCGTCTCACCTAGTATAAGTTGCTCAGGCAATAAGCCACCTCAGATACGATCAAAAAGCCTCATATGACGCCACAATGAGATAATAAGCTATTGACTCGATTGTGATACATAAGAAAAACAAACTCTGGAAAGGATTACTGAACCCACGTGACTAATTAAACAACTGAAAAGGTGTCATGAACCTTCCTCAGAAAATAGGACACAAAACACATAAAAATAAAATGTAGGGGATTGTACTCAACATCACACTGTTGCGGCGTGCAACCCTATCCAAACAACATACTCGTGGCGGCATGCCACCCGATCCTCACAAAAAGAATCTATAAAGGAAATACTTACCGAGCTAGAATGCTAATTACTACAAAATATCCGAATATCGGACACAAGCACACTAAGTGCATAATACCATCCCTAGAAGGACCGACAATTCCATACGCTACAAAACTCAAGCACAACTAAGGTGCGATATATGATCTGAATCTCAAGAGCCATCCTGCTTACATAACACCATCGCTACGCAGAACCTCAACACATAAGAAATTTATCAAGCCGTTTTAGAACTCACACGGCAAAATATAGTATTACATGAAATAACTGACGACGAAACGACATCCAACGTCCGAATAATCCTCCATAAGGAGCACTATGCTGAATGAACACATACGGCCTGATATGGAGTCCATATTTATATTTAAATCCATCCACAGACCTCAAGCCGATTCTGATCGCACCATACTAGGCTAATAACCCTTCAAGGATCCAAAATGACCATTTTCCCCATAACACATAAGAACAACCATCATAACCGGAACAAACTTCCGCAGTCCACAACCAAATGAACTGAGCGCCCTCCAGGCATAAATTCTCGAATTAACGATATCGCCACAATCTTCATATTTGGTTGTTAAATATTTAATCAATCAGGTGACTACTTGTCACACTTATACAATCTTCTCGTGGAATACGCTCCCACGACCTTCCGCAACAAATAACAAGTCTGCACATTCATACCACCGGTCATACTAATACTGTAAGGATAATCAAGGATCTGCAAATCAATACAAAAAGCCACTTACACATAACACCGATCTCAGGTGACACTGAAGACAATACCAGCTTGCTTTAAACCTCTAACTCTTTTTCTGCTCGTCCGAGCTTGTGACATCCTTGTCAACACCAAACCGAAATCTTAAATCCTCAACTTTCAAATCTCATGATACTTAATGTACTTAATCATGCAAATACATAGGAGTACAATAATTCCATCATAACTCCCGAACCACTTATAGGGTAAACACTTCATCATATAGCAACCTTCTACTTAACCTTTTATTCAAGAAAACTATTGCAACACGTGACTGAATTCCCCATATCCGCAGAAAATACTGGCCTCAAGTAGTAGTCTAAACCACCATAACTCTTTGGTTTCTCTAATGCTACACCACAACTTGAAGATACGCAGAGTACTCCAAGCCCCGTTTCATAATCTGCTGCAAAAGATCGATACTCAACCATACTACGGACTCGAGATCCTTAGGCACCGTACTTTAAATTTTTGAACCCACTACGACTGTTATTGAGAGTCATTTTCTCTGACTTGTTACCAAACATGATCAACTCCAAGGCCCTGCTAACACATGGACACTTTATCAAGGAAACACCCGACTATCTCTATTTCCCTATGCATTGCATCTACACAAAGCATAAACTTTGAGTCTTACCAAATCCTGAACATGAATCGATAAGGCCAAATATGGCACACATTCCCCAAATCCTTTGCTCAAATTACCACTGATGTTTTCTTTCCTTAGTTTAAATGAACCACCAATACACCGATAACCGAAAACCTCACAAATAGACAACCATGCAATCCAATTGTAGACGGTGGGGCTCTCCCACTTAGCTTGAAGCTACAATTACATAAATTCTGGAATCCACCGAGATTCTTTCTTTATTCTTGACATGATCTTGCACACGCAACTCGCCAAATATTTTGAAATCCTTCTATTAACCTTTAATAAACACTCCGAACCACTAGCCACGTTTACATATTAAATCTCTTATCAGGTGGCTAGTAGAATTCTTCGCAGAAGCTTCGTAAACACCACGCAACCGTTAACCTGCTCACAGGAGATAACTCACCTGTGAAAATTACACGCCGACATATTCCAACATCGCTGCACTGGGTGCAATTACTACGAAATCAGTAGATCATCCTGAGTCCGGGCTCATTCACTAGCTGCACCAGTCCGTTCACTTCTCATGGATGTCAACTAAAGGTGCGACAATACAATCCAATTCAAAGTCATGTTGTATCCTTCTTCATATCAAGCAACTCCCTCCTATTGTATCCAATCTTCCTCAATATATCAGCTAATATTACAACTTAAGTCTATAGACCTAGTCACTGTCCATCCTAAATTCCAAATTACTTCAAACTTTCCTCAAGCCGTGTAGTTATCCAACCACGTAACCCATATGCCACCTTGCCACTCTCCCACTTTGGTCAACCATCTCTTTTAAGCAACTACTCAACTTCTGTTTTCTTACACTTGGCCTTCTCGAAACCTAACCACCACAAGAGACGTTCCACATGTCCTTCCTCATCCTTCGTTGCCCATTTGTTTCCTTAACTAAAAATCAGTCTCTGTAGTACTCGAACCAATGGGTCGTTACCAGCTTTAAACCTTTTTGAGGATCATCTTTCTCGAGCCATCAATACCAGGAACACTGCTTTGACCCTGAACCACTGCACACTGCGATCTCTAACAACGGCTTCCCCTATACCAATTCCTAACACCCCACCGTGAAGGCAAGTTGAAGAAAATTATAACACTAGCAAACCTTAACGCATTTAACAAGGCGATGACACCACATCAAAATTGAGAACTCTACCACGCTCGAAAATATCAGGCTTCGTTACTTTATCAACCTCAAACCTGAACATTCATAGTCTGATTGCCTTTTCTCTGCTGGAAATAAAACATGGAACCTCTGAATCATGTACTCGGAAAAACATTCTTTCAAGTCATTTACTGCCCTGACACATAGACATGCATTCTACCATTACATAAACACAGTGCGATAACAATGCATGAATCGTCATAACAATCAATGCCAAATCTCAAAACCTTAGGTAGTATTGATATTGAACTGAAATGACAGAGCGGCCTTCCGTAAGGCGACGACAATAGCCCAATTAATTACACAGGGAGAAGCATCCTGCACTACATCTGTAGTACCATTAAAAATTTCCTCGATCTCCAATTTATAACAAGCGCTTCACGTCGCATAAGATTGAATAGGAAGGAAATGTAGGCACAAGCCTCAAAGAAATTGAATCGCACGATAAGGAATCAAAAAGAGAAGTATTCCTAATAGCCCTGTAGGCTCTCGAAGATAAGCACAGACGTCTCTATACCGATCCGCAAGACTCTACTAGACTTGCTCATGACTCGTGAGACCTAAGTGAACCTAGTGCTCTAATACCACGTTGTCACGACCCAAAACCCATTAAAGGTCGTGATGGCGCCTAACACCGTTGTCAAGCAAGCCAACCTTGACTAATTAATTTAATTACCCATTTTAGTATTTTTGAAATCAAAATTTATTCAATTAAATAGTAAAGATAGAACTCATAGAGTAAGTGATAAATAATTTAGCAACTAAATTACTAAATAACCCATAACCACTCCCAAAACCCGGTGTCACAAGTGCATGAACATTTACTATGAATATAAAATAAAATACAGCAACTATCCGGAATACAAATTAGACAGAAAAAATATAAATAACTCTGAAGGAGACTTAACTGGCTACGGATCGTAATATAGAATGCAGCTCACCTAAGTCTCTGCACTATTAACCACACCTCTACGCCCACAAGGCAGCTAGACATATATGTACCTGCACAATAAAATGTGCAGCAAGTGCAGTATGAGTACGAAAACAACGTGTACCTAGTAAGTATCAAGCCTAATCTCGAAGAGGTAGAGACGAGATGGTCGACTTTGAAACTCACTAAGGGTTAATAATAATAAGTAACATAAAAATAGAAATATTTTTATGAACATGATTCACAGAGTTAACAATAATTTTATTGAACCTGCAGAAATAATTAAATTTCTTCAATTTCAATAAATTTTTAATTTATTTAATTAGCCTCATTTACAAGAATAACCATAATTTCCATAACAAGCACAGATAATTAATTCTTTCAATTCCAATAATTTCAAATTTACCAATTAAATTCCTTCAGATGCAACAATTCTCAATCTATTAATTAAATTCACAAGCTACAATTAAAATAGCAAAGTATCGTGTAATTATTTTTATTAGGTACGTGCCGAGGTCGTACGACCCGATCCAGAGTGTCGTGTACACTGCCGAGGGACGTGCGGCACGATCCATAGATGCATCTATCATGCCGAGGCATTCGGCCCGCTCCACAAAAAAAGCGGACATTTTCTTATGTACCTCCGGAAGGACAGTATATTCATTATAAGATAAATTCGGGAGGATGAACAATTCCTTTTAACAATTAATTAATTTAAACAGAAAATTGAGCATATAAGATTTCCATCTTTTAATATTTTTACCTAACAATTCACAATATATATATATATATATATATATATATATATATATATATATATATATCAAATAATATTAATTAAACAAAGAATACAATTTGCACAAGTAATTTATGCTTTGTGTCCTAAACTGCCCGGACTTTAGCTTTAATAGTAGCTACGCACGTAGCCCCCACAATTAGCAACAATTATTAATTTAATTACCTATGGGGTAATTTTCCCCTCACAAGATTAGACAAGAGACTTACCTCGCTCCGAAGTTCCATAGCCGGCTCCCAAGCCTTTCAAATAACTCGACTGATGCCCAATGCTCCAAAACTAGCTTTCTCTTTATTAATATTCACAAGCTTTTAATCCTCCTCCGACATCGTAATATTGAGTAAACTGCTCATACGCCACCAACAAATTGATATCTACAATTACAATCCCAATTACAATCAAAATATGACTCAAACATATTTATCAATATCCATTTATGGCTGACAAGTTGACTACAAGCCTCCAGCTCATTCAACTTAACTCCACTCTTATCATTTAATACCCATTTGAAGTCATCAATGATACTATATTAATTCTCCAACGCCACCAAATTACTATTCATCGTCTTCCTTAACCAACATTTCCAAAACATTCAATTTGGTGATTACTTAGTTGAACACGTCCAACTAAGCTAGAAAATGATTCCATAGGTTCATTACATCCTTTAATTTCATTTCTAAGAACACTATTTATCTTTCCCTCATTTTCTCAAGAACACTATTCATGCCATGAACTAGGGTTTATGAAATCAATTATCCAACCATAACAACTTGAAACAAATATTAGAATTACTCTCACTGACTCATAAGAAATGAGCTTGAAGCATTAGTATTACCTTCTTGAAGCTTTTCCTTAAAATTTTAATGTTTGGGAAATTTGGTGTTCTTGAACAGCTTGAAAGATTTCTAGAGATTTCAAAGATTGAAAGATGCTAATACTAGTGTTAATAGGATGTTATTAACTTAAAATATCCAAAAAAAAAACTCACTTTGTATTCTTAAGTAGTCCCCAAGGTCGAATCCACCATGAAAGAACCAATCCCTAGCTCAAGAAAATACCCAAAAATGGCTGCTGCTCGTGACTGCCTTATATAGGCACCGGTGCTTCAACGAGTTGTACCTTGCGCTGTGCAAGTTGTACCTCGTATTCCAGGTTTTCCCTGCTAGACACCTTTTACTAAAACGTCCATAACTCCTTGTAGAAATATCCAAATGACGAACTGTTTAAAGCATTTAGAAACTAGACTCGAAGATCTTTCATTTGATAGGTTGTCCACTATATATATATATATATATATATATATATATATATAGGCATGCTCGTCCAAAGTTAGGTTTTGTGTGTACTCATTTAGAACTTTAGTTTATCATGTAATTTCAACTTGACTTAGACTTAGGGCTCTCCTTAGACCCTATATCACTTATAATTATGACTCGTACACTTATTAACATACGAACCTGATGAAACCTTCAAATCTCGATTCCGATGTCGTTTACTCAAAAATCCAACCTTAGTCAATTCTTCCAACTTAAACTTTCGAAATGAGAAATTTCTTTACAATTCAACTCCGAACTTCCCGAAATTAAATTTCGACCACGTATACAAGTCATACTACCTGAAGTGAAGCTGCTTAGGGACTCAAACTGCCGAATGACGCGCTAGGGCTCAAAATGACCGGTCGGGTCGTTACATACTCCTACAATTGATTCAGTACCAGTAGTGCGAAATTTTTCGGATGTATTTCTTGCATACCTGTCGCGTATGCCACCAGACAGGGATATCAATTTCGGTATTGACTTGGTGTCAGGCACTCAGCCTATTTCTATTCCTCCGTATCGTATGGCACCGGCTGAATTGAAAGAATTAAAAGAGCAACTTCAGGAACTTCTTGATAGGGGGTTTATTAGGCCTAGTGTGTCACCTTGGGGTTCACTAGTTTTGTTTGTGAAAAAGAAAGATGGTACTATGCGAATGTGCATTGATTACAGACAACTGAACAAAGTTACAATCAAGAACAAATATCCTTTGCTACGTATTGATGTTTTATTTGACCAACTTCAGGGAGCGAGGGTATTCTCCAAAATTGATTTGAGATCGGGGTATCACCAGTTGAAAATTCGGGATTCAGATTTTCTAAAGACGGTATTCAAGACTCGTTATGGTCACTATGAACTTCTTGTGATATATTTTGGGCTAACCAACGCCCCAGCAGCATTCATGCACTTGATGAATAGTGTATTTCAGCCGTATCTTGACTCATTTGTCGTGGTATTTATTGATGATATCCTGGTGTACTCACATAGTCAAGAGGAGCATGCACAACACTTGGGTATTGTATTGCAGAGGCTGAAAGAGGAGAAACTTTATGCCAAATTCTCTAAGTGTGAGTTCTGTCTTAGCTCGGTGGCATTCTTGGGACACATAGTGTCCGGTGAAGGGATTAAGGTGGATCCGAAGAAAATAGAGGCAGTTCAAAGCTAGCCCAGGCCATCTTCAGTTATCGAGATTCGGAGTTTTCTCGGCTTGGCCGGTTATTATCCTCACTTTATGGAGGGTTTCTCGTCTATTGTATCGTCTATGACTAAATTGACCCACAAATGGGGCCAAGCACTGCATTATCCCCTGCATGCCCATGAAGATGGCCGCTGAGAACATCTCGGCCTTGTAGTTGAAGAAGGGGATCAGAAAGGTGCTTCGTTCAGGTGGTCGGATGAATGTGAAGAGAGATTTCAGAAGCTCAAGACAGCTTTGACTACAGTTCCAGTATTGGTGTTGCCTACATGTTCAGGGTCTTATACTGTGTATTGTGACGCGTCGCGTATTGGTCTTGGCGCAGTGCTTATGCAAGACGGTAGGGTGATTGCCTATGCATCCAGACAGTTAAAGGTACATAAGAAGAATTATCCGGTCCACGACCTTGAGTTAGCAGCTATTGTTCATGCCTTAAAAATTTGGCGGCATTATTTGTGCGGGGTCCATTGTGAGATTTACACTGATCATCGGAGTCCACAACATTTGTTTAACCAGAAGGATCTTAATTTGCGGCAGCGAAGATGCTTGGAGTTGCTTAAGGATTATGATATCACAATTCTCAATCATCCTGAAAAGTCCAATTTGGTGGTCGATGCCTTGAGTCATAAGGCGGAGAGTTTGGGCAGCTTAGTATACGTACCAGTAGCAAAGAGGCCTTTAGCCTTGGATGTTCAGGCCTTGGACAACCAGTTTTTTAGATTGGATATTTCCGAGCCGAGTCGAGTTTTGGCTTGTGTGGTTTCTCGGTCTTCTCTTTATGATCGTATCAGAGAACGCCAGTATGATGATCCTCATCTACTTGTCCTTAAGGACACGGTTCAACATGGTGGTGCCAAGGAAGTCACTATTGGGGATGATGGTGTATTACGGATGCAGGGCAGACTATGTGTGCCTAATGTAGATGGTTTACGTGAGTTGATTCTCCAGGAAGCTCACAGTTCACGGTACACCATTCATCCAGTTGCTGCAAATATGTATTAGGACTTGAGATAGCACTATTAGTGGAGGAAAATGAAGAAAGATATAGTTACGTTTGTAGCTCGGTGTTTAAATTGTCAACAGGTGAAGTACAAACATCATAGATTGGGCGGATTACTTCAGAGACTTGAAATTCCGAAGTGGAAGTGGGACCGTATTACCATGGACTTCGTAGTTGGGCTCCCACGGACTTTGAGGAAGTTTGATGATGTTTGGGTGATTGTAGATCGGTTGACCAAGTCCGCGCATTTTATTGCAGTTGGCACTACTTATTCTTCGGAAAGGTTGGCTGAAATTTATATCCGCGAGATTGTTCGCCTACACGGTGTGTCAGTGTCCATCATTTCAGATCGAGGCACGCAGTTTACAGCACAGTTTTGAAGAGCAGTGCATCGAGAATTGGGCATACAGGTTCAATTTAGTATATCATTTCACCCTCAGATGGACGGACAGTCCGAGCGCACTATTTAGATATTGGAGGATATGCTACACGCTTGTGTCATTGATTTTGGAGGTTCTTGGGATCAATTTCTACCATTGGAAGAGTTTGCTTACAATAACAGCTACCAATCGAGCATTCAGATGGCTCTGTATGAGGCTTTATACGGGAGACAGTGTTGGTCTCCGGTGGGTTGGTTTGAACCGGGTGAGGCTAGGCTATTGGGTACTAACTTAGTTCAGGATGCTTTGAAGAAGGTTAAATTGATTCAGGAGTGGCTTCGCACGGCGCAATCTAGACAGAAGAGTTATGCTGACAGGAAGGTCCGTGATGTTGCTTACATGGTTGGGGAAAAGGTTCTGCTCAAGATTTCACCCATCAAAGGTGTGTTGAGGTTCGGGAAGAAAGGAAAGTTGTGCCCTAGATATATTGGGCCTTTTGAGATACTTAAGAAAATTGGAGAAGTGGCTTATGAACTTTCTTTGCCACCAAGTCTATCAGGTTTTCATTCAGTGTTCCATGTATGCATGCTCCGAAAGTATGTCGGGGATCCGTCTCATATTTTGGATTTTAGTACAGTGCAGCTGGACGGCAATTTGACTTACGATGTGGATCCGGTGGCTATTTTAGACCGACAGGTTCGAAAGTTGAGATCAAAGAACATAGCTTCAGTGAAGGTGCAGTGGAGAGGCCAGCCAATCAGAGAGGCTACTTGGGAGACTGAGCGGGAGGTACAGAGAAAATATCCACACCTATTTGGGACTCCAGGTATAATTCTAAACCCATTCGAGGACGAACGTTTATTTAAGAGGGGAAGAATGTAACGACCAGGTCGGTCGTTGCGAGAATTACTACCCTGTTCCCCCATTTACTGCTCAAATTATAATTTACGGTTGTTATTTGGCTTGCTGAGGGTAATTGATTTGGGTCTGGTGAGGTTTTGTAATGATTTGGAACGCTTAGTTCCAAGCTTTAAAACTTAAGTTGAAAAGATTTTATGGTGCCGAGGTAGATTAATTAGTACAAAGGTTGTAGATGAAAGGGTTGCTAGTGCTCGGACTTTTTGGGTTGAATAATGCACCGATGTGTAAAGAAAAATTTTTGCCGGAAAAGGGTCATTTCTGCGGCCCACTATGCGGTCGCAGAATCACTCTGCGGACCACAAAATAGTCACAGAGTGAATCAGGAGTGGGGCAAGTGTGGAGGAAAGTTTGCGGCGCATTATGCGACCGCAGATCAGTTATGCAGTGCATTATGCGATCGCAGAACAGGTCTGCAGACCACATTACGACCACAGACTGAGGCAGCCTTGCCCAATTCTGGAGGCCACATTTCACGGCCATTTCGCGAGCCACAGAAGCGTTATGCAGTCGCATATGTGACCGCAGAGTGTCTTTCGGGGCTTATTTTTTTCTGGTTTTATAAACCCGACCCTATTCTTATAAAACACTATTGGGGGTCATTTTGAGGTATTTCATCTGCTATTTTAGAGAGAGGTGAGAGAATTTTAGAGAGAGGAAGTGAAGACTTAGTCATTTATCTATCAATTCTTGTTCAAGGTTTGAAGATTTCACAAGGATCTTGCTAGGGCTTCAAAGAGGTAAGAATTTCTTTCGCCAATTCTTTAATTTCGGGTTTGGAGTAAAATATGGGTGATTAAGAGTATGATTCTTGGGTGTGAGAGTATTATTTATACATACACTTACCAATAAGGTTTGTGGAAAATTTTTTGAGTTCAAATGGGTAAAGATTGAGTTGAAAATGGTAGAAATCTTCAAAGACTTTAACTTAAGATTTGAGGGTCGAGTTGATGTCGCAATTTGGTGAAATTTATATGGTTGGACTCGTGGTTAGATGAGCATTCATATTTTGTAACTTTTGTCTGGTTCCGAGATGTGGGCCCTGCGGGTGATTTTTGAGTTAATTTCGGATATTTATTGAAAAATTAGTATTTCCTAATGGAATTAACTACAATAATTGGTATTGACTAAATCAAATTAATTGTGGCTAGATACAAGGCTTTCGGGGACCAATTCCCGTGGCAAGGATATAGCAGAATAAATAATTTCACAGTTTGAGGTATGTAACAGTTCTAAATTTGGTCCTGAGGGTATGAAACCCCGGAATATATATTGTGTGATTGGTTTTAAGGTGACGCACATACTAGGTGACGGGCGTGTGGGCGTGCACCGTAGGAATTATGACTTGGTCAATTTCATGGAACTGTGTAGTTGAAAAATCTGTTAATATCCGTATATTTTTCCCCGTATTAGAGAAATGGATCTATGAATCATGTTTAAATAATATGTTTACACTGTTGGGACCCACAGAGGTCGTGTACTTGTGAAATTATTTGCTAAATTATTATTTTGCACTCAGCCACAGTTCTATTTGCACATTTTCACCTCAGTCTCTCTTATTCATTATTGATGCATCATATCATTGTTGTTGGGCTGCTTATCATGATTTCTGATAGCCCGAGAGACTAGAGAGGTTGATGATTGAGTGAGGCCGAAGGCCTAATTGTGAGAATATTTATGGATCGGGCTGCACGCCGTAGTATGTTTCATTGATTTATGCCATGATCGGCTTGATATAGTGCTTGGGCTGAAGGAGCCCCTTCGGAGTCTATACACACTCCCAGTGAGCGCATGTACCTACTGAGTGCGAGTGCGAATGCCGGGTAATGAGTGACTGTGAGGAATGAGAGGAAAGAGTGACTGTGAAGTTGGAGTGAATGGGAGGACTGAGTGACTGTTACTATGAGAGGATGCATTGATTTCATTATTTGCTGTGACTGTAAAGTTGGAGTGAATGGGAGGAAAGAGTGACTGTGAAGTTGGAGTGAATTGTGAAATTTTAAATGTTGAACTTGAGAGCATGCCTACCCTTTTATGTTGGAAAGTATTATATTTGGACTTAGTGGAGAAGCTCGTCACTACTTTCAGTTCCTTATTTATTATTGTTACTTACTGAGTTGGTTGTACTCATACTATACCCTGCACTTTGTGTGCAGATCCAGGTGATCCCGGACACAGTGGGTGCTGATTCTTTCACACAATTGATTTTCCGGAGATTCAGAGGTAGCTGCTATATTTCGCAGACCTTGTCTCTCCTTCCCTATCCTTTGTTTATTGTATTTGATCTCGGATAATTATAGACCAGGCTTCCCACACTTGTAATGTATATATGCTCATGTACTCAGTGACACCAGATTTTGGGAATGTTTTTATTTTTGATATTTATGGGATTTACTCTTAAACTTAATTTTATGTTTTCAATATTTAAAAGAAATTGTGGGTTATTGATGTTGTCGGTTTGCCTAGTATCGGGATAGGCGCTATCACGACAAGTGTGATTTTTGGGTCGTGACACAGATATAGATAATCTTCTACCGGGGGTGATGTTTATCCATAATGGAGTACCGAAAAGATAAGCTCATTGTACCAGATATAGATAATCTTCTACCGGGGGTGATGTTTATCCATACCGGAGTACCGAAAGGATAAGTTTCTTCAGGAGGCTTATTTTCAATAGAGTACTAAATAGATAAGCATATTTACGGCGGAGTGTAAGCTGCTTCTGCAAGATGCTGTGTAAGCTGCTACTATACCATATATAGATAATCTTCTATCTGGGGTGATATTTATCCATAACGGAGTACCGAAAGGATAAGCTCATTGTACCAGATATAGATAATTTTTTACCGGGGTGATATTTATCCATAACGGAGTACCGAAAGAATAAGCTCATTGTACCAGATATAGATAATCTTCTATCGGGGGTGATGTTTATCCATAACGGAGTACCGAAAGGATAAGCTCATTGTATCAGATATAGATAATCTTCTACTGGGGTTGATATTTATCCATAACGGAGTACCGAAAGGATAAGCTTCTTCAGGAGGCTTATTTCCAATAGAGTACTAAATAGATAAATATATTTACGGCGGAGTCTCATGTAGATAAGTTTCTTCAGGAAGCTTATTTACAACGAAGTACTAAATGAACATCCATAATAATATATTTATAACATTTTGGTCTTTTTTTATGTTTTTGGCTACATTTTCTATGAGGGGTGGCTCAATGTATTTGGTGGCCTAAAGCCAAACTTTAAGGATAGGCCTTATTAAAAAAATATTTATTTTTATTTGAAATCTATATTTTTAACATTTTGAGTGGTAAATATTGTAAATATTTTTTTATAATGAATTTATTCTAGTAATTTTCTAATTGATAGTCAATCCATTTATCAACATCAGTTCATTGGCTAGGTCATGAAGAATTTATTCTTTGAAAAATTCAGTTGAATTGATCCCTTGTACTAATAGATCTCTTAAATTTGTACTAATATTCATTTATTCCTAAAATCATATATGTTTCTAGTAATGTAATTATTTTTTAGTTGACATATTTAAATTACAATAAATATTTAAAAGGGAACAAATGCTTCTGAAGTAAAAATATCAAAAACGTAAACTCTAGAGCAAAACTAGAAAATTCAAAATAATAAAATATGATTCAAGAGGTTTATACATGTTCTGATGAGAAAGGTATAAGAGGATATTGATTATTTAGAAAAACCAAGAAACAGATTATAAAATGTACTACATATTTTCTGTTCAGGAAAAGTAAAGAGGGAAACTCATGCAAACACATTCCTCAATTTATTCACACCTAGGGGGAAGATTTACATTATCAGTTTTTTGCTGAAACGATATAATCAATCACAAATTAAAATGTTACTTTTTCTTTTTTATTTAAGGGATCTTTACACAAGTAGTCAGCCATATACATAGTTTATATATTGACTATACATGATTATACACATATTAAACATAAATTATGCATATATATTTATATCTCCACCATCTATTTTTAGTTTAAGCGATTGAGTGACCGGCTAATCGGATTAATTCTTCTCTATTTAATAAAGAATTGTACCATTTTACTTAAAATACTTAATACAAATTTAACTAAAGTCTACTATGGGTAAAATTTGGGCCCCCAAGATTTTAGTTGAAAATGAGAAAATATATATTTACCGTTGAAGTTGAACTTAAAGAGTTTGTGTATATAATTTGTATTTTTATCAGAAGTTCACTTGAAATATAAGTTTGTGAAAATTATCATTTGTAACTGAAAGCCAATATTTCATTCAAATGCACCTTAAAATCATCACCATTTCAATATTCAGTTGAATTTGAAGTATCGCAGCTATTTGCAAATACTTATATATAGCGAAACTAGTATTTACTAAAAATGAAACTCAGTATTTGAAACACTTGAAAAAAACAAATTCCTGGCCTCTTTTAACTTAAGAACAAAAAAAAAAAAATGTTTTTACCTTATATTCCGCGCATACTCTGCCAAATATTATGGGTCTCTGCAAACACTCAACTTGCCTTTCCCTGTTTCATTAATACCGAAACAATAATAACCTAAGAATTGTTATAAAATAAAAGCAACTTAGTAAAACATGAACCAGACATGTTGTTATGAAATAAAAGCAATTTAGTAAAACATAAACAAGAAATGGAGATAGAGAGAAGGAAGAGATTTTCTTCTTCAATTGTGTGTATTTTCCTATCTATTACAAGGCCTTTATATAGGCATGAAAAGTGAAGAAAAATATGTCATTGAATATGTCATTAAGCATAGAAATATGTCATTGAATATGTCATTAAGCATAGAAGAAGATCATGGAGGAAGAGTAGACATCCACCATAATTTGATTTTTCTTATAACACTCCCCCTTGGATGTCCATAGATAATGTGCCTCGTTAAAACCTTATTAGAAAAAAAAAACCTTATGGGAAAAAAATCTTAGTGAAGGAAAAAGAGTACACATGTTTAGAAATACGCCTTTTGGTTGCCTCGTTAAAAACCTTGCAAGGAAAACTCAGTGGGACAAAGCCTTGTAAGGAAAAAAGAGTATAACGCGTATTAACTCCCCCTGATGAGAGCATCAATTCACATCCTTGAGCCTTCGCATCCCAATCTTGTACACTAGTTTCTTGAAGGTTGACGTCGGTAGAAATTTGGTGAACAAATCAGCCATATTATCACTTGAACGGATCTGTTGCACATTGATATCACCATTCTTTTGAAGATTATGTGTAAAAAATAACCTTGGTGAAATGTGCTTTATCCTATCCTCTTTTATGAATCCTCCCTTCAACTGGGCTATGCATGCTGCATTGTCTTCATATAAAATTGTGGGTAGTTAGTCACACTTCAAACCATATTTGTCTCGAATAAGGTGTATTATAGACCTCAACCTTACACATTCTCGACTTGCTTCATGAATAGCAATTATCTCAGTATGATTAGATGAAGTAGCCACGATTGATTTCTTAGTCGATCGCCAAGATATGACAGTGCCTCCATATGTAAACACATAGCTTATTTGAGATCGAACCTTTTGTGGGTCATATAAATACCCAGCATCGGCATAACCAACAAGATCAGGATTGCAATCATTGCCATAAAATAATTCCATACCGGTAGTCCCTTTTAGATACCGCAATATGTGTTTGATTCCATTCCAATGTCTCCTTGTAGGAGCAGAGCAATATCTTGTTAAGACATTAACTGAAAAAGTTATGTCAGACCTTGTAATGTTAGAAAGATACATTAGTGCACCAATTGCACTAAGATATGGTACGTCGGGACCAAGAAGCTCTTCATTATTTTCATGAGGTCGGAATGGATGTGCTTTATCCATATAAAATCGCTTTAAAATCATTTTAGTGTATGTTGATTGATGGACAAAAATTCTATCTTTCATATACTCAATTTGTAGACCAAGACAAAATTTTGTCTTTCCAAGATTTCATTACAAATTCTTTCTTTAGATAGTCTACTACTTTAGGAAGCTCTACTGCTTTAGGAAGCTCCCTAGGAGTTCCAATGATATTTAAATCATCAACATACACGGTAATTATAATAAATTTAGATCCAGATCTTTTTATAAAGACACAAGGACAAATTGAATCATTCTTGTACCCTTCTTTCAACAGGTACTCACTTAGGCGATTATACCACATGTGCCCTAATTGTTTCAATCCGTATAAGGATTTTTTTTTTGAAGCTTTATTTAGTAAATTACTTGAAAACCTTAATATGCTTCAGAACAATTTAAATCCTTCAATGATTTCCATTATACACATATCACGTTTTTCTTGTATTGCCAGATTAAAACCTGAAATGGCGACATCCACCACATGAGAATATGTCTCTATATAATCAATGCCAGTATATTTGTAAATCTTCTTGTGACACAAGTCGTCTTTATGTCTATCGACTTGACCTTCTTCTTTTTTCCGCACAAGAACACATTTATACCTCAACTGGCTTTATACTTTCAGGTGTTGGGACTATCCGTCCAACTTCATATTTTTCATGTGAAATCAATTTTCATTGCGTATTTTTCATTTGGCCAATTATTTATCTGTCCAAATTTCATGACAGATTTGAGCTCAAGATCCTCGTCAATATTAATAATATTGAGCGCTACATTATATTAACAATATCGTCGACGATCATTTTATATCGGTTATACTATTATTCAATAAAGACATAACTTATTGAGATCTCTTTATCTTATTATTTTCAGGTACCTGAGCCTCTCCCATGAGGTCTTATGAAGTGTTATGTCGTGGTGCTCTTCTAGAGCACTTGCCTCCTTATTATGACCATCTTGAACATTTGCTCCTCTCCTTCTTCAAGGAGTTTTATCTTTAGAACCGATTAGTCTATTATGCTTTATGCATGCCATGGACTCTATTCATTATGGACTTTATTTTATTTGGAGCATTAGCAGCTGAATATGACATTTAGCTTGGGGTCAGCAAATACGCCCGGCAATATTTTGCAAATGAATTATCACTTGAACTTCAAGTTCATATTTTCTCGTACGAGGATCTCGATGTACTCATAATAATTCATTACATGCATTACTTTTTCAGCTGTCCATTTTCTCCCCCTATTGTTGGGATCACCAACACATATCCCTAGCCTTATTTGGGGATCTATCTTTGTGCACTGTGGTGGAACAATTAAATCATATAGCACATTCATATTTCTATATGAAAATTATTTGGTTCCTGACCCTGAACCGATTGTGATAGGGAGAACTTATCATAACTTGGCTAGATGCTTACAAGTGCTGTTGTATATTAAATAATACATCAAATACCAAATTTTATTTTGGCAATTTTGTTCTCATAACCAATGGTTTAGATATAATTGGAGGCATACAATTTCTACTAAACCAACTTGGATTTAAACCAGTATTATCAAGATAAATCATCATAATTTATATTCTGGAACTGTGCTCTAATAATTTGAGCAATCAATCTTGCAAAAGCCAAACTACAAGTTGATAACAAATGCACATGTGACCATAAAATAGATGCATCTATGAAAATCATATAATAGTAAACGGTCCACATGGAAGGTGACTGGGCCCATATATTTATCACCTTTTATTCGTTCCAGAAATCAAGGGATTCAATCCCTAACCTTAACTGGTATATCATGAGAATAAGCAGCACAAGAGAATTCTTGAAGAATCTTATATTTCTTCAATATATGCCAATGTAATTCTCAATTAATTTTTTCGCATCATAATTGAACCGAGATGGTCAACCGGTCATGCCAACTAATATTTATTTCAGTAAACCTCTAGTTTACTTGTGGCTTGTGATTGCATCATCATGCTTATACTTGTGTAGTACAAATAAAAAAAAGTCAGGTAACCTTTCATATTTACCCGGTATGATTATAGTAATATAAAGATATTCAATCTTCTTTTCATTTATAGTCTCAATATGCCGACCACTTTGGCTAATATATTTGTAAATCAAAATATTTCTTTTGAAACTTACTACAATATTAATGTTATGAATAATTTTATTCATCCGGGTAGTAACAAATTAGTTCTTTCAGAACTCTTAACTGTTTTTGTACTACAAGATCTTTTGTCACACCATCCATATAATGAATGTCTCCTTCACAAAGAGAATCATATCATAATAATTGTAATGTTCAAAATCATTACAAGCAAAATAATTTTTTTTTTTTTGCTTTAATTTTGCTTTTAATAACTTTCATAAGGCATGACAAAATATATTTTGGCATATCATATGCATGCGACCAATGATATATTTATGTAACTACACAATAATATTCATTATCTTTCTTTGTCTCAAACCTCCCTTAGAGGTGAGTTGTAGTATTTATCCAACTATGCACAAATATATTATTATGCATAATCTTTATCATATATATTTTTTCACATTCACTTTCAGGAATGAGTATGCAATCTCAATATTTATCACAAGTCACATTCTCTTCAAAAAATTTCTCCCTTTTTATAATTACCATAGTGATAACTATTATTATTTTGGCCTTTCGCACGCCCACATTCATTGGTCAATCACTTGTCTTTATTTAGACTTATCATGCACTGCTATCACATTCACTTCAAGAATGGAGCAAATCAAGTGGGACAAGCTTCATGCTTTTTCATGAAAATTACATTATTTTTTCTTTAGTTATTATTATTATCAATATGGTGCATTAGGACTCAAACCCAATGCCTTACCCATATAAAGGCATGCTAGGTCATAATGTGTTGGAACTAAAATCCAACATCGTTTCATCAACATAGTGCGTTGGGACATGAACCCATTGTCTTACCCTCAAACTTTGGCATAATGGGCCAAAATTCACTAGGACTCGCACTCGAGCCTTTAAAATATTATTACTTCATAATTATAGGCATAAGTAAATTAACTTTCAAGAAGACATAGATATAACTATTTCAATCTTGAAACAATTCCTCTGCAACAAAAATGCTAGTTAGGATATATGCCATTTTGTTTTCAAATGATACAATCACTTTTATATTTTAATAAATTAATTAGGGGAAAGGTACAGATAACCTATAACCACTTATATTTTAAAGACTATAAGAACTTCACCAAAAAAATCCAATACGGAGGAATGAGCCTTATGTTTCCAGCAAAAATATTTAAGGCTTAATGCATAACTGTGACTATTATAAATTATAACTATATTGAGTTTATATTGATTGTATATTCGAATGCCAAATTTGTAAGGTACTGTAAAATCGCCTACATATTTGATAATTTTGCTTTCAATGAAATACATCATGTGATGGTAAAAATATTATTACTAAATTACCTTAATAATTATCTATCATAGTATGTAAAAGGTCAGAACATATATATACGTTAGAATATTATCTTTGTCCTATAAGAGATGTAGCAAATAAAGACATACCTTTCCAGTTCTTTATTTCACTGGATACAATTGAAAAAAATATTTTTACTAAACACTGCACATAAAGTTAATGCAAAGATATGAAAATATGAATGGGTTTAGATGGATGTAAAACTTATCTTTGTATTATCATCCAAGACATTTTTCATTGTACTTGATCTCATTGCCTGCTTATAACTTACATAGTCTTGACATAGAAAATTATGAAATGAGCAATTCGTGCTGATAACGTGTTATAAAATAAAAGCAACTTAGTAAAACATGAACAAGACATGTTGTTATGAAATAAAAGCAATTTAGTAAAACATGAACAAGAAATGGAGATAGAGAGAAGGAAGAGATTTTCTTCTTCAATTGTGTGTATTTTCCTATCTATTACAAGGCCTTTATATAGGCATGAAAAGTGAAGAAAAATATGTCATTGAATATGTCATTAAGCATAGAAATATGTCATTGAATATGTCATTAAGCATAGAAGAAGATCATGGAGGAAGAGTAGACATCCACCATAATTTAATTTTTCTTATAACAAGAATTACATTGTCCAATATTACTTTCTTCGGATCCTCAATTAACATAGAACAATGCACTTTTTATTATAAAATAAAATTATAAAGTAAAAGTATAGAAAAAAATGAGATTAAGCGTATGATGGCCAGCTTAACTGCTAAGGCCACGTAACCATGTATTTATATATATATGAGTACAAGTTGTACAAGGTGTGGGGTCCACCCCGTGATTTAAGACCTTTGAAAAAGACTTCAAGTCTTTTTCTTTGAATTGGCGGCCACCGTTTTTGAATTGTCAACAGTTGAAGAAAAATGTCAAATATAGTAGGCGTGAGAGAGTGAGGCTCTGCCTATAAAAGGAGAGTTTCGGCTCTCATCTCAACACACCAATCTCAGAGGAAAAATATATCTGAGAGTTAGAAAGAAAGAGTGAGGTTTCACAGATAGGGTATAAGAAAATAGTCTGTGAGAAAATTAGAGAGTGAGCAATATTGTAGTGAGGTGGGAATATCAAAAGAAAGTTATTTCTTTTGAGTGTTGTAGTGGTCTTTGGAGTATTTTACCCGTACCTACAAAGTGTAAAATTCCTTGCTATAGTGATATCAGTTGATTCTCTCGGAGCCGTGATTTTTTTCCTTATTCAAAGGGTTTTTCGCGTAAAAATCTTAGTGTCGTTGTTACTCTTTTATTCTTGTTAATTACCATATCTCGGTGATACATTATTATTCCGCTTTTATTACCGTGAATATTATTTTTGTAGGGAATTTATTCCCAACAACTGGTATCAGAGTACAGGTACTGCTCGCTCACAGAAGTACTATTCACTATCGGTAGTACTATACTCGGTGAAAAGAAAAAATGTCTGGAGTAAAGTACGAGGTAGCAAAATTCAACAGAGATAACAGTTTCTCAACATGGCAAAGAAGGATGAGGGATCTGCTCATCCAACAAGGATTACACAAGGTACTAGATGTTGAAGCCAAAAAGCCTGATACCGTGAAAGCTGAGGATTGGGCTGACTTAGATGAAATGGCTACTAGTGCAATCAGGTTGTACTTATCAGATGATGTAGTAAATAATATTATTGATGAAGACGCCGCACGTGACATTTGGACAAGGTTGGAAAGCCTATACATGTCCAAAATGCTGACAAATAAATTATACCTGAAGAAGTAGCTATACGCCCTACACATGGGTGAAGGTACAATTTTTTTGTCACATTTAAATGTGTTTAACAGACTAATCACACTGCTCGCCAATCTTGGAGTGAAAATCGAGAAAGAAGATAAAGCCATCTTGTTGTTGAACTCATTGCCATCTTCATACTATAATTTGGCAACAACCATCTTGCACGGTAAGACTACCATTGAGTTGAAAGATATCACATCGGCTCTTCTACTCAATTAGAAGATGAGAAAGAAGCCTGAAAATCAAGGACAGGCTCTCATCACAGAAAGTAGAGGCAGGAGTTATCAAAGGAGTTCGAGAAACTATGGTGGATCCGGAGCTCGTGGGAAGTTTAAGAACCGATCCAATTCAAGAGCAGAAATTGCTACAATTGTGATCAACCAGGTCACTTTCAAAGAGATTGCCCAAATCCAAGGAAGGGCAAAGGTGAAAGCAGTGGCCAGAAGAATGATGCAACACAACTGCCATGGTGTAAAACAATGATAATATTGTCCTCTTTATAAATGAGGATAAGGAATGCATGCACTTGTCAGGTCCAGAATCGGAATAGGTGGTTGATACAGCAACATCTTACCATGCCACACCGGTAAGAGATATTTTTTGTAGATATGTGGCAGGTGATTTCGGCACTGTGAGAATAGGTAACACAAGTTACTCAAAGATTGCAGGGATCGGTGATATTTGTATCAAGACAAATGTTAGATGCACATTGGTTCTAAAGGACGTGCGACATGTACCTGATTTGCGGATGAAGTTGATCTCGAAAATTGCTTTAGACTGAGATGGATACGAAAACTATTTTGCAAATCAAAAATGGAGACTCACCAAGGGATCATTGGTGATTGCAAATGGAGTTGCTCGTGGCACGTTGTACAGGACAAATGCAAAAATATGCCAAGGTGAATTGAACGCGATACAAGATGAGATTTCTGTAAATTTGTGGCACAAACAAATGGGTCATATAAGCGAGAAGGGATTGGAGATTCTTGCCAAGAAATCACTCATTTCTTATGCCAAGGGTACAACGGTAAAACCTTGCGACTACTGTTTATTTGGTAAGCAGCATAGAGTCTCATTTCAGACATCGTCTGAAAAAAATTGAATATACTTGATTTGGTATATTATGACATTTGTGGTCCAATTAAAATTGAATCTATGGGCGGTAACAAATATTTTGTTACTTTTACTGATGATGCTTCACAAAAATTATGGGTTTATATTTTGAAAATCAAATATCATGTGTTTCAAGTTTTCCAGAAGTTTCATGCTAGGGTGGAAAGGGAGACAGGCCAAAATCTAAAGCATCTCCGAAGTGACAATGGAGGTGAGTACACTTCAAGGAAATTTGAAGAGTACTGGTCGAACCATGGGATCAGACATGAAAAGATAGTTTTTGTAACCCCACAGAACAATGGCGTAGCCGAAAGGATGAACCGCACCATAGTGGAGAAGGTGAGAAGCATGCTCAGAATGGCTAAACTGCTTAAGTCATTCTGGGGTGAAGCAGTTCAAACAGCCTATTACCTGATCAATATGAGTCCATCAGTTTCGTTGGCGTTTGACATCCCAGAGAGAGTTTGGACCAACAAGGAGGTGTCTTACTCGCATCTGAAGGTGTTCGGTTGCAGAGCTTTTGCGCATGTACCAAAGGAGCGGAGAACAAAGCTAGATGATAAATTTGTTACCTATATATTCATCGATATGGAGATGAAGAATTCGGATACAGATTGTGGGATCTTGTAAAGAAGAAGGTCATCAGAAGCAGAGATGTAGTCTTTCGAGAAACTGAAGTTGGAACTCTTGATGATATGTCAGAGAAGGCCAAGAATGGTATAATTCCTAACCTTGTTACCATTCCTTCTTCTTCTAACTATCCCACAAGTGCAAAAAGTACGACCGACGAGGTTGCCGAGCAGGGGGAGCAACCTGGTGAGGTTATTGAGTAGGGGGATCAACTTGACGATGATGTCGACCAAGTGGAGTACCCCACTCAAGAAGAAGAAGAACCTCAACCTCTGAGGAGATCAAAGAGGCCAAGGGTAGAGTCATGCAAGTACCCTTCCACAGAGTATGTCCTCATCAGTGATAAAGGGGATCCAGAAAGTCTTAAGGAGGTGTTGTCCCATCCAGAAAAGAACCAGTGGATGAAAGCCATGCACGAAGAGATGGAATCTCTACAAAAAAATGGCACGTACAAGCTGGTTGAACTTCCAAAAGGTAAAAGACCACTCAAATGCAAATGGGTCTTTAAACTCAAAAAAGATGGAAATGGCAAGCTTGTCAGATACAAAGCTCGATTGGTGGTTAAAGGATTCGAACAGAAGAAAGGTATTGATTTTGACAAAATTTTCTCACATGTTGTCAAAATAACTTCTATTCGAACAATTTTGAGCTTAGCAGCTAGCCTAGATCTTGAAGTGGAGCAGTTGGATGTGAAGACGACATTTCTTCATGGAGATTTATACGGAGCAGCCAGAAGGATTTGAAGTAGCTGGAAAGAAACACATGGTGTGCAAATTGAATAAGAGTCTTTATGGATTGAAGCGGGTAACAAGGCAATGGTACATGAAGTTTGACTCATTCATGAAAAGTCAAACATACATAAAGACCTATTCTGATCTATGTATATACTTTAAAAGATTTTCTGAGAATAACTTTATTATATTATTGTTGTATGTGGATGATATGTTAATTGTATGAAAAGACAAGGGGCAGATCGCAAAGTTTAAGGGAGATATGTCCAAGTCATTTGATATGAAGGACTTGGGCCCAGCATAACAAATTCTAGGTATGAAGATAGTTCGAGAGCGAATAAGCAGAAAGTTGTGGCTGTTTCAGGAGAAGGACATTGAACGTGTACTGGAACGCTTCAACATGAAGAATGCTAAGCCAGTCAGCCTACCTTTTGCTAGTCATCTAAAGTTGAGCAAGAACATGTGTCCTACAATAGTGGAGGAGAAAGGGAACATGGCTAGAGTTCCTTATTCTTCAGCAGTCGGAAGCTTGATGTATGCAATGGTATGGACCAGACCTGATATTGCTCATGTAGTTGGTGTTGTTAGCAGATTTCTTGAAAATCCTGGAAAGGAATATTGGGAAGAAGTCAAGTGGATACTCAGGTACCTAAGAGGTACTGTAGGAGATTGCTTGTGTTTTGGAGGATCTGATCTAATCTAGGAGGGCTATACGGATGCTGATATGGCAGGTGATCTTGATAATCATAAATCTACAACAGGATACCTGTTCACATTTTTAGGGGGAGCTATATCATGGCAGTCGAAGTTGCAGAAGTGTGTTGCATTCTCTACAACTGAAGCAGAGCATATTGCCACTACTAAAGCTGGCAAGGAGATGGTTTGGCTGAAATGGTTCCTTCGAGAGCTTGGATTACATCAAAATGAGTATGTCATCTATTGTGACAGTCAAAGTGCAATATACCTAAGCAAAAACACCATGTATCATGCAAGGACGAAGCATATCGACGTGATATATCACTGGATTCGAGAAAGGATAGAGGATGGATCTATACAGGTCAAGAAGATCCATACAAGTAAGAATCCTTTAGATATGTTGACCAAGGTAGTACCAAGAGACAAGTTTGAGTTATGCAAAGAACTTGTTGGCATGCACCCAAACTAGAATCTCCGGTGTTAGCTCCATCAGGTGAATGGGACTGGAGGGGGAGATTCATGGGGTCCATCCCATGATTTAAGGCCTTTAAAAAAGACTTCTAAGTCTTTTTCTTTGAATTGGCAGCCACCGTTTCTGAATTGTTAACAATTGAAGGAAAATATCAAATATAGTTGGCGTGAGAGATGAGGCTCTGCCTATAAAAGGAGAGCTTCGGCTCTCATCTCAACACACCAATCTCAGAGGAAAAATATATCTGAGAGTTAGAAAGAAAGAGTGAGGTTTCACAGACAGGGTATAAAAAAATAGTCTGTGAGAAAAATAGAGAGTGAGAGATATTGTAGTGAGGTGGGAATATCAAAAGAGGGTTATTTATTTTGAGTGTTGTAGTGGTCTTTGGAGTATTTTACTCGGACCTACAAAGTGTAAAATTCATTGCTATAGTGGTATCAGTTGCTCCTCTCAGGGTTGTGGTTTTTTCCCTTACTCAAAAAGGTTTTCCACATAAAATTCTTGGTGGTTGTTACTCTTTTATTCTTGTTAATTATCGTATCTCGATGCTACATTATTATTTCGCTTTTATTACCGTAAATATTATTTATGTAGGGGATTTATTCACAACACAAGGAGTCTATAAAATAATTACATATACGGATTAATTACAAATAATATAAAACCTATCTCTATCACCCTCTTTCAATCTAAAGGGGAGGAACAGACATGAAGATTGTTCAGAAGATCCTGAAACCTTGTAGAAGAAAGTACTTTGGTGAACAAGTCTGCCAGTTGCTGAGATGTGTGAATATGAGAAACAATGAGATCGCCTTGATTCACCTTTTCACGAATAAAATGATAATCCAAAGCCACATGCTTAGAACGAGAACGATAGACAGGATTATGAGCTAAATGTATAACACCAATGTTATCACACTTAGCCAGAATATGAGTTTTAAGAAAAAAGGCCTAGATCACGAAAAAGAAACTGCAACCAAGTAGCCTCCGTTGTTGCAGTAGCTAGAGCTCTATACTCAGCTTCAGTACTTGATCTAGCCACAGTAGGTTGCTTCTTCGCATCCCAAGAGATTAAGTTATCACCAAGAAAGATACATAAACCAGAGGTTGATCGCCTAGCGACTGTGCATCCAGCCCAATCAGAGTCAGAATAAATAGTAAGTGACAAAGGAGAACGAGCATAAAGCTGTAATCAATTTCTAATAGTGCCCTTGAGATAGCGAAAGATGCGCTTGACTGCTTGTAGATGAATCTGGCGATGCTTGTGAAGAAATTGTAGAGCAAGGTTAACTGCAAATTGGATGTCTGGCCTGGTAAAAAATAAGTATTGAAGGCTACCAATCATTTGTCGAAAAATAGAAACATCATCAAGCAATCACTACTAGAATCAGTGGGAAAATTGAGTTTTCACACCGCATTCCCACTGAAACGGATCACCCGAAAAAGGCCTAGTCGGAAAATAATTAACAGAGAAGAAATAGTTTTCCCAGCGAAGATTTAATAGGAAAAATAATGAATTTCCCACCAACAATCCGTGGAAAGTATTATTAATAATTTTTATTATTTTAATATATTAGCGAGAGAAGTGGTAAAAAAAATACATGTAATGAAAATAAAAGTATGAACTTTTCCACCGATATCAGTGGGAATCATGCAAGATCTGTAACTAAAAGGACGAACCTTCCCACGGATTCAGTGGGAAGTCTGAAAAATATTTTTGTTCATTGTGCTTCTTTTTATACTACACCACCTACCAAACAAAAAATACAACCACCAACAACAAGCCTAAATACAATTAAACATTCACATACAAAATTCAGCATTGATTCTGATCCATTTCATAAACATCCAACCAAAACAGAAAATACAATAAACTAATAATGCAACTAAACACTCAAATAAAAAATTCAGCATTCAATCTTATCCAATTGAATGAACTCCTCCAACGATTGTTTGAAATTCTGTAAGTCCATATAACTCTCCTGGGATGGTTGGATTGGCTTTCCTTGATCATCGGTTGGTTGGCTTTCAATGAACTCCTCCGACGATTGTTTGAAAGTATTCTGCAAAAACGTTACAACTATTATATCAAAGGAAAAGCTTCCATGCTTTATAAAGCTAAATCGAGTTCAAAATCTAATAATAATCCTCTAACCTTTGATTTTACATGAGTGATACGATATTACTTTTGATTTTACATGAGTGAAAGCTCCTTGGACAAGAATGGAGGATTTGCAAAGAAGAGAATGAGAATGAAAATAAAAAGAAAGAAGAAGGGATGTACTATAATAGGAAAGACATTCCCACTAATTCACTAAGAATATTTGTGGGAATTGTCTTATTAAATTCATTTTTTTGTGAAATTTTTTTAACCTCGCGGGTGTTTTGGACCAAAATTCAAATTTCAAAATTTTGAATTTCCCACTACATCTGTGGGAACATTAAAATATTTTTTATCTTTAGATTTCTACCGTTTCACTGGGAAGAGTTTAATAATTTTATATAGTAATTTTTCTAATGTATTTCCCACTGATTCTGTGGGAAGCAAATTGCACACTTTTTTGCGCCAAATAATTCCCACCTATAATCTGTGGGAACGTTTTAAAAATAAGGTAAAAGAAAATTCTTCCATTTCTCACTGCATCTGTGGGAACATTAAAGTAATTTTTTATCATTAGATTTCCACCATTTCACTGAAAAAAGTTTAATAATTTTATATAGTAATTTTTCTAATGTATTTTCCACTGATTCGGTGGGAAATAAATTGCATGATTTTTTGTGCCAAATAATTCTCACCTATAGTCTGTGGGAACCTTTTAAAAAAAGGTAAAAGAAAACCCTTCCATTTCCCACTGAGTTTTTCAAAATTGCAGTGGGAACTGCCACTGATAATATATGTGTGGGAAATTTTCCTGGAAAATTTGCATTTTTCTAGTAGTGAATGGACTCTCAACAGAATTCCAGTCCATCTTGTTGTGAAGAGGGGTAAGCACAAGCTTTGATTGGGCTAAATCAAAGCGTGTAAGAATATCATTGATATACTTACGCTGTAACAACAAAAGACCATATGAATATGGGACTAATTCCACACCAAGAAAATATCTCAAAGGACCTAAATCTTTCATGAAAAACTCAGAGTGCATGGAAAATAAAAATTGAAGAATGAGATTTTTAGAGGATCCAAATACAGTAATGTCATCCACATAAATTAATGGAACTAAGATTTCACCATCATTCTAAAAGATAAATATGCTATGATCAGAGGTAGACTGTTCAAAACCAAGATCCAATAGAAATGTTTCTAGCCTTTGGAACCCAGCTTTGGGTGATTGCTTCAAACCATATAAAGATTGCTTTAATTTACATATATGAGTGGGGTAATCAACATTCTCAAAACCCTTAGATTGTCTCATGAAAACATCCTCGTTCAGCTCACCATGAAGGGAGGCATTTGAAACATCAAGTTGATGCATCGACCACCCTCGTTGTAGAGCTAGGGATAGTACAAGATGAACTATACTCAATTTGATCAGAGGAGCAAATGTTTAGTTGTAGTCCAACCCTGGTTGCTGCGAGAATGCTTGAGCAACTAATCTTGGTATGGGAGAAATTTAAAAATAGCGAGATTTACATGTGGTAATTGAAAAATAGCCACAATTTCAAAAGTAATCGAAATTTAGCCACTTTTCATGTTTAGAGATAAATCTGAACGAAAATATTATTCCAAATCCGGAAAATATTCCAGCATAATATACTGGCGTTCCAGTATAATATACTGGAACTCCAGCATAATATACTAGAGTTCCAGTATATTATACTAGAACTTCAGCATATTATATTGGAAGTTCATACACAGGTGCTCCAATCTCCAGTATATTATACTGGAACTTTTCGCGTGTTGGAGTTCCAGCATAATATGCTAGAAGTTCATATACAGGTGCACCAATCTCCAGTATATTATACTGGACTGGTCCGTATTGCAGTAAAATAGTGACTATTTTTCAATGACTTTGCAAATGCTGACTATTTTTGAACTACCAGTCTGAAAATTGGCTAGCCAGTGCTATTTTTACGCTTTGAACTTGTCAACGTTGGGCTGCCTATTTCTTCTGTTACACAGCCCATTAGTTAGAAGCATTACTATTTTTCATTCTTTATTATCTGGGCCCAATTGTATAGTACCCGGCCCAGTCCAAATATAAGTGAGTAAATGACTATATACCTTCAGATGTATCTGGAACATCACAAATTGAATAACAATAAGAAAATATCTTGCTTCTCCCTTCTCTCTCTTCTCTCCCGATTTAGGGTTTTCTTCCTTCGATTGACTCCGATAATGGACTCCAGCATAATATGCTGGAAGTTCATACACAGGTGCTCCAATCTCTAATATATTATGCTGGAACTTTTCGCGTGTTGGAGTTCCAGCATAATATGTTGGAAGTTCATACACAGGTGCACCAATCTCTAGTATATTATGTTGGACCGATCCATGTTGTAGCAAAATAGTGACTATTTTTCAATGACTTTGCAAACGCTGGCTATTTTTGAATTATCAGTTCGAAAACTGACTAGTCAGTGCTCTTTTTATGCTTTGAACCTGTCAATGTTGGGCTGCCTATTTCTTCTGTTACACAGACCATTAGTTAGTAGCATTACTACTTTTCATTCTTTATTATATATGCCCAATTGAATAGTATCCGACCCAGTCCAAATGTAAGTAAGTGAGTAAATGACTATATACCTTCAGAGGTATCTGGAACATCACAGATTGAATAACAATAAGAAAATATCTTGCTTCTCTCTTCTCTCCCAATTTAGGGTTTTCTTCATTTCATATTTCCTTCGATTGACTCCGATAATGGAGTCTAACAGTCAATAGATCCATTAGAACAATATTTAATTCTTAAAACCCATTTATTACCGATGATATTTGCATCTGGGGGAGAAGGAACTAATGTCCAAGTGCTATTCTGAATAAGATCATTATCCTCATCGCTCATTGCACGTTGCCAGCATTGGATCCTTAATAGCTTGAGCATGATAAGTTGGTTCAGACAACGGAGAGGAAATAAAACAGATAGAGATGGAAGATACGAGGTTTAAGTGAACAAGTCATGGCTCTAGTGACCATCTTGTGAGTACGTGTAGTGGTTGAGGAGAAAAAGTAGGAAGGGCATATGAATGAGAAATTTGATAGGATAATGCAGTAGTTGAATATGAGGATAAAATAGAAGGAGATTGTGATAATATGCCTTCAGGAGATGTGAAGATATTATATAAGAGAGGACGATGAGAATTTGTGATTATATTTTCACGAGAGATAGGAATATGAGAATGAGAAGTCTTAATTGACTTGGAACTTAAAGTTGCAGAAGAATCTCGAGAAGATGGGGATAAATCTTGTTGGAGATTACCAAAAGTATAGAAAGAGGGTAAGTCTTGTTCAACTGTCCTCGAAAAAATAGGAAGCGAAACAGAATAAAACTCACTTAACTTTGATTTCGAAGATTATGTGGGTAAGGTATTGTGAGAGTATTTTCAAAATTTAAATAGCCATGTGTCTTTTTATTTTACAAGTGTCATATTTATTTTCAAGTGGCTATGAATATCTACCATGTGGCTTTTTGCATGAAGATATCTGGACAAATGGCTAAGCCATAAACACGTGGCAATCATCTTTCATGCAATTAAATACTTGGCAATTTAAGAAGACCTTAACTATCTCTATAAATAGCCTTCTTGTTCATCCATAAGAGATATCAACAAAAATTCATCTTTTTACACTTTTCTTAACTAATCATTGCTTTCTTCTTTAGCTAATCATTACTATAATTATTATTCTCACTATTGACCAAATCATTATCTCTTGTAATTATTTCTTCCCTTCGGTTTATTCCAAAATTTATTGGTATTATTTAATTTTGTTCATTCCTGTATCCTCTAAATAAATAGAGGTAGGCTTGTTTAATCCTGGAAAAATATTTTACATTGCTGAAATAGTTTCTTAGGATAGTGTCCAGCACGACTCAAGTCAATTTGTGTATTTCCGCTCACAAATATTATTGTAGTATTGTTATTATTATTTTCTCATGTTATTTCTCTACAATCTAAAAAACTATTTCAGTAACTAATACTACTACGGAAATTTTTGATGATGCTGTCAATTTTGGTGTTGTCCCTGCTACTATTGTTCAAGTTGTCCTGCCAGATATCCATGATATTGCAAATACATTATTACATCCACAACCTTGGCAGACACTAATGTCAAAATACAGGTATGTAAATAGACATGGTTACATATCTGATGCTAATATTAAAACCTTCAAGAAAAATGCACCTCAATGCAAGAGAAAAGTTTAGATAAATGACAATCTCGCTAAGTCAAAATTAAATTTGACTAAAGCGGATAATATAATTATTGTGGTCATTTCTCAAATAAATAATATGGCCAATGTGAAAAATTAGGTGATAGACTCTGGTACTACTAGGCACATTTGTGCAGACAAAAATGAATGAGGAAGGAGAAGAAACTATTTATCTTGGAGACTCAAGAACAACTCGCGTTCTTGGGAAAGAAAAAATTCTTCTCAAACTCACATCTGATAAAACTCTAGCATTGAGTGATATGTTGCATGTTCCGAATAGCCAAATCAATTTGGTTTATGTGGGATAATTAGGAAAAGTTAGAGTGAAGGTTTCTTTCGAGAATGACGAGGTCGTATTGACCAAAAAATATTTGTGGGCAATGGATATTGTAACCATAGTTTATTTGTGCTTAATATTTCTGATACTAGAAATAAAAATGCAGCTTCTTTGGTGGAGTCAATTTCTTTGTGGCATGCTAGACTAGGACATGTTAATGTCGCAAAAAAAAAAAAAAAATGCAGTCGCTAGGATTAATATCTGATTTAGACTCAAGTAATATTAGCAAGTGTGAAATATGTGCTGAAGCTAAAAGTACTAGAAAGACTTATTTTTCTGTAAATAGAAAAACTGAATTGTTATCCTTGATTCACACTAATTTAGGCGATTTAAAGCAGACTATGACTAGAGGTAGTAAAAGATATTATGTGACTTTTATTGATGATTTCTCTAGATATACTAATTTGTATTTGCTTAGAAATAAAAATGATACCTTTAATGATTTTATTTCTTATAAAACTTAGGTTGAAAATCAACTTAGTAGAAAAATCAAGAGAATTAGATCAGATAAAGGTGAAGAACATTTATCTTTGAATGATTTTTGGAAAAAGAATAGAATAATTCATGAAGTAACACCGCCTTATTCACTTGAGTCAAATGGAGTAGCTGAAAGGAAAAATAGAACATTGAAAGAGATGATGAACTCTATGCTAGTTAGTTCTAATACACCTGACAATTTGTGGGGTAAAACTATATTATCTGCATGTCACTTACAAACTAGAATACCACATAGAAGAACTGGCAAAAGTCTGTATGAATTGTGAAAGGGTTATAAACCTAATTTGAAATATCTAAAAGTGTGGGGGAGCCTTGCTAAAGTTTTGTTGCCTGATTCCAAAAAGAGAAAAATAGGTTCTAAAACAGTTGACTATATGCTTATTGGATATGTTGAACATAGTGTTGCATATAGATTTCTTGTTTTAAAAAGTGATGTGCTTGATTGCAATACTATAATTGAGACAAAGAATGCTGAGTTCTTTGAATATATTTATCCACTCTCTGATAAAATTTCTCATACACATGTTAAAACAAATAATAAAATTACCTTTAACGAGGAACTGAGAAGAAGCAAAAGGCCTAGGAAGGAATATTTTTCTTATGGAAATGATTTTCAATTTTTTCTTGTTGATAATGAACCATCGAATTATTTTGAAGCTATATCTTCTTCTGATGTTGATTATTGGAAAGAGGCTATAAAAGTTGAAATTGATTCTATTATGAAAAATAATACATGGATTTTAACTGATTTACCTCCTGGTACAAAACCTATTGGTTGTAAATAGTTTTCAAAAAGATATTTAATGATGATAGATCTTTAGATAAATATAAAGCTCGGTTAGTAGCAAAAGGATTTTCTCAAAAATAAAATATAGATTATTTTGATACATTTGCACCAGTGACTAAAATTTCTTCTATTCGAGTTTTAATTGCTTTAACTTCAATTCATAAGCTTTTTATCCACTAAATGGATGTCAAAACTGCTTTTCTAAATGGTGATTTAGAAGAAGAAATTTATATGGTTCAACCTGAAAGCTATGTCATTCCTGGAAAAGAAAATAAAGTTTGTAAATTAATTAAATCTCGTTATGGCCTTAAACAAGCTCCTAAGCAGTGATATGAAAAATTTGAACAAGTCTTACTGAGAGACAGTTTTTTTTCAGTGGAGGTAGATAAATGTGTTTATACTAAAGTGGTAGACAATGATTATGTGATAATATGTCTATATCTTGATGACATACTTATATTTAGTACAAGTTTAAATATTGTGCAAAATACTAAATTATTTATGTCTGTGAATTTTGATATGAAAGATTTGAGTGAAGTAAATATAATATTGGGAGTTAAAGTTATAAGAAGTGAAGATGGAATAATGTTGTCACAGGAACATTATGTTGAGAGACTTCTTAAAAAGTTTGAATATTTTAATGTCACATCTGTGAGCACTCCTTTGATGCTAACTCTCAGTTGAAAAAGAATAAAGCTGACCCAGTTGCTCAGTCTAAATATGCTCAGATTATTGGGAGTCTGATGTATTTAATGAATTTTACAAGGCCTGATATAGCCTATGCCGTGTCACAACCCAAAATCCATTAAAGGTCGAGATGGCGCCGGACACCGCTGTCAGGCAAGCCAAAAATAAATATTTAATTAGGTTTTCATTTTAATATTTTTGAAATCATATTTCCTTCAATTAAATAGTAAAAGATGGAATTCATAGAATAAATAATAATATTATTAACAATTTCAATACATGACAACCCAAATCATCCTAAAGCCCGATATCACAAGTGCATGAGCCTCAACTAGGAATGTAAAATAAAATACAACATCTGTCCGGAATACAAATTCGAACAGGAGAAATATACATACTCTGAAGGAGACTCTGCTAGTTGCGGACTCGTAACGTGGGATGCAGCTCACCTAAGTCCCCGCAATAACCGCGCCTCTGCGCCCACAAGGCCACTAAACATATATGCACCTGCACAAAAATGTGCAACAAGTATAGTATGAGTACGTAAATCAACGCGTACCCGTAAGTATCCCGCCTACCTCGAATAAGTAGTGACGAGGGGTTGACTTCGATACTTACTATGGGCTATAAATAAAATATCAATGATATAATTAAGCATGGATTACGTAGAACGGATGTAAACCCAATATCATGAAATAAGTAAACAATTCTTTTGTTTATAAGAAATTGCCAAATTTAAATTCGTCATTAAACCTTTTTTTGTATCTCGGGCCAATGAAAGCAATATCAATTATTATCAATTCCAAAAATATATCATGCGCAAATCATGCCGAGGCCGTACGGTCCGCTCCAACATAAATATTTAAATTGTGCACTAGCGAGGGTCGAACGACGTGAACCATAAATGCATCTATTTAACCTGCCGAGGCGTTCGGCCCACTCCACAAAAGATAAAATACATTAAACAACCAATTCAAGATTTATTAAGAGGCAAATATTCCAAAATTTCAAATTCTCATATAACGGTCAAGTAAATGAAGTTTAACCTCTTTAAAGTTCCTTTACCAAGTTTCGATATGATTTAAGCAATTTAAATTAACAATTAGGATGCAAGCATCGCAATTTATGTCTGGGTCCTAGACTACCCAGACATAAACATATTAATAGTTACGCACGGACTCTCGCCAACTCGTGTGTACGTAGCCCCCACAAATAGAAGCACATATTGAATTATTTCACCTATGGGGTTAATTTCCTCTTACAAGGTTAGAAAGGAGACTTGCCTCGCTCTGAAATTCCACAACCGGCTCCCAAGCCATTCCAACAACTCGAACCGATGCCCAGCGCTCCAAAACTAGTCAATAAATGTGCAAACCCATAAATATATACTCTAATACTCGTTATAATTCAATTTACAAAAAAAAAATTAACTCTGCTTGAAAAGTCGATAAAACTACCCTCGGGCCCACGTGCCTGAATTCCAAATATTTTCGAAGATAAATTTTACCCATGACACCACGAACTCAAATATATAATTTATTCCAAATTCCATATCCAATTTCGTGGTCAAAATCCAAAAATACCAATTTCTAGGTTTTTCTTCAAATTCTCAAATTTTCAAAATTTTCAAATATAAATCCATATATAATCCAAGTATTTAACTTGCAATAGGTGGGAATCACTTACCTTGACATAGATGACGAAAATGTCCCTTCCAAGAGCTCTAAAAATGGCCCAACCAAATGAAAAATGGAGAAAAAATGGCCAAATCCCATCTTTAAAACTTCACTGACCGGTTTCGCCCTTCTTCGCGATCGCGGAAAGACCATCGCGATCGCGAAGGCCAAAGAAACACTGCCCTCCAAATTTCCTCTTCGAGTTCGCGACCAAAGCCTCGCGTTCGCGATGCCTTCAGGCCCTACTGCTTCGCGTTCGCAGTTGAAGCTTCGCGTTCGCAAAGGCTAAATGACTCCAGGCCCCCGCTCCCTCTCTTCTTCTCGTTCACGTAGCCTTGGCCGCGTTCGCGAAGAACTTCCCAGCTATTGCCTCGCATTCATGTCCATGGCCTTACGTTCGTGAAGGCCAAAACCCAGTAGCCTCAAAGTTCCTCGTCGCGAACGCGGGACTCCCTTTGCGTTCGCGAAGAAAGAAACCAGATACCACCAACAGCAGTTCCAAACAACTCGAATTGATCCGAAACCACCCCGTAACACACCTGAGGTCCCCGGGACCCCGTCCAATCATACCAACCAGTCCTATAACATAACACGGACCTGCTCGAGGCCTCAAATCTCCTCCAATAAAATAAAAATCATGGATCGCACTCCAATTCAAACTTAATGAACTTTAGAACTTCAAACTTCTACATTCGATGCTGAAACCCATCAAATCATGCCCGATTGACCTCAAATTTTGCACACAAGTCATAATTGACATTACAGACCTATTCTAACTTCCGGAATCGGAATCCGACCCCGATATCAAAAAGTCAGATCCTGGTCAAACTTTTCAAAAACCTTCAAATTTCCACTTTTCGCCAAATGACCCCGAAATGACCTACGGATCTCCAAATCCACTTCCGGATGCGCTCCCAATACCAGAATCACCATACGGAGCTATTCCCAGACTCGGAATCCCAAACGTACATTGATAACATTGAAATGCATTTCAACCCAAATTTTTGAAATTCTTCCAAAACGCCAACCTTCCATAATAGTCTTCGAAAAGCTCCCGGGTCATCCAAAACCCGATCCGTACATACGCCCAAGTCCAAAATCATCATAAAAACCTGTTGGAACCTTCTAATCCAGATTCCGAGGTCGTTTACTCAAAAATCAAACCATAGTCAATTCTTCCAACTTAAAGCTTCCGAAATTAAAATTTTCTTTCCAAATCAACTCTGAACTTCCCGAAATTCAATTCCGACTACGCACACAAGTCATAATACCTGAAGTGAAGCTACTTGTCACCACCCAAAATCTAACCATGGTCGTGATGGCGCCTATCGTGTTACAAGGCATGCCTACTTCCCAAAATATTACTACTAAACCGATTATAAGAATTTAATAAAATATTTCAACATTTAAATTTTTCATAAACTAAATCAACTCTAAATGTAATATAGAAAAATACGGAAATGAGCCCCAAACATCGGGGTGTCACTAAGTCATGAGCGTCTAAATCTATGTACTAAGAAATGAAAACTTTCTAACTGTCAATACAGTCCAAAAGAAGAAATGATAAAAGGGGTAACAAGGTCCTATGGATGCTAGCAGACACCTTGCAATCTCCCCAGATAGCCGACCTGAACTTAACGATCGTCGCGCTCTAACTCACCTGGATCTGCACATAAAGTGCAGGGTGTAGTATGAGTACAACCACCTCAGCAAGTAACAGAAATAACTAAAGAACTGAGCAATAGTGACAAGCTAAGTAAATCAGTCTAATTATTTATCTTCACAATTTAAAAATAAACAGAAATAAACATGTAAAATCCATAACTCAGTAAATTCCACAAAGAAGTCTAACAGATAAATGCAGCAACAACACAAATAAACACAACCTCACAGCAGTGTCACTCCATCACTCATCACCCGCACTCAGCACTCAATACTCGAAACACTCAACACTCTACACTCACTTGGGGTGTGTACAGACTCCGGAGGGGCTCCCAAAGCCCAAGCGCTAAGCACGGACAGCTCACGTGCCATAATATCAATACCTGGATCTGCACGGTCAGCTCATATGCTACGCGGACAACTCACGTGCTATGGTATCAATACCTGGACCCGCACGGTCAACTCACGTGCTACGTGGATAACTCACGCGCTATGGTATTAATATCCTCACAACCAGGCTCTCGGCCTCACTCAATCATGTACCTCGTTAGCCTTACCATCATCAACAAATAAAGGAACACAACCCACATCAAGTATCACAGCATATTAGCAAATAATAGAGACTGAGGTAACATGTACAATAATTTCTTTGACTGAGTACAAATAATGTGAGCATGAATAAAGCATAAGCATGATCTCTAACATGAAGGCAGACAAGTTCAACAACAAGTAACTACGTAAACACAGATGATGGCCATGAGGCCTCACGGGACGGACCAAGTCTCAATCCCTCAAGGTATACACCCATATGCCCGTCATCTAGCGTGGGTATCACCTCCAAACAGTCACACGATATCAAATTCTCCGGGTTTATACCCTCAAAGCCAGAGTTAAAACAGTTACTTACCTTAACAGCGTAAAACATCCTACTCCGGGATGCCCCCGTCTCTGAACTCGATCTCCAAATGCTCCAAATCTATTCACATTCAGTACAATACCATCAATATATGCTAATGGAATGAATTCCACAAGAAAAACTATCAAATTAGACCAAAACCCGAAATTGGCTCAAACCCTGCCCCCGGGCCCACGTCTCGAAATCCGACAAAATTTATAAAACTAGAGAGCTTATTCACTCACGAGTCTAACCATACCAAATGCATCAAAATCCGACATTGTTTGGTCCCTCAAATCCTTAAATTAAACTTTTAAAAATTCCAAGCCCTAACCCCCTACTTTCACTCCAAAATCCTACTGATTAATGATGAACAAAGCCATAGATTTACGAAATTTATACCATTATGGGTTAGAATCACTTACCTCAACATTACTCCTTGAAAACCTTCAAAATATCGCCTCTCTCCCGAATTTCGCAAATCCAAAAATTGAAAAATGAAGACAAAACCCTGAACTGGCCTTTTCTGCATAGCATAATCGCACTTGCGGCCTCTTTTTTCGCTTCTGCGAAGCCACACCTGCGGAAATTTCCATCGCAGGTGCGGAACTCACAAAAGAGCCCATATTCCGCATCTGCGGCCCAAAGCGCATGCCTGCGCTTGCCCACCTACGTGTTACTCTTCGCATCTGCGAAGCCAGCCCAAAATCCTCCTCTTCGCATCTGCGCTCAAGGCCTCGCACCTGCGGGCTCGCAGATGCGGCCCATTCTTCGCACCTGCATTCCCAACCTTGGCCTTCCATTTCCGCATCTACGGCTTCCCCAAATGCACCAGCGACCTCGCACCTGCGACTCCTCCTTCCGCAGGTGCGGAAATAGCAGTAGCAGCAGCTTCAGCTGAATTTTCCAACTTTGACAAATCCGTTAATCACCCGAAATCACCCCGAGGCCTTCGGGACCTCAAACAGAAATACAAACAAGTCATATATCAACATACCAACTTAGTCGAATCTTCGAATCACTCAAAACAACATCAAATCATCAAATTACCTTCAGATTCAAGCCTAAGAACTTCTAAATTTCTAAATTCGACAACCGATGCCGAAACCAACCGAACCACGTCCGAATGACCTCAAATTTTGCACACACATCACAAATGACATTACGAACCTACTCCAACTTCCAGAATTCCATTTCAACCCCGATATCAAATTTTCCACTGCCGACCGAAATTGCCAAATTACCAATTTTGCCAATTCAAGCCTAATTCTACCACGGACCTCCAAATCACATTCGGTATGCACTCCTAAGTCCAAAATCACCTAACGGAGCTAACGGAACCATCGGAATTCAAATCCGAGATCGTTTACACATAGGTCAATATTCGGTTGACTTTTCTAACTTAAGTTTTTACTTAAGAGACTAAGTGTCTCAATTCACTCTGAAACCACTCTGATCCCGAATCAACTAACCCGATATAACATAATATAGCTGAATAATACAAAAAGAAGTAGAAATGGGTAAAACGGGGCTATAACTCTCGAAACGACCGGCCGGGTCGTTACATCCTCCCCCTCTTAAACATACGTTCATCCTCGAACGAGTCTAATAGAAGAACATACCTGAAATCACAGCATCTAAAGCAATAGCGTCTGCACTGGCTGGGAGGGCATAGAAACGGGCCTGGCCACCCTCTGATCTGCCTCCCCCTCTCGGGCGACCCATAGTTGACTGGGCTCCGCCCCTAGCTGGCTGGGCGGGTGGTGGAGGAACTGGTGCTGGTGCCGTTGGTCGAGTACTCCACTGTGGAGTCCCACCCAACAACCTAGGGCAATATCTCGCAATGTGACCAAAATCCCCGCACTCGAAACAACCCCTCCTCTGACGAAACTGCTTCTCCTGATGCCCAAAAGAATTACCCGATGATACTTGAGCGGGCGAGACATAATGAGAACCATGCGCTAGCAATGCACTGAATGATGACTGACTCTGCTGAAACTGGGCCTGCTGAAACTGACCTCCATGAGGATCACCACTGAAACCACCCTGACCACGAGGCCTCTTAGCCTCCCTCACAGTCCTCTCCTGAGCTCGAACTATCTTAATCTGTCGAGCAATGTCGACAACCTCATCAAAGGTAACCCCAGATACTCTCTCCATGGTCATAAGTAGTCGAAGCTGAAACCCGAGGCCATCTATAAACCTCCTGATCCTCTCTCGGTCTGTGGGAACCAACCAGACCGCATGACGAGCTAACAAAGAGAACCGCATCTCATACTGTGTAATAGACATCTCACCCTAGCGAAGCTGCTCAAACTTCCTACGCAGCTCCTCTCTGTGGGACTCAGGTACAAACTTCTCCAGAAAGAGAACGGAGAACTGCTGCCAAGTAAGGGGTGCTACGCCAATAGGCCTACGCCTCTCGTAAGTCTCCCACCATCTGAGTGTAGCCCCAGAAAACTGAAAGGTAGTGAATGAGACCCCACAAGTCTCTAGAATGCTAGTAGTACGTAGTATCCTCTGATACCTGGCCAAGAAGTCCTGAGCGTCCTCTCTCTTTGTGCCACTGAAAGGTGGCGGCTGGAGTCTCCCAAACCTCTCTAACCTACGCTGATCATCCTCAGGCATAGCAGGAACCATATAATCTTGTGCAGTTGCAACCGGCTGGGCTGGTGGTGCCTCCGATGTCTGAAGTCCCTAAATAACCTGCTCGGGTGTGCGAGCGACGGGAGTCTGAGTGCCTCCCCCAGCTTGAGAAGTGGTTGCGGCCGTCGAAATAGAGACCACCTGAGCAAGGCCGGTACACGCTGTCAGAATCTGAGTTAGGGCCTCCTGAAGGCTAGGAATCACAATAGGCACAGGTGATGCCTGAGCTGGTGCATCAACAACTGGAACCTGGTCCTGATCTAGGACAACCAGTGGATCTGCAGGTACTTTCCTAGCTGATGTACAGGATGCACCTCTGCCCCTACCACGGCCTCTACCACGGCCTCAGCCTCTTGCGGCCCTGGCTGGTAGTACTGGTGGCTGGCCCTCCTAAACGGTAGCACAAGTCCTCACCATCTGTGAGAGAATGAAACAACAGATGTTTAGTTACTGGAATCAACAGATTCGCACAACAAGTATTCAAGAATGTGGAGTTTCCTAAAGGTTTTGCATCCTCCCGAAGATAAGTACAGACGTCTACGTACAGATCCGCAAGACTCTACTAAACCCGCTCATGACTCGTGAGGCCTCTGTAACCTAGGCTCTTATACAAATTTGTCACGACCCAAAATCTAACCATGGTCGTGATGGCGCCTATCGTGTTACAAGGCAAGCCTACTTCCCAAAATATTACTACTAAACCGATTATAAGAATTTAATAAAATATTTCAACATTTAAATTTTTCATAAACTAAATCAACTCTAAATATAATATAGAAAAATACGGAAACGAGCCCCAAACATCGGGGTGTCACTAAGTCATGAGCGTCTAAATCTATAAACTAAGAAATAAAAACTTTCTAACTATCAATACAGCCCAAAAGAAGAAATGATAAAAGGGGTAACAAGGTCCTACGGACGCTAGCAACCACCTTGCAATCTCCCCAGATAGCCGACCTGAACTCAACGATCGTCGCACTCTAACTCACCTGGATCTGCACATAAAGTGCAGGGTGTAGTATGAGTACAACCACCTCAGCAAGTAACAGAAATAACTAAGGAACTGAGCAATAGGGACGAGCTAAGTAAATTAGTCCAATTATTTATCTTCATAATTTAAAAATAAACAGAAATAAACATGTAAATTCCATAACTCAGTAAGTTCCATAAAGAAGTTTAATAGATAAATGCAGCAACAACATAAATAAATACAACCTCACAGTAGTGTCACTCCATCACTCATCACCCGCACTCAGCACTCAATACTCAAAACACTCAACACTCTACACTCACTTGGGGTGTGTACAGACTCCGGAGGGGCCCCCAAAGCCCAAGCGCTAAGCACGGACAACTCACGTGCCATAATATCAATACCTGGATCCGCACGGTCAGCTCACGTGCTACACAGACAACTCATGCGCTATGGTATCAATACCTGGACCCTCACGGTCAACTCACATGCTACGCAGACAACTCACGCGCTATGGTATTAATATCCTCACAACCAGGCCCTCGGCCTCACTCAATCATGTACCTCGCTAGCCTCACCATCATCAACAAATAAGGGAACACAACCCACATCAAGTATCACAGCATATTAGCAAATAATAAAGACTGAGGTAAACATGTACAATAATTTCTTTGACTGAGTACAAATAATGTGAGCATGAATAAAGCATAAGCATGATCTCTAACATGAAGACAGACAAGTTTAACAACAAGTAACTACGTAAATACAGATGATGGCCATGAGGCCTCACGGGACGGACCAAGTCTCAATCCCTCAAGGTATACACCCACACGCCCGTCACCTAGCGTGGGTATCACCTCCAAACAGTCACACGATATCAAATTCTCCGGGTTTATACCCTCAAAGCCAGAGTTAAAACTGTTACTTACCTTAACAGCGTAAAACATCCTACTTTGGGATGCCCTCGTCTCTGAACTCGATCTCCAAATGCTCCGAATCTATTCACAATCAGTATAATACCATCAATATAGGCTAATGGAATAAATTTCACAAGAAAAACTATCAAATTAGACCAAAACCCGAAATTGGCTCAAACCCGGCCCCCAGGCCCACGTCTCAAAATCTGACAAAATTTACAAAACTAGAAAGCTCATTCACTCACGAGTCTAACCATACCAAATTCATCAAAATCTGACATCGTTTGATCCTTCAAATCCTTAAATTAAACTCTTAAATATTCCAAGCCCTAACCCCCTACTTTCACTCCAAAATACTACTAATTAATGATGAACAAAGCCATAGATTCATGAAATTAATACCATTATGGGTTAGAATCACTTACCTCAACGTTACTCTTTGAAAACCTTCAAAAAATCGCCTCTCTCCCGAGTTTCTCAAATAGCAGTAGCAGCAGCTTCAGCTGCATTTTCCAATTTCGAAAAATCCGTTAACCACCCGGAATCACCCCGAGGCCTTCGGGACCTCAACCATAAATACCAACAAGTCATATATCAACATACCAACTTAGTTGAACCTTCGAATCACTCAAAACAACATCAAATCATTAAATTACCCTCAGATTCAAGCCTAAGAACTTCTAAATTTTAAAATTCGGCAACCGATGCTGAAACCAACCAAACCACATCTGAATGACCTCATATTTTGCACACACATCACAAATGACACTACGAACCTACTCCAACTTCCGGAATTCCATTCCGACCCTGATATCAAATTTTTCACTGCCGACCGAAATCGTCAAATTACCAATTTTGTCAATTCAAGCCTTATTCTACCACGGACCTCCAAATCACATTCCGGATGCACTCCTAAGTCCAAAATCACCTAACGGAGCTAACTGAACCATCGAAATTCAAATCCAAGATCGTTTACACATAGGTCAACATCCGGTTGACTTTTCTAACTTAAGCTTCTACTTAAGAGACTAAGTGTCTCAATTCACTCTGAAACCACTCCGGTCTCAAACCAACTAACCCGATATAACATAATATAGCTGAATAACACAAAAAGAAGTAGAAATGGGTAAAACGGGGCTATAACTCTCGAAACGACCGGCCGGGTCGTTACACTGCTCAAGGCCTCAAACCGCCGAACGACGCGCTGGAGCTCAAAACGACCGGTCGGGTCGTTACATTCTCTCCCACTTAACATACGTTCGTCCTCGAACGTGCTAAGAACTACTCTGGAGTTTTCCGAAATCATTGTTTAATACCTCGTGTGCCTACCCGTGCTACCACAACCCAGTTGAGCACATTAGCTCGAGCAAACCCGAAAATCATCCCTTTTATCTAGTCAAATAAGCCTTAGAGACAAATTCCAACATTTGAAATCCTCTACCAGGTCTGTTTCCAACATACGAACATCGTATCTATCACTACACAATGCACCAATACATGATTTCATACGTTTACTGAATTCATACCATGCACTGTGTAACTCACATGACCATAATAACATCATCTGACAACAATAGTTGAAATCCCACGAATCTGATACCCACACGCATCTCACGAAGCATATAAGTCCTGTTTCAACTCTCGCAATACTGCCAAAACAGAAAGGATGTGTAGAAATTCATAACCAACTTCCGAGTCGACAAATCATTGAGTCCCTCCTCCTGACAAGGACCATTACCCCATTATGAACCAAATAATGATATTTTCTTTTTAACATGCCTCATATAATCCGATTGCACTGATCCCAAGTCCAATAATCTTGTCTCGCCCAGTATAAGTTGTCCCGGCAATAAGCCACTACAAACACTACCAAAGGTCTCATATGATGCCACCATGTGCCAACAATCCACAAACTAGCATATGATACATAAGGAAAAGTGAACTCCGAAAAGAACTGCTCAACCCACGTGACTAATTAAACAACCAAAAAGATGTTATGAACCTTCCACAGAAAATGAGAAGCAAAACACACAAAAATAGGTACATGGAACTGTACTCAACATCACAATGTTGGGCGTGTAACCCGATCCACATATGATATCATTGTGGCGTGCAACCCGATCCAACCATGATACCTGTTGTGGCGTGCAACCCAATCCAAACAACATCTCCGTGGCGGCGTGCCACCCGATCCGCACATAGTAATAAATGGGGAAATACCCATCAAGCCAGAAATGCTTATACCTTACGAAATTCCCGAATATCAACCATAAGCACGCCAAGTGCATAATACAAATCCTGAGGAGACGGGTAGCGTCATACGCTATAAAACTCAAGGACAACTAAGGTGTGATATATGATCTGTATCTCGAGAGCCATCCTGCTCACATAACACCAACGCTACGCGGGACCTCAACACATTGTACAAATAATCAAGCCGTCTCACAACCCACACGGCACAATAGAGTATTACATGAAGTAGTTGACGACGAAAATAACATCCAACGCCCGAATACTCTTCCATAAGGAATGCTATGCTGAATGAACATACCCAGGCTGGTGTAGAGTACACATTCACCTTTGGACCCATCAACGGACCCCAAACCGATTCTGATCATACCATGCTTGGGCAATTACCCTCTCAAGGATTTACAATGACCTTTTTCCCATGACACACAAGAACAGCCGTCGAATCTGGAACAACTTCCACAATTCACAACCAACTGAAAAGAGCACCTTTCAGGCCTAAACTCTCACATTACGATAGTACCAAATATCCATACTTGGTTGCAATCTTTAATCAACCAAGTGACTACATATCACACCTATACAATCTTCCCAAGGGATACGCTCCCAAGACCTTCCGCACCAGGTAACAAGTCTGCACATCCATACCACCGGGCACACTAATGTTGTAAAGCAAATCAAGAAGCCACAAATCAGTACACAAAGCCTCTTACACAGGACTCCGATCTCAGGTGACACTAACGACAATACCAGCTGATTCTAACCACCTGAATTCTTTCCTGATCATCCGAGCTCGTGACATTCTTGTCAACACCAAACCGCAACCTTGATCCTCAACTTCTAATTCCCCATGCCGCTCATTGCACCTAACATGCCAATACGTGAGAGTACCAGAATTTCCATAATAACCAATGATCAACTAATAGGATAAACACTTCATCATATAGAAACCTTTTACTTAGCTCATTTCAGAAGAACCAATGCAACACACAACTAAATTCTCAAACCGCAGAAAATACAACCTTATGTCATAATCTAAACTGCCATAACTCTTCTAGAAATCCATTTACACAACAAAGCCATACGAATCGAATCCTCCCAAATAAACCAAATTGTGGTGGCGCTCAAGCCCAAGTGTACAACCACAAACTACATGTATAACTTCGCGCTGGAGAAACTGGTCGATGCCATAACCGTGTTGATTCAACCATTACCAACCGAGCCACTTCTTCTAATTTACTCGGGACTTGCCCTAGAAATAGTAATAGCTCCATTCAAAACATCATGAACCCAAATCCGCACTCATTTTGAGTGACCTTATTTCACGACACCACGTTGTCTCCAAAACCCATGAACCATCTCATACCCTCTTTATGAGCATCTTCAACTGGTACATCCATTCTGAAAATCCCACTATGAATCCGAAGTTATTTTCTCCCATTCCTCTAATGCCACACCGCAGACCGAAGATAACGTAGTACACTCCAAGCTACTTTTCATAATCTACTACAAAAGCTCAATACTTAACCATACTACTGGCTCGAAATTATTAGGCACCGCACTTTGAATCTTTGAACCCACTAGAACCATTGTTGAGAGTCACCCACTCTGACTTGTTCCCAATTATGATCAAACTCCAAGGCCCTGCTAGCACATGAACACCTTCTCAAAGAAGCACCCGGCTGACTCATTTTCCTTGTACATCACATCTACACGAAGCATAAACTCTGAGTCTTCCCAAAGCTTGAACATGAATCGATAAGTCCAATTGTAGCACACATTCCTCAAATCTTTGGCTCAAATCACCACTGATGTTCTCTTTCCTTAGTCGTAACAACCCACCAATATGCCGATAACTAGAAACCTCACAAGTAGACAACCATGCAATTTGATCGTAGGCGGTGGGGCTCTCCCACTTAAGCTTGAAGCTACCATTACATGACCCTGGAACCTACCAAGATCCCTTCTTCCTTACTGACATGACCTCGTGCAATCCACCCGCCAAATTCCTCGAAATCTTCTTGTTAACCATTTCATGAACGCTCTAAATCACTAGCCACATTTACATATTCGACCTCTTACCGGATAGCCAGTAAAATTCTTCGAAGAAGATTCATCAACACCACGCAATAGTTAACCTGCTCGCCGGAAATAACCCACCTATGGAAATTCCATGTCGTCATCTTCCAACAATGTTGCACCGAGTACAATTACCACGAAACCAATAAACCATCCTGAGCTCGTGCTCATTCATCAGCTGTACAAGTCCGTTCACTCCCCAATGGACATCAACTAAAGGTGCGACAATACATTCCAATCCAAAGTCATGTTGTATCCTTCTTCATATCATGAAACTCCTTTCCGTCGTACCCAACCCTTCTCCGTATAGAAGCCAATATTCCAAATTAAGTTCATAAACTTAGTCACTGTCCACCATGAGTTCGAAATCACTCTAAACTTTCCTCAACGCGTGTAGTTATCCTACCACAGAACCCATCTGATACTCTGCCACTCTCCCACTTTGGTCAAACCCTCTCCTTTAAGCAACTACTCGACTTCTACTTCTCACACTTGGCCTTCTAGAAACTTAACCGCGACAAGACACCTCCCACATGTCTTTTTCATCCTTCACTGCCCAGTTATTGCCTTAAATTAAAATCTATCTCTGTAGCACTTGAACCAATCGATCGCTACCAACTTTAAACCTTTTCGAAGATCATCTTTCTCGAGCCATCAACACTAGAAACACTGATTCTATCCTAAACCACTGCACACCGCGATCTCTGGCAGTCGCTTCCCCAGAACTATTTCACACTACCCTGCCCCGAAGGCAAATTGATAAAGACCATAACACTGGCGAACTTAACACATTCAATCCAAGGCGACGTCACCACATCACAGATGAAAATCCTACCATGCTCGAAATACCAAGTCTCATTACTCCGTCAACCCAAACCTGAACATTCATAGTCCGATTGCCTTTAATTCGTCGGAAATAAAATACTGGATCTCTGAATCATGCACAGAGTAAACCTCATTCCAAGTCATTCAGTGCTTCGACGCATAGACAAGCATCCTACCATTACACAAACACGGTGCGATAGCAACGCACGAATCGTCATAACAATCAATGCCAAACCTCAAAACCTTAGGTAATACTGATACCGAGCTGAAACGACAGAACGACCTTCCGCAAGGCAACGACAATAGCCCAATCAAATACGCAGGGAGAAACATCCCGCACCACATCTGCAGTACCATTAAAATGCCTCGATTCCCAATTTATAGCAAGCGCTTCACATCGTACAAGATTGAATAGCAAGGAAATTAAGGCATAAGCCTCAAAGGAATCAAATCGCACGATGAGGAATCAAGAAGGGAAGTGCTCCTAACAGTCCTGTAGCCTCTCGAAGATAAGTACAGACGTCTCTGTACCGATCCGCAAGACTCTATTACTAGACTCGCTCATGACTCGTGAGACCTAAGTGAACCTAGTGCTCTGATACCATGTTGTCACGATCCAAAATCCATAAAAGGTCGTGATGGCGTCGGACACCGCTGTCAGGCAAGCCAAAAATAAATACTTAATTAGGTTCTCATTTTAATATTTTTGAAATCATATTTCCTTCAATTAAATAGTAAAAGATGGAATTTACAGAGTAAATAATAATATTAGTAACAATTTCAATACAGGACAACCCAAATCACCCCAAAATCCGGTGTCACAAGTGCATGAGCCTCAACTAGGAATGTAAAATAAAATACAACATATGTCCGAAATACAAATTCGGACAGGAGAAATATAAATACTCTGAAGGAGACTCTGCTGGCTACGGACTTGCAACGTAGGATGTATCTCGGGCCAATGAAAGCAATATCATTTATTATCAATTCTAAAAATATATCATGCGCAAATCATGCCGAGGTCGTACGGCCCGCTCCAACATAAATATTTAAATTGTGCACTGCCGAGGGTCGAACGGCGTGAACCATAGATGCATTTATTTAACCTGCCGAGGCGTTCGGCCCGCTCCACAAAAGAGAACACATTAAACAACCAATTCAAGATTTATTAAGAGGCAAATATTCCAAAATTTCAAATTCTTATTTAACGGTCAAGTAAATGAAATTTAACCTCTTTAAAGTTCCTTTACCAAGTTTCGATATGAATTAAACAATTTAAATTAACAAGTAGGATGCAAGCATCGCAATTATAACATGATCCGGGTCCTAGACTACCCGGACATAAACATATTAGTAGCTATGCACGGACTCTCGTCACATAGTGCATACGTAGCCCCCACAAATAGAAGTACATATTGAATTATTTCACCTATAGGGTTAATTTCCTCTTACAAGGTTAGAAAGGAGACTTACGTCGCTCCGAAATTCCACAACCGGCTCCCAAGCCCTTCCAACAACTCGAACAGATGCCCAACGCTCCAAAACTAGTCAATAAATGTGCAAACCCATAAATATATACTCTAATACTCATTATAATTAAATTTACAAAAATTTCTAACTCCGCTTGAAAAGTCGATAAAAATTACCCTCGGGCCCACGTGCTCGGATTCCGAAAATATTCAAATATAAATTTTACCCATGACACCACGAACTCAAATATATAATTTATTCTAAATTTCATGTCCAATTTCGTGGTCAAAATCCAAAAATACCAATTTCTAGGTTTTTCTTCAAAATCCCAAATTTCCACTAATTTTCAAGTATAAATCCATATATAATCCAAGTATTTAACTTGCAATAGGTGGGAATCACTTACCTTGACATAGATGATAAAAATCTCCCTTTCAAGAGCTCCAAAAATCGCCCAACCAAATAAAAAATGGCCAAATCCCATCTTTAAAACTTCACTGCCCAGGTCCGCCCTTCTTCGCGATCGCGAAGGACAAATAAACACTGCCCTCCAAATTTCCTATTCGCGCTCGCGACCAAAGCCTCGCGTTCGCGATGCCTTCAGGCCCTACTACTTCGCGTTCGTGGTTGAAGCTTCGCGTTCGCGAAGGCTAAATGATTCCATGCCCCCGCTCCCTTTCTTCTTCGCGTTCGCGTAGCCTTGGCCGTGTTCGTGAAGGCCTTCCCAGCTACTGCCTTGCGTTCGCGTCCATGGCCTTGCATTCGCGAAGGCCAAATCCCAGCAGCCTCAAAGTTTCTCTTCGCAAACGCGGGACTCCCTTCGCGTTCGCGAAGAAGGAAACCAGATACCAGCAACAGCAGTTCCAAACAACTCGAAATGATCTGAAACCACCCCGTAACACACCCGAGGTCCCCGAGACCCCGTACAATCACACCAACCAGTCCCATAATATAACACGGACCTGCTCGAGGCCTCAAATCACCTCCCACAACATCAAAATCATGAATCGCACCCCAATTCAAACTTAATAAACTTTAGAACTTCAAACTTCTACATTTGATGCCGAAAACCATCAAATCACGTCCGATTGACCTCAAATTTTGCACACAAGTCATAATTGACATTACGGACCTACTCCAACTTTCGGAATCAGAATCCGACCATGATATCAAAAAGTTCACTCCCGGTCAAACTTTTCAAAAACCTTCAAATTTTCATTTTTCGCCAAATGACCCCGAAATGACCTACGGACCTCCAAATTCACTTCCGGACGCGCTCCCAATACCAGAATCACCATACGAAACTATTCCCAGACTCGGAATCCCAAACGGACATTCATAACATTGAAATGAACTTCATCCCAAATTTATGAAATTCTTCCAAAATGCCAACCTTCCACAATAGGCGATGAAACGCTCTCGTGTCATCCAAAACCCGATCCGGACATATGCCCAAGTCCAAAATCATCATACGAACCTGTTGGAACTTTCCAATCCCGATTCCAAGGTCGTTTACTCAAAAATCAAACCTTAGTCAATTCTTCTAACTTAAAGCTTTCCAAATTAAAATTTTCTTTCCAAATCAACTCTGAACTTCCCGAAATTCAATTCCGACCACGCGCACAAGTCATAATACCTGAAATGAAGCTACTCAAAGCCTCAAACCGCTGAATGACGCGCTGGAGCTCAAAACGACCGGTCGGGTCGTTACATGCCCATGTGTAGACTGAGTAGATATACTCATAATTCCAACAACGAGCATCGGTCTGCATTAGCCAGAGTAATGAAATATTTGAAAGGAACCATGAATTATGGTATCCTATATAGTGGATTTCCTTATACTTTAGAAGGGTACAGTGATGCAAACTGGATCTCTGATTCAGATGAGACAAAATCCACTAGTGGTTATGTATTCACCCTTGGTGGTGGTGCAATATCGTGGAAATCAGCTAAAGAGACGATCATTGCTAGATCGACTATGGAATTAGAGTTTGTAGCTCTGGAGTTAGTTGGTTCTGAGGCTGAGTGGCTAAGAAACCTCTTAGCTAATATCCCTTTAATAAATGACATATTGCCTCATGTGTCTATGCATTATGATTGTCAAGCGGCAATAGCTATTGCAAAGAATAAATCTTATAATTGTAAAAGTAGACACATGAAATTGAGACATGATGTCATAAAACAGCTGTTAACATATGGAATAATTTTCATTGACTATGTGAAGTCAGAGATAAATTTGGCCGATCCTTTTACTAAACTTGTGGGAAGATAATTAATTCTTCAAACCTCAAAAGAGATGGGGTTAAGGCCAACATGTTGTCAATAGAGATGGTAACCCGACCTATGTGATTGGAGATCCCATGAAGTAGGTTCATATGGGTAATAACAAGTTAATCTTGGCACTGAAGTACTAAAAGAGAGTGCTTGACTGCTACTAATTGAGAGGATGAATTATAACTCTTAATAAAATTCATAGTCCTTATGGATGGTGTATTTAAAAGCAGTACACAATTGATGAATTCTCTTATATGAGAGTGGAGTGGGCCGCTCCTATGAGATTTTGGCATAGTCTCTAGAGCTCTCATGAATAACCAGGCACGCGTATGGCCTATTGGGCGCAAAACCGCGTTGAACAACAAAATTGTGAGGGTCGAAATGTGATTGATAAAATCTCTTACTTACACTAAGAATTATTGGTTCATAGAAATATTATATTTTACCAGTAATTCTGTGAGTTAAATTTTATTGATCTAAGTTTGATTTATAGTCCAAAAGATACCAAACCCATTACATTTGGACCATGCAAAACCAACAAGTCAATTCTTCCATTCATTTATCCTTCTCCTATAGATTTTGAAAATATGTGGGGACTGTGGGAGTATTTTCAAAATTTTAAATAGCCATATGTCTTTTTATTTTACAAGTGTCCTACCTATTTCCAAGTGGCTATGAATATCTACCATGTGGCCTTTTGCATGAAGATATGTGGACAAATGGTTAAGCCATAAACAAGTGGCAATCATCTTTCATGCAATTAAACACTTGGAAATTTTAAGAAAACCCCGAGTATCTCTATAAATAGCCTTCTTATTCATCAGTAAGAGATATCAACAAAAATTGATCTTTTTTACACTTTTCTTAGCTAATTATTGCTTTCTTCTTTAGCTAATCATTACTATAATTATTATTTCCACTATTGACCAAATCATTATCTCTTGTAATTATTTCTTTCCTCCGATTTATTCCAAAACTTGCTGGTATTATTTAATTTTGTTGATTCTTGTATCCTCTAAATAAATAGAGGTAGGCTTGTTTAATCCTGGAAAAATATTTCATATTGCTGAAATAGTTTCTTAGGACAGTGCCCAGCACGACTCAAGCTAATTCGTGTATTTTCGCTCACATATATTATTGCATTATTATTATTATTATTATTATTCCGTATTATTTCTCTACAGGTATATAATGTAAAACATGCATTGAAGAGGAAGACTTCTTATTAGAGTTTGCATTCAAGTTATCAGATGAGTTATGTGTAACATCTCTTTGAGAGGAGAAAGTGGGAGAATAATCAAGATTATGTGATTTGAAGTCATAGTCTTTTAAGAGAAAAGGAGTCTCGGAGTTACTAGGAAACATTTAGAGATACGGAACTATGCTTTTGACAAATTTAACATACCTAGAAATTAGAACTTTATTAGTGGTAGGATCCAAGCACTTGAAACCTTTGTGCTTGGTGGAAGTTCCGAGAAACAAGCATGGAATTGAATGAGGTTCGAATTTATTTTTATGCCCAAGAGCAGTAAACAGAAAACATAAGCAACCAAATACTTTAACAAAGTTATAATCTGGGGAACAACCAAAAAATATTTCATAAGGTGAACTATAGATAAGAACTAGAAGAGGGGAAATATTGATTAAATCAGTAGCAAAAAGACAAGCTTCTACCTAAAAGGAGAATGACATAGAAGCTTGAATAAAAGACATCGCAAAATATTATTAATATGATGATGTTTCCTCTTTACACGTCCATTTTGGGTAGAGGTGTGAGGAAAAGAGAAACGATGAAGGATGCCACGGTCCTTGACGAAACTTTAAAATTTGTGATTATCATATTCCTTTCCTCCATCAGATTGAAAATACGAAATAGAAGAATGGAAAATATTCGCAACCATAAGATAGAATTCTTTGAAGTTGTCAAAGGCCTCAATTTGTCTTGCATCAAATAAACCCAAGAAAATTTGGTGTAATCATCAAGAAAAAGAATGTAATAACGATAAGCGGAACATGAGGGTAGGGAAGCTTGCCATACATCAGAATGAACTAGAACATAAGGTTTATTTTGCAAGACTAACAGAAAGATTAGAATGTAATTTTGTTTATTTTCCCAAATGACAAACAATACAAGAACTATTGTCAAAAGAAAAAACATAAGGAACCAGGTTTTTATGAACTAAAGCAGCAAGAGATCGCTGACCAAGGTGCCCGCGCCTTTGCTGCCAAATTGTAGGGGACGAAACATCGCTGAAAAGAGCAAGGTGAGAGAACGAAGACGAAATAACTTGAAAAGGGTAAAGTGAGCCAACATTGTCACAGTGGAGCAACACTTGATTGGCCTTCTTGTCCTTAACAAAAAAATCCAGTGTTAGTAAACTGAATAGTGCAGTCATTATCAGCACAAAGTCGTTGAATAGAAAGGAGATTTTTCCTCACAGAAGGGACATATAGAAAATTGCGTAAAAGTAGAGGCCTAAAAGATGTTGGAATAGTTGAAGTGTCAGTAGAGAGAATAGGAAGAAGATTACCATTACCAACCATGACTTGAGATGATCTGGTGTAGGAGGAAGAAGACGATAAGAAAGCAGGATCGTGCGTCATATGGGCTGAAGCTCCAGAGTCAGGATACTAAAAAGCAGGACAAACTTCTTCCAGGCTCATAGCTGCAAAGGACTTATGTGGCACATAAGAATGATTAAATCAATTTTTGCATTTAAGCACAGTGAATAAAATGAAAGCAAATCTGGCACTGACTAGAGGGATTATCGGGGGGACGTCCCAATACTCCAACCATAGGTGAGGGATGGCGAAATTTTTGTACATGTACTTTTATGTCTGGTGGTCCTTTGGGCACGGAGGCACGGATGATGCGGGGATTTGCCGCAAGCTGCATTTCAGGTTACGATCCGCAGCCAGCAAAATCTCCTCTAGGGTTATTTGTATTTTTCATGTCTAATTTGTATTCCAGACAGATGCTGTATTTTACTTTACTTCCTAGTTGATGCTCATGCACTTGTGACACCGGGTTTTGGGGGTACTTATGAGTTGTTCAGTATTGTAGTTGGGAAGATATTATCATTTACTCTGTAAATTTTATTTATGATTATTTAATTGAAGGAAAATTTCGATTTCAAAATACTAAAATGAATAATCGAGTTAATCAACTATTGTTGGCTTGCCTGACAGTGGTGCTAGGCGCCATCACGACCATTAATGGATTTTGGGTCGTGACACATCTACTAGGGATAGAAGATTATGACTTTTAAGAACAATTAGAAAAACTTTCTTCCAAGTAAGATAATTAATGTATGTTAATTCAATAGGGACAAAACCTTTGATATTAGAAACTGTTGGAGAAGGGATGGAAAGACCAAGTGAAGATTGAGTCATGGTTGTTTGGGTGGTAGAGGAGGAGTAAATTTTTGAGACCATTGATATGGATTTTTATGGCTCTGATACCAAGATGAGATTAAGCGTATGATGGCCAACTTAACTGCTAAGGCCATATAACCATGTATTTATATATACGACAATATAAGTTGTACAAGCAGTCTACAAGATAACTACATAAATGAATAATTACAAATAACATAAAAGCTATCTCTATTAGAGAGATCGATATATTATTTACTTTCAAATTGCTGTCAAAATGAATTGATTTAGCTCCCTAGTTATAGAAGAACTGAAGCCGTTAGCAAGTTACTTAAAGTAAATTGCTTGCAAGCTATTTTAAGTTATTTCAAGAAATTGCTTGTAAAGCTTCTTATAGATTACATATAAGCTTCTTCAGGGAGCTGTTTGCAAATTTACTTGGGAACTTTTTCAAGAAGCTTCTTGCAAAGGTATTTATAGGCTATTTATAAGTTATTTGTGCATTTTCAGGAAGTGGTAGGAGTATTTAATTTATAATCACAATTCAGTGTGTAGGTGTGTGCATAACACTTTTTGACCCTTATATTGCTGCGAGCCATATTAAAACAAGGACCATACACATAATTTTGTTGAGATTAAAGTGTTTGGTACGTAAGAAAATGTTTTTAATAATTTTTATATTTTATGACTTAAATACTGAGGAAAATATTATTACCAAATAAAATCTCCTTCAATCTCACGAAAATGACTTCCTTAGATTCTGTCCGGAAGTCATTTTCCAGATTGGTGGCCCGCTTGGATTGATTTGAGCAAATAAAACATGGAATTAAATAATTTATGTTTTAGAATAGAGTCGGTGGAGCCCACTTCTAGAAAGGACATGGAGTATGTCTCTAAGACAAATTTGCAGTACACTTTCAATACAATATATATTACTGAAAACGTGAAAAGGTTTTCTCAAACAATCTTAATTTTGAGCAAACGTACGTCATATTCGATCATCATCTTTTAGTTCTCAACAGTTTCAACTTAAACTATTACTCCATTTACGTACTATAATAGAACGAGACTATACACACAACGAAAAAATTAGTAATGGAAGCTATTATCATTGTCTCTTAACTTTTTTTGATTAAATTTTTTGGCTATGACAAATTCAGTACTCTCCACAAGTATAGTATATAGTATCTTTTTCGAGTACAAGTAGATGCATTCTCTTTTATATATAAGAGTGGGTGGAGAAGTGTAGATCACAAGTGGAAAATAATGGACTACTCATTGCTCATCATCATCATTACTACTCTCTGTATCTCTTTCTTCCTCAGAAAATCCAATAACCAGAAGAACAACAAGAAACACCCCCCAGGTCCCGGACCGTTTGACTTTTCGGTCATTGGCAGTTTACTATGGGGTGTTACCAATATTGAACTCATCCTCAGGGACCTTAAGGCTAAGTATGGTCCTCTCTTCAACTTAAGAATTGGAATTATATCTCGTCCTTCGATATTTGTTGCTAGCCACTCGTTAGCCTACACAGCATTAGTACAACAAGGTGCTGTTTTCTCGGACCGGCCAAAGGCTGCGCAGACCAATGTAATCATTCACAGTAGCCGCATAAACATCTCCTCCGCCCCTTACGGCCCCTTATGGCGTCTCCTCCGTCGAAACCTTACCTCTTCTATCCTTCACCCTTCCCGCACCAAGTCCTTCTCTAAGGCACGTTCTCGGGCACTGAGTGTCCTTGTTCAACAACTCCATTATCATTCTGATTCTGCCAAAGAAAATGTAATTGATCATTTTCAATATGCCACCATCTACCTTCTTGTCCTCATGTGTTTTGGGGACAAGATCGATGAGACTCAAGTTAAACGGATTAAAGATGTGCAACGAAGATGGATTGTAAGTGTGGGGCGGTTCATCAATCTCAGCTTCTTGCCAAGATGGCTTGAAAAGATAATTTTCAGAAGTCGCTGGAAAGAGCTCATCCAACTGCAACTAGAGCAAGAGAGGATCTTTATACCTCTCATCGAGGCTCGAAAGAAAGCAAAAAGTAGTAATAATTTGAATCATCATGAGGAAGAAGAAGTGATGGCTTATGTGGATACATTGCTGAATTTGGAATTGCCAAAGGAAAAGAGGAAGATTAATCATGGAGAGATTGTTAGCCTCTCCAGTGAGTTCCTCACTGCTGGCACAGATACTACGTCCACCTCATTACAATGGATTATGGCCAACTTGGTCAAATACCCTTCTATTCAGGAAAAACTATACCAAGAAATATCTGAGGTAGTAGTGCACAGAGGGAATCCGAAGCCAAAGGGATCAGTCATAGATCAGGGGGTAGTAAAAGAGGAAGATTTAGAGAAAATGCCTTACCTAAAAGCAGTGATCTTGGAAGGTCTAAGGCGGCACCCACCAGGTCACTTCCTGCAGCCCCACATGGTGAGAGAGGAAGTGGAACTCAACGGTTATGTCATCCCTAAGGATGCAACAGTCAATTTCATGATTGCAGAAATGGGTTGGGACCCATATGTTTGGGAAGATCCCTTGGATTTCAAACCAGATAGGTTCTTATTAGCGGATGGTAGTGATACAGAAGAGTTCGATATAACAGGGAGTAGAGAGATCAAGATGATACCCTTTAGTGCAGGGAGAAGAATATGTCCAGCCTATCGTTTGGCTATGCTCCATTTAGAGTACTTTGTGGCTAACTTGATCTGGCATTTTGAATGGACGACTGCGGATGGAGACAATGTGGATCTATCTGAGAAGCTGGAATTCACCGTTACAATGAAGAATCCATTGTGTGCTCGCATTCGTCCAAGAATAAATCAACTTGAATTATCTGCTAATTCTTGTTATGTAATATAGTGTGAGTTATTATGTTGTGTATTTGTTTGGTTTTCCTTTCTCATGAAGTTGTTGATGTTTCTCCAATAAGAAAGGATCAGGAAGAGAACTCAAATGTTCAATGGAGTACCTATTTAAAACCTTAAGGTCCTCAACCAAGATTAATAAACATCTAAAAATAATAATAAACTTTTAAAATCATGATATGGCCTTGTGGGGGTGCTTTATGCACGAAAGGTTTATTAGTAATAAGCTTGAGGGGGGGGGATTCAATTGAAACCCCTTCAAACCATGTAGCTCTGCCACTGTATAGTAGGACAAGCATAACAGAAGTGGACACGATGAAACACATGAAGAACACAGAAGGAGCCGATTCGATACTAGGGAACCATTAGGGCTTCAGAAAGGAAGAGAATCATATAAAGCATTGAAGAATGCATAAAGTTCACAGCAAAATGCACTTGTGGCCTCTTTGTTGCCAGGAGAACATTAGCACATTTTTGTACTGTTTATCTTGTACAAACAGCAAAAACAACATTCAGCTATTAGTTCAGACAAAGAACAACATAATTATGTCCATGTAATTATGCAATCTGTGGATCAGGAAGAGAAGCATGCCTTTTATGATGGATTCTTGAAAATGGCATTCTGGCTTTCGTTCAGGTTGCTTCCTACAAGACGGAAAAGCCCTTGCCCATCACTTTGTTAGGATCACCGGAAGAAAATCTCTGCTGACTCCAATTCTCGGTTGGACTAGAAAAGTCTTGAGAAGATGTTATTCTTGAAGCAGAAACAATATGATCTCGAAGATCCTTGATCATTTTATATCTCTCGATCTCATCTCCACAATCCTTTTTCCATGCTTGAGAAGAGAAGTCTAGTATTCCTCCATTGGTATGAAAGTTTGAGATTCCTCTATCCAAAGTGTTCACGTTTTCTTTCTCTCCCGCGGAGAATTCCCACTCAATTCCATCTGAAGTTTCCCTTTCTAAGGAAATGTTTTGTCTTGGGAATTTCTCCGAGATGGACCTCCTCTCTTTATTCTTATCAGAAATCGAAAATATTGGATCATTCTGTAAAGCAGTGCACCATTGATAGCTCTTGCCATTATCACCCATGTTTAATTCAACGGAATGAAGATCGCTATCAGCTGAATCATCTTTGTCTCCATTCTCTTCCTTATTGAGTACTTCTCCATCTCCCTTTTCTTTGTCTTGGTAATGGTGTGTGATTGGAAGTGTTTCTCTCAAACGTCTCTCAAGCTCATTGATCGTTTCAAAATTATGCGAATCACCGCCTTGTTCGTGGCCCTTTTTGGATCTCAAATAGGCTTCAAGCTCATTCCTTAACTTATCAACAACTGCATTTTTCTCCTCAAATTGATACTTGGCATCTGAAAGCTTCATTTGAACTCTTTCCTCGCGCATCACATCAGCTAGTTGAAGCATTTTCCGTTCCATCTCCACCTCTTCACTAATTTTAGCAGATTGTCTCTTCAATTCTTCCACCTCAGCTCTATCTTCTCCGAGACCTCTGGCTAAATCTTCACAGACTTGCTCCAATATCTCTCTGTCCTTCTTCTCGCCTTCAAGTTCTTTAACTGCCTTCGAAAGAGATGCCTTTGTATCCGCCAATTCTCTACCAAGCTTCTTATTTAATCTCTCAGTTTGGTTCCTCAGTTTCTTCTCTATCTTGAGCTCCCTCGCTACGGATGTAATGGCAGTATGAATGTTGTCTTGCTCTTTTATCTTCCAGGCCATCTTTTCTTCTTCAAACTTCTTCAAGAGGATATCAACTTCACTGTGGTTATATTTGTGTTCATGTATCAGTTTAGACACCTGATTACACAACCGGTCAAGCTCAGTTTTTATAGATGAGAAAAGGGATAAACATGTAGTTTTCTGCTGTTCGAGATTCCAGACATGACTTAGAACATGCAACAGCTCTTTAGATGTGGTAAGGCCATTATAAACATCCTTCAACCGTTCTCTGCTTAGAGTTTGTGCGTGATTTTGTGTCTGATCAAGCTGCATGTTCATTCTTGTATTAGCCATATATTTCAATGCAAAGTAGCTAACAGAAAGTAGCAGCAGTTGAGGGCAGTGATAGATTCGGAGTTCTTACAAAAAATATTCCACGACAGCAAAAATTCAAAATTACACCAATTCAGCGTTGGAAAACAACATATGGCCTGTCGGCTTTGATAGAACCTGAACTAGAGCCAAGTCACATGTCTGTCCCTTTGTTCATAAAATTTTTGTCTATTTCCTAAGATGAATTTTAAAGAGGCCAAGGAGCACATCCAAATTTCATTACTGTCATTTATAGTGACAAATCTTAATCGGCCCGTTTTACCTCTTTCTTTCATAGCAGATCTTTTGCACTGTTCAGATTCTCAGAATGGAAGTACCTTAGTCAGAAAAAATCAGTGGTAATCTTTTAGGCCATACAGAATGTAACCTTTGCCCCGAAATCATTCGGAACTACGTGCAAATAGAGCACTTAAAAAGAGAAGTGAAGTGGAAACTTTGGATAAGGTACCGCGACAACTTCGCCTCAATTTCAAGCAAGTTAGGTCAGCTATATGAATCTTCACTAACTATGTTGATCCCAATATTTATATGAATCCTCCCTAATCAAGTCGCTCCAATATTTAAAATCCAATACTTTGGATAAGGTGATGCGACTAAACCACTATATAAAACAGCTCCTAATTCTGATTAACAATGGATTAATATTTTTAAGGAATAATAGAATGAGTACCTCCATAAAGCAACCATTTTGGAGACAGAAATCAGCCTTCATAAGTTTTCTTCTTCTACGACTACCCACTTCGGATCGCTCCATTCTCTGCAAAATTCAAGAGATAAAATACACGGTAGTGAGGAAAAAACCACAATATGCAGAACTCAAAGCTACATAGTGTTCCAAGAAAATGACCAACAAGAACCAATTTTCCTAGCAAAATTAGCACTCACCTCAGAAACAGGGGCATGAAACGGATCAGAGAATTGCAGAGCTACTGAACCCAATTTAGATGACTTCAAAATTCTTTCTTTTTTAACCAATTCAACATCATTCCTTTCCTCCAAATCCTCATTCACTTTAGAAGCAGCAACTCCATTAATTTCCCGGAGAGTGGCTGCCAGTTTTCTTGCTGAAACTGACAAGTCTTTATTTTTATTAGAGCCCTTTGTTTGCATAAACTTGTAGTTCGAATTATCTTTCTGCAGGGAAGGTGATTTTAATGAGTTCATTTTCCACTATGGAACTGGTGTACGTACTGCTTCACCCTCCTTAATTTCTTCCCCAATTTCTTTTAGGCTTAACAAATGTGGGGTTTCATCAAGCTGGCAACTTTTTCTTGAATTTTTTTGGGAAGGGAAATCAAGTATTACAAGTGTTAAAGTTACCAGTCAAAAAGAGGGAAGAAGAGAAGTGAGAAATATGTTAGGGAAGAAATAATGGAGTCTTGAACGTACCCCTTTTAGGCTTTTGCGCATTTCGAAAGAATGATTGGCATGCAAATCAGAGCCCTTAAATATTCGCCTTTGCATGTACGGTCACACTTCTTTAGTTATAACAAGTAAAAGCTAAGTTTTCGTTTAGAATCGATTTTTTAAGTTATATTTTATTTTTCTATAACAGTTTTTTACCTGTACAGCAATAACTAAGTTTATAACAGAATATTTTTTGTAAAATTACCTCTCTATAATAACCATATAGAATCTTTAAGATTACCAATAAAAATTCTAAAAATATGCACACAATCTTTGCCGGTTCACAAAGTTTCTATTTTGCATAAAACATAAAATTTGAAGATTTGCACATATTGGACAAATGTCAAAAAATATTTAGGTAGAAAATTTAATTGTTAAGCTCTTAGACTGTCTTCAATGAAAGCTATTGGATGCCTTTTTGCTGAAAATTTGGATACGAATATTCACGAATTCAAGCGTTATATCACTAGTAAGAGAATGAAATTTACGAAACAAGCTACAATTATAAAGTTTTTTCATTAATCTTGAAAGAATTTGTTTTTCTAAGTAGCTTTAAATGTGTGCCTTAGATTTTAAATCTGTATACATTTAGTTATGAATTTATTAATAATATATTAGCTTTCTTCAATATTTAGCTAGTAAAATATGCATATCTTTGAGATTTTAAATTTGAATAATTTTATTATCTTTTATATGTAACATTCTAAAAGGAAAAATAATTGATATTTGGATAATTTTTATCTATAATGGCCACAAAATATTTAAACAGCAAATGCTATTATAGGTGTATAACAACCATTTACTATAAAAATAAAAAAAATATTGAAACAAACGAGGCTGTTATAGAGGGCTGACTGTATAATCGGAAAAGAACGTGGAATAGTCTAGTGGTCGACATATTTGCACTGGCCTATATATTGTGAAATCATCTCCGACTAAGTGAATATTTATAACATTATTTATAAGTGGAGTACTTATGAACAAATTTCATTATCCACCAATAATACCAAAACTATCTATTGAAACCGGAGAAAACTCATTTTCCATGTTATTTCTCATCCAAACTTTTTATAAGATCATGGATTTAAATACAATAACAACCAACTCAGTAAATTTTTACAAGTGGAGTTTGAGAAATATAGAATATAAGTCGTTTACCCCTACCTTTGAGGCCAGAGATCCTTTTTTTTATAGACTCTCAACCAAAAAAATATGAATTTAAATATAACTTTTTAAAAAAGGTGAATTAAGATGTTAGGTTGAGTGAGGAGTCCATCGCACTTGTTGTTTCTTTTATGACAATGAGTCCGAACTTAGTATTATTATATGAGTTTGACTAATATTTGTTGACACTAAAAAGAATGTTTACACTATAAAGTAACCTTCAGCCGTTACAATTTGTAAACCTGGTAGTTTTAAAAAAATTGTATGCGTCGATGTACATAAATTAAATTATTATTATAGTAGTATTTTCTAGTGAATTGTTAGTTCAAGTCCTATACAATCAGGGGCGGAGTTAGTATTGTGGCTCAGGATTCGGCGAACCCAGTAACTTTGGTTCAATTCTTGTATTTATCTTGAAAAATTCATTAATTAGATATAAATTAATAATTTAGAACTCAGTAACTTAAAAGGCTTAGAATACTGAACTCATAAATTTGAAATTCTGGCTTTGCCTCTGTATACAATAGATGTGGCTGCCTTCGCTGTAAAAAAAAATTACAACCGCCCTTGGTATAAAAACTTATGTTCCAACTCATTTACTAGCTAACCATTTTTCTTCGATCAAGTATAATAGTTGCTTGAAAAGAAAATAGTATCTTTAAATCTGTATTCATATTACTCGTACCGAAGATTGAATGCAATTGTAGCCGTTGCTGATAACTTAAATTGGCAAGATTTTCTGAAAAGAAGGAAGGGCCCCATTTAACGGCTTAAAATGTTACGGATATTGGCGAGAATTTAGAAAATTTCTCACGAAACACCAACATTCAGTAATTGGTGGCGGTCGTCTAACATACGTCTCCCCACATGATCACGGGTGTCCAATGTTTATATCAAATTATACTAATTTACTATAATTAAGTTATAGTAAATTATAATAAAAATATGTATTAGTTAACTATGATTTAATGATATATGTGAAGTGAAGGAAAATAATTGTTTTCCACAATTTTTTACACATGTAAATAGCTAATAGCACCCATATTTATAATAGTACGAAAATTACTTTAACTCAAATAGAAAAATTATGCCCTATATAAATTTAACTACAAATTCTTTTTAGACATGAATTAAATAAACTAGCAAATATGAAGTTCTAAATAATTTAGATTTCCTACTACAACTTTAAACTAGTTTTTCAACATTCTCCCATAATTTAAAGTTGTATAAGTGTGACTTTTTTATTTTTGCGTTTGGGGCACGCGCCTCCGATTTTCACTTGTTGATGCACTACTCATCAACCTTCAATTGTTGAAGAACTTTCTCTTCAATCTTCAATTGTTGGAGCACTGTCTATTTAACCTTCCAATTGTTGAAGCATTTTCTTTTCAACTTTCAATTGTTATAGCATTTTCTCTCCAACTTAATTGTTGAAATGTAATGACCTGATCGGTCGTTTTGAGCTCTACGTGTCATTCGGTTGTTTGAGGCCATGAACAGCTTCACTTCGAGTACTATGACTTGTACGCGTGGTCGGGATTTGATTTCGGAAAGTTCGGAGTTGATTTGAAAAGAAAATTCTAATTTTGGAAGCTTTAAGTTAGAGGAATTGAGTAAGGTGTGATTTTTGAGTAAACGACCTCGAAATCAATATTTGAAGGTTCTGACAGGTTCGTATAATGATTTTGAACTTGGGCGTATGTCCAAATCGGGTTTTGGATGACCCGGGAGCGTTTTGGAGCCTATTATGGAAGGATGGCATTTCGAAAGAATTTCATAAATTTGGGCTGAAGTGTATTTCAATGTTATCGATGTTCGTTTGGGATTTCGAGTCTGGGAATAGCTCTGTATGGTGATTCTGGTATTGGGAGCGCGTCCGAAAGTGGATTCGGAGGTCCGTAGGTCATTTTGGGGTCATTTGACAAAAGTTAGAAATCTGAAGGTTTATGAAAAGTTTGGCCGGGAGTGGACTTTTTGATATCGTGGTCGGATTTCGATTTCGGAAGTTAGAGTAGGTCTGTAATGTCGAATGTGATTTGTGTGTAAAATTTGAAGTCAATCGGATGTGATTTGATAGGTTTCGGCATCAAATGTAGAAGTTTCAAGTTCTAAAGTTCATTAAGCTGGAATCGGGGTGTGATTCATGATTTCGATGTTGTTTGATGCGATTTGAGGCCTCGAGCAAGTTTGTGTTATGTTATGGGATAGGTTGGTGTGATTGGACGGGGTCCCAGGGGCCTCGGGTGTGTTTCGGGGTGGTTTCGGATCGAATTTGGATAAAAAGTTGTTGTTAGTTTGCTGGTGCTGGTGTTTCTTTCGCGAACGCAAGTGAAGGGGCGCGATCGCGAAGAAGGATTCATGGGCTGGTGATTTTTGCCCTACGTGAAGGCGGTGATGGGCCTGCGAACGCGTAGGTGGGCCTGGCAGTGCTACGTAGGTGGGCCTGGCGGAGGCCCAACCGCGAACGCTAAGAGGAGATGAGAGACCGGGGCCTGGAGCAGTTGGCCTTCGCGAACGCGAAGGGTGGTGGTCTCAAATGTTCACGAACGCGACCAAGATGATGCGAACACGAAGAGGAAATTGGAGGCAGTGTTTCTTTGGCCTTCGCGATCACGATGGTCTTTCCGCGAACGCGAAGGAGGTCGCCTAGGTAGTGAGGTTTTAAAAACGGGAGTTTGGTCATTTTCATTTCATTTTCCTCCATGGGAGCCGGCCTAGGAGCGACTTTGGAGCACCACTTTCATCACCAAGCATGAGGTAAGTGATTTCTACCACTTGTGAGTTAAATATACAAATTTAGGCTTGAAAATTCATAAAAAAATTTAGAAATTTGAGGTTTTGATAAAAAACCTAGAAATTGGTATTCTTAGATTTTGATCACGAATTTGGTCATGAAATTGAGAATAAATTATATATTTGAGTTCGTAGTGCTATGGGTAGTGCTTGTCTTCGAACATTTTCAAAATTCGGGCACGTGGGCCCTAGAGTTGCTCTAACGATTTTTCGAGCGGAGTTAAAAATTATTATAAATTAATTAATTATGAGTATTAGAGTATATTTTGATTGGGTTGCATCTTAATTGACTAGTTTTGGATCGGCGGTCACCGGTTTGAGGTGTTAGGGCGGTGTTGGAGCCGGTTTTAGAACGTCGGAGTGAGGTAAGTCTCTTGTCTAACTCTGTGAGGGAGAAACTACCCTGAGGTGGACTACGTACGCACGAGGTGACAAGAGTCCGTACGTAGTTTGATTCATGTTATTGTCCGGGTAGCCTTAGATTCACACCATGATGTACTTGTACTATAGGGATTATCCTTGCTTGTTTAATTCCTTATTTTACATTTCTACTTGATACTAGACTTGCTATTGTAGAGACTTCACAATTTCACGATTAGTCACCGAATAACTTTACTCCTCCTACGGCATGTTTCCGTGATATATATATACTTCATTGAAAGGTTTTTGTTAAAGAAATTACAACTCACAAGTTTATTCGTGAATGGGGTCAAGGACCCGTCAAAGCTTCTTATTCTAATGGGATCGGGTTGTTCGCCTCGGCAGGATTATGTATTTCACTCTTATGGGATCGGGCCGATCGCCTCGGCAGAATTTATGTACCACACTCTCATGGGAGCGGGTCGTTCACCTCAGCAGTTTAATAGATGCATCTATGGTTAGTGACGTTCGACCCTTGGCAGTTCACAGTTTAAATAGTTATGTTGGATCAGGTCGTACACCTCGGCATTTCCTATATCATATCCTCGTGGAATCGTGCGTAATATTTGGCAAGAAGCCAGTGATTCTGTGAGTTTTTCCGATTTGAGTTATGACAATCCATCTAATGAGATCCGCTATATCTATATATATGCTCCGGTTAAGGAGGGAATTTCTAATTGAGAGCTTGAGTTCCTCGTAAAGAGAGGGATCTGTACCACGTGAATTATACTTGTTTATCTCATTTATTTACTCTACCTCATATTTACTTACCTCTTTATTGTTCCTGATGTTATTGGACCACTATTGAGTGTCGATGTCGACCCCTCGTCACTACTCCTCCGGAGTTAGGCTAGATACTTACTGGGTACACGTTGATTATGTACTCATACTATACTTGCTGCACATTTTTGTGCAGGTATATATGTGACTAGTGGCCTTGTGAGAGCACAGGCGAGTATGCATGCGGGGACTTACGTGAGCTGCATTCCATATTACGACCCGCAGTCGGCAGAGTCTTCTTTAGAGTATTTATATTTCTCCTGTCCAAATTTGTATTTCGGACAGATGTTATATTTTATTTTACATTCCTAGTTGATGCTCGTGCACTTGTGACACCGTATTTTGGGGTGATTATGGGTTGTTTTGTATTGAAATTGTTAAAAATATTATTATTTACACTGTGAATTTCATCTTTTACTATTTAATTGAAGGAAAATATCACTTCAAAAATATTAAAATGAGAACCAAATTAAGTATTTATTTTTGGCTTGCCTGAAAGCGATGTCCGGCGCCATCACGACCTTTAATGGATTTTGGGTCGTGACAATATGGTATCAGAGCACTAGGTTCACTTAGGTCTCACGAATCTTGGGCGAGTCTAGTAGAGTCTTGCGTATCGGTACGGAGACGTCTGTACTTATCTTCGAGAGGCTACAGGATTGTTAGGAGCACTTCCCTTTCTTGATTCCTCATCGTGCGATTTGATTCCTTTGAGGCTTATGCCTTTATATCCTTCCTACTCATTCTTATACGATGTTCAGCGCTCGTGTCATTTGGGCATCGAGGAGTTATAGTTGTACTACATACGTGGGCAGGATGTTTCTCCCTACGCATTCGAGCAAGTTATTATTGTCTTCTTGCGGAAGGGTGTTCTGTTATTTCGGCTCAGTAGCTGTATTTCTGATGGTTTTGAGGCTATGCGCAGATTGCCATGGTGTTTGTAAGTTGTTATCGCACTGTAATGAAGTAATGGTAGGGTAATTGTTTATGTGTCGAGGTCGTGAATGACTTGAAATGAGGTTTTTCTCAGTGCATGATTCAGAGGTTCAGCATTTTATTCTGAGCAGAGGAAAGGCAATCGGACTATGAATGTTCAGGTTTGGGATAATGGAATAACGAGACTTGGTATTTTCGAGCGTGATGGAATTCTTAATTGTGATGTGGTGCCATCGTCCTTGTTGAACAAGTTAAGGTTTGCCAGTATTATGGTCTTCATCAATTTGCCTTTGGGGCAAGGTAGTGCGAAATGGTGTCGGAGAAGCGGTTGTCGGAAATAACGGAGTGTAGCGGGATCGGAATCGAATTGGTACTTCTAGTATTGATGGCTCGAGAAAGATGATCTTCTAAGAGGTTTAGAGTTGGTGGCGACACATGTGTTCGGATATTACAGAGATAGATTCGGGTTTGGAGCAACAATTGGGCACTGAAGGACGAGGAAGTATACGTGGGAGGTGTCTTGCGGTGGTTGAATTGTTAGGAGGTCAAGTGTGAAAAGTAGAAGTCGAGGAGTTGCTTAAAGGATAGGGTTTGACCAAAGTGGAAGAGTGGCAGAGTAGCATATGGGTTTCGTGGTAGGATAGCCGCACGCCTTGAGGGAAGCTTAGAGCAATTTGGGAATCGTGATGGGCAGTGACTATGACCATGGATTTTATTTGGATGCAACATGACTTCGAGTTTGGAATGCGTTGTTAGATTTTTAGCTCATATCAATAGGGAAAAAGAAACCCCGGCGGGTCCCAAGGTTATGTAATTGTAACTTCAAGCTAAGTGGGAGAGCCCTACCGTCTATGATTAGATTGCATAGTTGTCAACTTGTGAGGTTTTTGATTATCGGTGTATTGGGGGGGAGGGGTTTATTACGACTAAGGAAAGAAAATGTCAGTAGTAATTTGAGTAAAGGATTTGAGGAATGTGTGTTATCTTTGACCTTATCGGTTCATGTTCAGGTTTTGGGAAGACCTAGGGTCTATGCTTCGTGTGGATGTGATGTATAAGGAGAGGAATTCAGCCGGTTGCTTCTTTGAGAGGGTGTTCATGTGCTAGCAGGGCCTTGGAGTTTGATTATATTCGGGGACAAGTCAGAGTGGGTGACTCTCAACAATGGTCCTAGTAGGTTCAAAATTTAAGGTGCGGTGCCTAAGGATTTCGAGCCCGTGGTATGGTTAAGTATCGAGTTTTGGCAGCAGATTATGGAAAAGGGGACTTGGAATGTTCTATGTTGTCTACAGTCTGCGGTGCAGCATTGGAGGAATGGGAGAAAATAACTTCGGATTCATGGAAGAATTATCAGAATGGGTGTACCCGTTGAAAATACGAATATGCGCACAAGGAAAGTATGTGATGGTTTGTGGGTTTTGAGACAGCATGGTCTCGTGAAATAAGGTCACTTCGGATGAGTGTGGATTGGGGTTCGTTATGTTTTAAATGGAGCTATTATTATTATTCCTAAGTCAAGTCCGTAGTAAATTAGAAGAAGTCGGATCGGTTAGCAATGGTTGAACTGGCATGACGGTGGCAATGATTAGTTCCTTCAGCGTGTTGAGTTATGCATGTGATGTGTGGCGGTGCGCGTGAGGCTTGACGACCGCCATAACTGATTTATTTGGAAGCATTCGATTATTAAGGCATGTTATGTATAGATGGATCCCGGAAGAGTTATGGTGATTTAGACCACAACTTGAGGTTTGTATTTTCTGCGGTTACGGGAATTCAGTTGTGTCTGGCAATGGTTCTGCTGAAATGAGTTAAGTAAAAGGTTGTTATGTGATTGAGTGTTTAGTCTATTAGTGGATCAGGAGTCGGGATGAAATTCTCGTACTCTCGCGTAGTGGCATGTTAAGTGTAGTGAGCGGCAGGGGAATTGGAAGCTGAGGATCAAGGTTACAGTTTTGTGTCGACAAGAATGTCAAGAGCTCGGATGAGCAGGAAAGAATTCAAATGTTTAGAGTAAGATGGTATTGTCTTTAGCATCACCTGAGATCGGTGTCATGGGGAAGAGGCTTTGTGTATGGACTTGCAGATTTTTGACTCACTCTACAGAATTAGAACGGCTGGTGGTATGGATGTGCGGACCTTGCTACCTGAGCGGAATGGTCATGGGAGCATGCCCCACGGGGAGATTTGTATAAGTGTGACATGTCAGTTACTTGATTGTTAAATATTGAGACTGAATGTGGAGGTCATGGTAATATCGCAAGTGCGAGAGTTTATACCTGAGAGGCATTCTATTCCTTGGGTTGTGGACCATGTTTCGTTTCAGATTTGACGGTTGTTCTTATAAGTCGTGAATAGATCATTGTGGGCCCTTGAAGGGTTGTTAGCCTAGTGCGGTACGATCAGAATCGGCTTGAGGTCCGTGGATGAATCTAAATGAGAATGTGGGCTCTATATCACGCCGGATGTGTTCATTTCACCATAACATTTTTTCGGAGAGGTCTTCGGGCCTTGGATGTTATTTTTGTTGCCGGCCCTTCCGTGTAGTCTCTATTGTGACCTATGGGTTATGAGACGGTTTGATTATCCGCACTCGTATTGAGATCACTTATAGTTTGTAGTGTTATGTGAGCAGGATGGCTTTCGAGATACAGATCATGTATCACACCTTAGTTGTGCTTGAGTTTTATAGCGCGTGACGCTACTCGTCTTCCCATGATTTGTAATATGCACTTGGCGTGCTTATGGTTAATAATCGGGCATTTCGTGAGTATAAGCGTTACGACTCGATGTGTGTTTTCTTTAGATTATTATGTTGGTTGGATCGGGTGGCACGCCGCCACGGATATGTTGTTTGGATCGGGTGGCATGCCGCCACGGGTATCATGGTTGGATCGGGTTGCATGTCACAATGGTATCATGTGTGGATCGGGTTGCACGCCGCAACAGTGTGATATTTAGTACATTTTCCCATATCTATTATTGTGTGTTTTGCTTCTCATTTCATGAGGAAGGTTCATAACACCCTTTCGGTTGTTTAATTAGTCACGTGGGTAGAGTAGTTCTTTCCAGAGTTCATTTTTCCTTATGTATCACATTCGAGTTTGTACCTTGTTGGCACATTGTGGCATCATATGAGACTTTTGACAGTGTCTGAGGTGGTTTATTGCCTGAGCAGCTTGTACTGGATGAGACGACATTATTGGACTTGGGATCAGTGCGATCATTTTATATGAGGCACATTAAAGAGTAAATATTGATATTCAGTCCAGAATGAGGTAATGGTTCTTGTCGGGAGGAGAGACTTCATGAGTTGTGATTTGGTAGGTGGTTATGAGTTTCTACACATCTCTTCTGTCGTGGCAGTATTGCGAGAGCTGAAACGGGACTTATATGCTTCATGAGATATGTTGTGGGCATCAGATTCGTGAGATTTTGGCTATTGTTATCAGGGGATGTCATTATGGACATGTGAATAATGCGGTGCATGGTGTGAATTCGGTGAGAGTATACAATCAGGTATTGGTACATCGTGTCGTGATGGATACGGTGTTCGTATGTTGGGAACATACCTAGTAGAGAATTCCATATGTTGGAATTTGGCTCTAAGGCTTATTTGACTAGATAAAAAGGAGGATTTTCATATTTGCTCGAGCTAATGTGCTCAACTGGGTCGTGGAGGCACGGGTAGGTGCACGAGGTGTTAAACAGAGATTTCAGACAACTCCAGAGCAGTTCTTAACACGTTCGAATACGGACGTATGTTTAAGTGGGAGAGAATGTAACAACCCGACCAGTCATTTTGAACTCTAACGCGTCATTCAGCAGTTTGAGACCATGAGCAGCTTCACTTCGGGTATTATGACTTGTACGCGTGGTCGGAATTTGATTTCGGGAAGTTCGGAGTTGATTTGGAAAGAAAATTCTAATTTCAGAAGCTTTAAGTTAAAGGAATTGACTAAGGTGTGATTTTTGAGTAAACAACCTTGGAATCGGGATTTGAAGGTTCCTACAAGTTCGTATGATGATTTTGGACTTGGTCGTATGTCCGGATCGGGTTTTGGATGATCCGGAAGCGTTTCGGCGCCTATTGTGAAAGGTTGGCGGTTTGGAAGAATTTCATAAATTTGGGTTGAAATGTACTTCAATGTTATCAATGTCCGTTTAGTATTTCGAGTCTGGGTATATCTCCGTATGGTGATTCTGGTATTGGGAGCGCGTCCGGAAGTGGATTCGAAGGTCCGTAGGTCATTTTGGGGTCATTTGACGGAAGATAGAAATCTCAAGGTTTATGAGAAGTTTGGCCGGGAGTGAACTTTTTGATATTGCGGTCAGATTCCTATTCCGGAAGTTGGAGTAGGTCTGTAATGTCGAATATGACTTGTGTGCAAAATTTGAAATCAATTGGACGTGATTTGATAGGTTTTGGCATCGAATGTATAAGTTTCAAGTTCTAAAGTTCATTAAGCTCGAATCCGGGTGCGATTCATGATTTCGATATTGTTTGATGCGATATGAGGTCTCGAGCAAGTTTGTGTTATGTTATGGGACAGGTTGGTATGATTGGACGGGGTCCTGGGGCCTCGGGTGTGTTTCGGGGTGGTTTCGGATCGAATTTGGATGAAACGTTGTTGCTCGTTTGTTTGTGCTGGTGTTGTCTTTCGCGAATGCGGGTGAAGGGGTGCGATCACGAAGAAGGATTCTTGGTCTGGTGATTTTTGCCCTACGTGAACGCAGTGAGGGTCCTGCGAACGTGTAGGTGGGCCTAGCAGTGCTTCGCGAATGCGTAGGCCCAACCGCGAACGCGAAGAGGAGATGAGGGAGAGGGGGCTGGAGCAGTTGGCCTTCGCGAACGCGGCTGGTGGAACGCGAACGCGAAGGGTGGTGGTCTCAAATGTTCGCGAACACGATCAAGATGACGCGAACGCGAAGAGGAAATTGGAGGCAGTGTTTCTTTGGCCTTCGCGATCGCGATGGTCTTTCCGCGATCGCGAAGGAGGTCGCCTGAGCAGTGAGGTTTTAAAAACGGGAGTTTGGCATTTTCATTTCATTTTCCTCTATGGGAGCCGCCCTAGAAGCGACTTTGGAGCACCACTTTCATCACCAAGCATGAGGTAAGTGAATTCTACCACTTATGAGTTAAATATACGAATTTAATCTTGAAAATTCATGAATATTTGTAGAAATTTGGTATTTTGAAGAAAAACCTAAAAATTGGTATTCTTAAATTTTGATTACGAATTTGGGCATGAAATTGAGAATAAATTATATATTTGAGTTTGTAGTGCTATGGGTAGTGCTTGGCTTCGAAAAGTTTTGAAATCCGGGCACGCGGGCCCGAGGGTTGCTTTATCGATTTTTCGAGCGGAGTTGAAAATTATTATAAATTGATTAATTATGAGTATTAGAGTATATTTTGATTGGGTTGCATCTTATTTTACTAGTTTTGGATCGGCGGTCGCCGGTTTGAGGTGTTAGGGCGGTGTTGGAGCCGGTTTTGTAATATCGGAGTGAGGTAAGTCTCCTGTCTAACTCTGTGAGGGAAAATCTACCCCTAGGTGGTATATTTGATGTGTACAACTTATTACGGTAACTACGTACGCACGAGGTGACGAGAGTCCATACGTAGTTAGATTCATGTTATTGTCCGGGTAGACTTAGGTTCTAGGGATTATCCTTGCTTGTTTAATTCCTTATTTTACATTTCTACTTGAGACTAGATTTGCTATTGTATAGACTTCACGATTTCACGATTAGTCACCGAATAAATTTACTCCTCCTATGGCATGTTTCTATGATATATATATACTTCATTGAAAGGTTTTTGTTAAAGAAATTACAACTCACACGTTTATTCGTGAGTGGGGTCAAGGACCCGTCAAAGCTTCTTATTCTAATGGGATCGGGTCGTTCGCCTCGGCAGGATTATGTATTTCACTCTTATGGGATCGGGTTGATCGCCTCGGCAGGATTTATATACCACACTCTCATGGGAGCGGGCCGTTCGCCTCAACAGTTTAATAGATGCATCTATGGTTCGTGAAGTTCGACCCCCAGCAATGCACAGTTTAAATATTTATGTTGTATCGGGTCGTACGCCTCGGCATTTCCTATATCATATCCTCATGGAATCGTGGGTAATATTTGGCAAGAAGTCAGTGATTCTGCGAGTTTTTCAGATTTGAGTTATGACAATCCATCTGATGAGATCCACTATATCTATATATATGCTCCGGTTAAGGAGGGAATTTCGAATGGAGAGCTTGAGTTCCTCGTAAATAGGGGGATCTGTACCACGTAATTTATACTTGTTTATCTCATTTATTTACTCTACCTCGTATTTACTTGCCTCTTTACTGTACCTGATATTATTGGACCACTAGTGAGTGTCGATGTCGACCCCTCGTTACTACTCCTCCGGGGTTAGACTAGATACTTATTGGGTACACGTTGATTACGTTCTCATACTACACTTGATGTACATTTTTGTGCATGTACATATGTGACTAGTGGCCTTATGAGAGTAGAGGCGTGTATGCATGCGGGGACTTATGTGAGCTGCATTCCTAAGACCCGCAGCCGGCAGAATCTCCTTCAGAGTATTTATATTTTTCCTGTCTAAATTTGTATTCCGGACAGATACTGTATTTTATTTTACATTCCTAGTTGATGCTCATGCACTTGTGACACTAGGTTTTGGGGTGATTATGGGTTGTTCTATATTGAAATTGTTAAAAATATTATTATTTACACTGTGAATTCCATCTTTTACTATTTAATTGAAGGAAAATATGACTTTAAAAATATTAAAATTAGAACCAAATTAAGTATTTATTTTTGGCTTGCCTGACAGCGGTGTCCGACGCCATCACGACCTTTAATGAATTTTGGGTCGTGACATGAAACACTTTCTCTCCAACCTTCCAATTTTTCAAGCACTTTCTCTTCAACTTTCGCTTATTAGAGCACCTTCTCTCCAACTTTTCAATTGCCGTTCAACTTTCCAATTGTTGAAGCACTTTCTCTCCGACTTCTAACTTTTTATTGCCCACTTTTCTCCATTTTTTAAAGAAAAGCTTATTTCTCTTGTGCAATGTTCGCTTTGATCCCTTTTTTCTTTTAAACTGTAATATTTTTTTTCAATTTCATGCATATATCATTTGTCCGGCGGTCTCAGCATGATTGTTTTTCTTGCATATACTGCAAGGTAGAAAATTCTCTTTTCTGGTTGATTCTCTTGGTATCTTTTGCAATATAAAGGCCTCTTGGGTTGATTTTTCATCTCTAATTGCCCTGCTTTGCTCAACAGCTTGTAAAACATTGACTAAATCATTAACCAAGAAGACACGTATCATGTATTCATTGAATTGACGTAAATATCAGCTACGAGTAAATTTTTACCTGATTATAATCAGCCTGAGACCTCTAATGCTTCGTTTCAATAGGAATGTTGACTTAAGGTCATCAAGAGCTAACAATTGTTTTTTTTAAAAAGGAATATAAGTTATACACGCGGACAACCGATGCAGTTTAATAACACAATATCATATGTTATACTTGGACCAATAAGCGCAAAAATTGAAAAACTTGGAAAGGAGAAGGTATTTCACGCTCATAACATGCTGAAATGAAGGAAAAATACCAAAACTAAGGAACTGAAATAGCGTATTTCTTTTTTATACACAAATTTTCAGAAGGAAATATTCTACTTTGAGAAATAGTCCTCAGTCCGTCCCTTGAATCCAATTTGTCCAAAAGTTAGGCAGATGAACAAGCCCAAGTGCCAGCAGACCAACCATAGCCTGTCCACAACACACACATATCCAATTTAAAAATTGCAACAAATTTCTTGAACTATAAAATGAACTTTTACTATCTTCCCCGATTTTCATCAAAAATATCAAATTATATGCAAACTTTTCTAGAAAAAGTTTTAAGTATGGACTATTACAAAAACCAGTGCAACCTGAGGTGCGTGAAGGACACAGTAGTTCTAAATCGAAAATTGGTTTTCTCAAGAATTTAAGTTCTATCGATAACGTAAGATATATATATATATACACACAATTATTAAGTAACTTATAAGATAATTATATGTAAATCTCTATGATAATAGTAATTCATCACCTCGGTAACTAACCTACTATGTATAAATTATTGTACACCGTCAATCAGGGGCGAAGCCACACTTTGGTTAGGGTGGTCAATTGACCATCCTTTGTCGGAAAATTACACAGCGTATATAGGTAAAATATTAGATTTTAGAGGTACATAACATATATTGAACACACTTTGTCGGAATTTATTTTTACTTATTTCAAATTTGAACACCCTTAAAAAAATTCTTGGTTTCGCCATTGCCGTCAATATATATATATATATATATATATATATATATATATATATAATTTACATACTTTTGGAAAACTCAATTATTGTGTACATGGAAGAAATTAAATGTGTTGAGAGTATACCAGAACTGAGAAGTGAGAGAAGGTCCAGTGGGGAAATGAGAGAGTTCAGTGCCAATACTATCAAAGAAAAGGCCACTCAAACTCTTGCCATTGATTACTGGAATGCTTGAAGGAGCCAACCATCCAATCAAACCAAATCCAATCACATTCAAGTCTCTCCTCAGCCAGTCTCTTTCAAAACTTCAAAACATCATGTGGTAAAAACAATCATCTATAAATAGGTAAAAGAAAATGGAAATATATCAACAATTGCAATTGTATGGATTTTTATTAAGTCATTTACCAAGTAAATTTGCCTCCTGAAGCTTGTGCTACCCTTAAAGGGTTTCTTGCTGTCACTGGTGATTTCAAGAAGCCTGTAAAGAGAAAATTGAAGAGACATTGTTATAAAATAAAACATGTTATTGACCGTACACAGAACTTAAATAAGTTCAATATAACCGGCTATAGAATGTTATTACTTGTTTCAGGTTATTGTATCAGTCTTGTTACAAATTATTGTAAATCAACTTAATCGTGAGGGAACAAAAAAATCTATACCTGAGCTGAGGCAAACCTTCTTTGGAGAAGAAAGAGATGAACTAACTAAGCCTAGAACAGTTGATGCAGTGGACATTGTTGCTGCCATTTTTGTTTAATTTCCTTTTCTCTGAATAGTATTAATTCAGTTAGTGTCAAGAGGGGTCACTAGGAATAGAGAGTGGAGGAAAATAATCAGAGGATTTTATAAGTGGACAGTATAGATATTTGGGAAATATGTGGTGACAAGTAGGGTTGTCTCTTTCATAAAATTCATAGATTTTCTGTTGATCAATGCCTTATTGCCATGTGGATTTTTATGGATAAACTGGTCTGTATTTTGGATAATGGGCTCTACTTACTTCTTATTGGGAAATTCCTCTTTATTTCAATTTTTCATTCTCATATTAATAACTCCGACATCAGTTAGTATTATATAACTATCCTATTATTTTACTCCATATTTAAGATGAAATAAAAAAATGTGTATTAGAAAATCATGTATGACAAAAATCCTTTAAACTATGACTTGCTTATATAATCATCTTTAGCTTAACATCTCTCGTTACATTCTGATAATGTTAATAGCGCTGATTTTGTAAATATAGGAGATTATTTTAAATAAAATATTCATGTATACATCAATTTAAAAGGTATTTTCGGGGCGAGCCCTGGTGCCAGGCGCACCAAAACTATCCTGAGACGATAGTGGGGGCGAAAGTCTCAAGAGGCGTACTCCCATCAATTCGGCCGTATACCAGGCGTTGAGGCACATTTTTGGAGTGAGGCATAAGCCCAAGAGACTTTTTAAAATTAAAAAACAAATGTTGAATAAGTCCTTAATATAATACTCAAATTCTCAAAAGTCAGCCGGTAATTACTCAAAAGTTTAAAAAAGGAACTTAATTATCAAATTAAAGGTCAAGACCTTTTTTTATTGCTAGAAGCCCTAATTTATAGTGTTACTCAATTCTTTATCCTGTCCGCTAGTTTGTTACTATCTGCCAAAAGCAACGTACAATCAATTTTTATTTTTTTTGCAAATACAAAGAAAACTCTATTCTCTTCCGCAGCATCAAGTTCAAAATTCAAATTGCAGGTTAGTCGTTCTTTTTGTTCTTCCATGTAGAAAACTTTATTTTTTTTAACTCAAGCTACTTGTGCTTGTAAGTAGCATATAATGAATTAATTTGACTAGTTTTAGTAGGGATGGAGTATATCTATAAATATATTTCACTTGTTTATAATTTTCTTCAATTTTACCTATTTAAAAATATTTACTGTCATTATATTATTATATAAAATATTAAAAATTAAATACCTATGGGACTTACGCCCCGTGCTTCGAGACTTACGCCTCGCTGAGACATATGTAAAAACGCCCACGCCTACATCATAACTTTTCTCTTAAAAATATTTCATTTTATATAATTAAAGTCGAGATTTGTAAATATTTTAATTTATAATCATGTTATGTTAATTGCTTTAACTTCCTGTGATGATAAAACCAAATATTATAATATTGGACCAAGTGATTTGACATATCTCAAGCGTAACAATCATTGAAATCAAACACATGTTCTGGATGATACAATATATTACGCATCCACTTATATATATAGATGTTAAAGAATAAGATTTTATACTCGTAAAGAAAACTTTCTCCAAGTACCAATTAGGTTGTCTGTAGTTTTCTTAATTTTTTTGTACTGAACCGGACCAGGCTAAGATCATCAGAAGAATTGTTTGCACAGGCCAAGGCTGGCAACACATACACAGTTCACATGATTCTCGCTAATAGTACAAAGAACAAAATTGGAGTGTCCAGACTGGTAAAACCCACAAAAAGAAAGCAACTATATATCAGAGGGGTTAAACTCCAAAATAAAAAAAAACTATAACTATAACTATACATAGCGGGTCTCACACAGACACCATAAACAGAAGGAACCCCCCTATACACTTGACCACTTGATCCTCTTTCAGCTCCAGTAAACACGATGTATTGAAATTTCATTAGACGGATTAGAAGAGTTCCTCTTCATATTATGAATGATGAGCATTTAGCACTGCCCGATATACCATGTCAATGAATTGGTCGTCCTGTTATGGAAATAAAGGCATGAAAAGACCAGAAGAGAGCATATCAAATCAAGGCTTGTAACAGGAAAGAATAAGCACACGAATAATTGGAATAGGAAAATAAAATAAAAAGACACAAACATTACCAGCAACTCTATCAAGAATAGAATAACCCATGAGATTAGAACGCTACTACAATAGCCCCTCAACTACTAGAGGAGGCGCTCACTAGTTCACAATAACTGAATTCAGAACCTTTTCATTGTTCCTGCATCTCAAATTCTTAGAACTATAGATATTGTTCAGCATGCTTGTATTTTACAGCCGACTTTTTATCTGTTCCCCTGCAAAATTCTGTGGTTTTGGTAGAGCACAAGGAGCTAATTAGACATTCTTCTTAAAAGCCAACAAATTTATGGTTTCCTCTATGGTTTTAAGGATTATCAATGGACTGTCACTATCAAATTGCACAGAAGTTAGAAAGCTTTAGCCATTATATTTTGCTACTGTTTGGGTCCACAAGCAAGCACATAGATTGCTTTTATGAAAGATGCTTTTTATTCAATTCTATTCATTCCTGTATTATTGACACTATTTTCTTTCTTGAATGTTGACCAATCTTTCCTCCCTCCCTCCCTATTGGAGTGGTAAAGGACAAAGACAACGATATCATGCTGATATGTAGCGCCATGTCAGTAATATTTTTATTTCACCAGCCACAAAGTGAATCGTTTCAGACCTAGTACCTAAAAACTGCTAGTTGACCAATGATTTCATGCAGAAAGGAACTTGACATTTTTACAGATTGATGTTCATTTTCTCGTATCAAGAATCCTGGAATCAATTTTAACAGGCTTTTCAAAGCATCTGAATTGAGAGTTAATCCGCTGTAAGCAAGTATTAACCTATTACAGAAATGCAAACATGCTTTAACAGTACCAATAAAATAGGACCATATATAATAGGGAAAAATCTGATGAGGAGGAATTCACAAATAAATACATATGATATGGAAAATCTTGATAGTGGAATAAGGAGTTTCATAAAGAAACACAAGGTCATCTATCTTTTGATTTCCTTAAAGCAAAATGCACAAACTATTATACAAAATACCAACTATCTTATGTTTGTACTACTTGGTACTCACTAAATGCGTTTGAAGGTCTATGCAGCCATGCAAATTATTCCAGACAACTCCCTCTCCTATTATCATATGTTTGTGCTACTTGCACCCTCTTCAGCTCTTCTTGATGTGATTATTTCTAATCTTGTCCAATTTTGTATGACGCACATCCATCTTAACATCTACATTTATACGACACTTATCCAGTGAAGAAGCCCTTATTCATTCATACTCAGAGACATTCTACACACATAAAGCTCCTGTATCACTTCTCCATCTTTCATGTCATTCTCTTGGAAGACGGAGCCTAGGGAACTGGAATTTCTGCATTTAGTCAACACAGACCCCTTCAATGTGACTTCAGTTATTGTTCTTCTTGTGAAGACTAAATTTCCAATATTATTATTTACCTTACTTCTATTTATGATAAATCCCTCATTCTCTAGAGTGCTTCTCCTAGTACCAGGTTTTAGTTTACCCCCTCGCTGGTTTCCTCAATTAACATGATATCATCAACGAATAATATGCACCATCAAACCCCATTTTGTAGTTACCTAATCCATACTTTGGTAAAGAAAACCGTGCTCAATGAAGATCCAAAACGTAAAGTCACAATTATGGTGAACTCCTTTGTATCTCCTCCGATTGTTCTCACACTTGTGATCTAGGGGTGGCAAACGGGCAGGGCGCGTCGGATATGGACATGTCAAAACGGGAAATGCAAAAATGGTTGAATTACCGACCCGACCTATATGTAATACAGATAGAAAATGGGTTAACCGGCGGATAATATGGATATCCATATTATCCATGGCTTTTTGAATATGATCACTTTTGGGAGAATTCCTAATCTCCCAAACTTGAGGAACCCCCAGTTTGAGTTTTTACAAATGTAAAAGTTAAAACCATTAGTTATCCATTGATTATCCATTTTTTAAGTGGATAATATGGTTCTTATCCATATTTGACCCATTTTTAAAAAGTTCATTATCCAACCCAATTTTTTAGTGTATAATATGGATAGCTAACTATTTTTTCTATCCATTTTGCCACCACTACTTGTGACTGTCACGTCATACATATCCTTTTTCGTGAATAAACAGTTTAAAAAATATGTAACCAATCAACACTTTAGTGTTATGTGGTGTAAATTTCCAATTAGCTAGTCAAATGTCCAATGCAAGAGCAACCAGATGCTAACAGGTTCATATATATATATATATACATACACATACACACATAAAAGGTATAAATATAGACATCCTACACTGCTTAAATGTCATCATCCTTCTCAGTGGAATGGCATCCAGATATGCCTCCAGATGAAAGCTTATGACATGCAGAATGAGAGGAAACGAGAGAAGCTACAAAAACCAAGTCCTAAAAGTGATTGCTGAGTATTCTTACTGACATTCACAATGTGGTTTGTTCCACATATAGCTATGCAAGTTACAAGGATTGTTTTCCTTTAGTATACCCACTCAGCAGAGCGCTTAACCTTGCGATACCAATCTCTCATTACAAGGACAAAAGTAATAAACTGTAGATTACTAAAAGTTGAATGTGTTCATCTTCAAAGGTTATGGTGAGGTTGTGGTGGGGTGGTAAGTACCCCTTTATCCTTAACCAGAGGTCTCACGTTCGACCCTTGAAAATGGAGTCGCTTTTTGATACGAACCGGTCCAGCGACCACCGTACACGTGAGCCACGTACGCAAGCATGTAGGCCTAGGCCATGCTTGCGACAATTGAAATACTTGGGCTTCAAGTTTTCCCTTTAAGGCATAATAGTTAGGCCCATTAAGGGGTACACTTGTCTTTCTCTACCTTATCTAGATCTAGATTAGGATGAGTTCATTTGTAGAGAGCTGGATTTTGGATAATAGAAGAATTACCTTGTTGGGTAAGGTTTTGGGGATTGTTCCCTAGTTTCTCTCTTTGAACCTCTCTTGGATTAATCCAATGTGTGGATTTCCATGTATGAGTTCACCTCTCTTCTCCCATGGATTTATTCTAGTAATTAAATTATAGTTAAATTGTTAGTTTATCCCTTCTTTTTCTAAGTCTCGTCCCCCTCCTTTTCTATTTCTAGATCTATCCTTGCTATCTTATCTTATTATTTGATTGTTTATCAATTTCTTGCTTCCATGTATTTTAATTTGTATCATTTTAGTAGAGAACGCTTTTAACACCCCCCCCCAACCCCACCAAAAAAAAAACCTCCCAAAGGTGGGACTTTCCGGCGAAGGGGCCCCAAGCTGGGTACTGGACAGCGGGTGGGGGAAAAAACTTAATGTCTTCAAGAATGTTTAACATAGCAAACTAACCAAGGAATTCAGGAAAACATACCTGAACAAGCATTAGAAGTGCTTCCCGCACTTTGTCTCTGCTAACAACAGGTCCATAGTTTGGGGTAGGAGCAGAAGCAGGAGTGAGAGATGGAGGAGGAGTCGGCGGAGGAAATGGTTGAAGCAAAGGAGCTCCATAAGGGCGTTGGAGATTCCCAAGCGGAAGAAGTGGAGGAGCAGTGGGCACAGATGAAGAAACGGCAGGCATCAGCGGAGAAGAGGCAGTTGGAGGACCAAAAAATGATGATGGCTTCACAAGATTTGAAGACCATTTAGCACTGCTGTCTGATTCAGATGCATCAAGGAGGGGCCTCAAAAGGGAAGAAGTTGAAAGAGGCGGAGATGGAATCAGGGCAGGTGCTGAAGAGGGAGGAACAGCAGCAGGAGGACGAGGAGGAGGCAGGACCGGTGAAGATGAGTGGTATAGCTGCCCTGGAACTGTAGTACTCGGAGCATTCCCAATTGTCATAGCATTCTGCAAAAGAAAAGCACAAATTTAATCAAGATGAGACAACATAGTAAAAATCAAAATTTCCAGCTAGTTCTCTTTTAAGAAGTATTTATTATGTACTTTATGGTTTTTTCCCTTACCAACATACATCATTAACTGGTGGCCGGATTTCTAATTAATATTTTTAAGGAAATTCCTGCACAGAGCAAGCTTGGACCATTTCTTCTTTTTTACTTGACCCTATCATGGCCTGTGTTCTAGTCCTAGTACTCCTTGAGACTTCATCCAAGTCATTACCTAGAGTGTAAACAGTGTTCTACCCTTGTATATATATTTTTTAAAATAACGGAGGTGTTCGGCGAGCTTGCTCGCACTCAACTAATTCCAGCGAATACCTGCTACCTCCCACAGCACAGGTACCGAGTAGCTCTGTCCACCATGGCTTAGACAGATGGGAAGAAATAACCTAGTAGTTTTGTCTCCACTGGGATTTGACCTGAGACCTCATGGTTCTCCATCAACTTCATTGACTACTAAGCTACACCCTTGGGTGCTTTAATTTTTAAACACAAACATGCAGCTTCCAAGTACCTATATACCTTGTATATTGGGGTCAAATAGAAATAACAGGTTTAGCTTGAAAATGCACAAGAGTAGCCATCACGTGTTCGACTAACATATTGAATGCATATTATATATACCCCACTAATACTAAAGAAAAGTTGTTCTACACAAAACTAAAGATCTGAAAACAAATGCCTAACAAGAGTAATTGAAGATCTTCAAAAGGCACCGACACAATAACAACGACGACCCAGTAAAATCCCACTAGTGGGGTCTGGGGAGGGTAGAGTGTACGCAGACCTTACCCCTACCCCGAGGGAGCAGAGAGGTTGTTTCCGAAAGACCCTTGGCTCAAGAAGACGAAAAGAGAAAAGAGACAATATAACAGTATCATCAACAGAAATCAAAGGAATAATAATAATATCAAAAGGCACCGACACATGGAAAAGATATTCCTCAGTAAGATATCTTGCACAACAGACACGATATATTGGAAGAAGAGCAAAGAGAAGGGAGAATAAAAAAGCATACACTGAAGAAGTTCAAAAAGGCATTTTCCTCAGGGAGATGCGGAGCATTTGAGGCAGTAGATGACGATGGCTCTAGAGGACCATCAATTACAGCCATGGTTGGAACTGCTTCCAGCTCTTCAAATTCACTGTAGTAAAATTGCAGATAACCAAAAGTTCCTTTCAGAAACCGATTAACAGCAACTGGCATCAGTCAAAAAGAATTTGAGCAAATGGCTAGCAAAGTGAAAGAGATTACTCCAAAAAGTTAACATGGAGGTAAAGTTGACCTAAAACATTTCCTTCTTCACCTTGTGGTTCATTACTTAACCTACCACCCTGGTTGCTTCAACCAAATATCAGGTCATTCATCAAGTTAATCAGACAGGTAAGCATCGAGTGAGAAGCAGACATGTCTACCCACTAACTAGCACTTCTCCCAAAACCAGGCAGCTTACTTGCGGTAAGAAATTCTACTATTTGAAGAGTTGACTTGAGAATTGAAACAGTATCTGATTGACCAAGTCCCTTCATCTGGATGTCATCAACATTTATCTATTATGCACCTTTTCAGTAAGATGTAACTTAGGCGCAACTCTTCAAATGTCAAGATGAAAATACAATAATCGATATAAAGGTCAAGAAATCTATCATGAAAAGCATTATAGTAAAAATGCTGAAGTTGTTTTAATACCCTAACATCTTAAACTAAATTTTTTTTTTTTTGGTGAAACAAAATTTTTTTTTTTTTTGGTGGGTGGGGGGTGGGATGGGGGGGGGGGGGGGTGTGTAAAGCTCACTAGAAGTATCTTAAATCTGAATTCCAGTAAGCATGAAATGAAATACCTCTTTGTCAGTGGTACTTTTGACTTGGTAGGCACCTTGGAATACGCACCGAGTATCCTGATCACCAGCAAAGACTAAATTGATTGACAGGTTTAAAAAGTTAATCATCAAAGAGAAAATGCATGGGACGATCCGAAAGGTACTTTTAATCCCTTTGCTTCTCATTAGCTGGTTGTACAATTTAGTTAACTAGTATGCTGTTGGAAATGCTGGTTTGCAACACTAGGCACCAATGCTCCATGCATTCTCAGTTCCATATAATCTTCAGTTAACAATTGAACTTAACTTTATGAACTACAGTTTCTTCAAAGCATCAAGTAGGGCTTTAAAATATTTTAAATTTATTTTCTGCAACTACGCTATGACCTATTAGACATTAGCTTATACACTGGACTGTTTATAAGTAACAATTTTTCCACTATATCTTAGAATCATCTACTAACCACAGATATTCCCACATATGCATTCCCCAAATCAAGATCAGAAGCATTAACAATTGAGTCCTTCAAATGCTGCATCATGCAAATTTAACTACCTTTTGTCCTAGAATTAACACCCTATACATTTTGAAACCAAAAAGACAACCCAAGGCAAAAGAGAAAAGAGGGTGGGGAAGAAAGGGAGCATTTCTGGAGAGAAAAGCTGTGAAATATTACCTGTCAAAGAGATTTGCAACTTCTTCACATTCACGCTGATTATAAAACCATATCCCATTTACTTCTTGGGAAGCATTTCGATACAACAAATATGGAACCTGGACCTCATACTCAAAATCCCCCAGGAGATCCTCCACCAAATTATCTGCACACAGGAATGAACTCTTTGTAAGGCACAGAAATTGAACAAACGTACTCACGCTGAAGGCAAACTCACAAACTTTCTATTGCAACTTATCAGTAAATATGAAATTCATATGAGAAGCTTTACACACCAAATCTCATTTCTGCATGACTCGTAGAATTGGACCCCAGAGTTTAGTGTCAAGACAGAGGCACTAATAGCAAAGTGTTGAGCATTGTTTCAACTAAAGCTTAGTGGTGAAGCCACATGTAGAAAGGGCAAAGGAGGCTTGTCGAACCAAATCTCTCGTGTCTGTCAATTACCTCAGAACATGCAAATGTGAAAAGGATACTTGGTTTTCTTTCTTTTATTAACTAAGTTAGAAAGAGTCCTCAGTGTTGTGCACATTCCTTCTCGTTTATTGAGTAATAATACATTGAATTGTTATTTGCATCTGCCAGAATATATATTATGTGGACAGGGTTTAGTAATTTGATAACTAATTAGTCAACACGCAAGCCAGAAATTTTATTAAGAATATGAGTGACTTCAGGTATCCAATTTTATCAAATGAGAAGTTATTTGCCCACTATTGGTGCGAGTTGTAAGAACTCTTGGTCTTGAGTCGAGACGGGGCATCATTTCATTCTCGTAACACTAATAAGCTTACCACGAGACCAGACCCCCCCTCCCCTTTTCCTCGTAGTAGGCATTTTATGTTCTAAGACGGCGCCTCTTATTCAAAGATAGTCCAACTGCATTCTTCTCTCCTGCTTATTCAATTAACATTCTGTGGATCTGTACTGACATCCAATTAAATGACTTCAAAAGGAAAGGCCAGCCTTCATATTAAAAATTCACATCTGAGTGAAGCAAGTGACCGATCCAAATGCTAAAGCAAGGATTTTATAAGTATCTTTACGTACTTATTTGTTAAAGGATTCTTAACCTCCCCCACAGCCCCGAAGAAAAGGTAACTCTACCTCTGACCCAAAGTGAATGTCATGTAATTTACATTGTTGTGATGCAGTAAAGGCTATAAATAGTATTAGTACAATTCCAGGGTCTCCACATCAAATAGTCAATCATGTATAACTTCATGAACATTTTTCAACAGGGAAAAAGCAAGATACTTTCTAATCAACCAAACACAAAATGCAAGTGGAGAGTAATTGTGAAACTGACCTGTATTTCTTCGGTTCATAACAATAAACTGAAACCGCGGTTGAGAACTCCTGAAACATCCTCTATAAAAATTAATCATCACAAAATAAAAAAAATACAGACCTCAAAATTAAAACTTAAAAACAAATATTCAATTAAAGATGAGTTTTTAAATACTCACCTCTTGACAACAAATAGAGATCCTTCCACATCCTTTCGACTCTGTATATATAAGCAATTCAATTACAAATTATATTAAATTGAAAGAGCAAAATAAATAAATAAATTCGGAAAAATGAATTACCCATTGGCTGTTATCGATGTTGAATTCGTAGAAGGTAACATGAGCAGCAGTGATAAGAATCTCTTCAATGAAAGGATCGATACGCTGAAGAACCGTCAAGTTGAGGAGCTTGGTGCTGTTCTGGTCCAGATTCGGCATTAATTTCCCGTTCTGTGACATAATTTTCACCGAATCTTAGAACGGCAAAGTAGCTGTAAGCTGAGGTTCCGAGTGTGAGAGAAACCCTAGGATTGCTCCAGATTGAAGAAAAGCTGTGCTTTGCTGTATATATCTGATGAGAGAGAGGGAAGAGATGATGAACAGGGGTCAAGGTATAGACACATGTATTTAGTTTTCTTCTTCTTTATCAATATTTTTCTGTAAAAGAAATTTCTATAAAAAGTTTCTTCTCGTTTAATTTTATTTTTCGCTTGAGACTGAAGCATGACTACGATTGTGTAAATATTCTTTACTAATTTCTACTTCTATTATCAATATTTTATATGGAAAAATCTGGGAATTTTCGTTTTAAGACATTAAAAATAAAAAATTGCAAGAAAAATTGGGTACATATTAACAGAAAATATATCACTTTCTAGCACCGAATAATATATGGATTCATGATCTTTAATTGCTTTTATTATTACTAAAGGGTCATTTGTTACATGGGATAAGGATAATAATTTTGGAATCAAATTTAGGAATAACTTTATCTCATATTTGATTTGGGATACTAACTAATCGCACAATAACTTTTATACTAAAATGGTGAAATTAATTATCCCGTATAAATTATGGGATAACTAATCACATGTGATATCATCCCTCACGCGATATCTCATGCCACGGAATATTACACTATTGTACCTAATTACTTAAGTAAATCTACCTCGTACTGTTCTTTTTTTAATCGAATGTGACTACCTCGAGTACTTCGCTATTGTAGTACACAATACTTCTCTATAATTAACTGAATGTTAGACAATATATTTTTATTAAATAGAGCTAAATTGTAAAATTTAGGTGGCATTTGTTTCAAAAATTAAAAGAAAAATTCTGAAAAAAGAATTCACCATCTTTTTAAACAAACGCGTAGTTTTCAAGAAATTATGCTCCATACTTTGAAAGTGAGTCAAAGAGCACTACAACAATATCTAAGTATATAAATCTTGAGAGATAGGTTAAGCAATTGTAATATTCAATGATCTTACAGGTTTTTAGGGTAGAGTTTTCCATTTCGTACTGGAGTAAGAGTGCAAGTATTCGAGTCTATCCATGTGACTGTAAATACATGATATAGGATGTACAGAGAGATGTAAATATATTCCCTCGTATTCTTCCTTTTGGGGTATGAGACCTGTCGTCCTTTATCTTCTCGTTTGACAAGTCTTCGTATGATGTAAACTATTACACTACTTTTTTTACTAATTTTGATATTTCTCATCTAGCCTGGAATATAAGATGAAGAGGCATATGACAACCAGCACTGGATGATTTTGTTTTCTGATAGTCTCTAAACCACTAAAGTGAAGGACCTATCAAAAAAAAAAAAAAAATCAAGCGAAAGCCTTGCACAAGTTTACTCTCTAAAGTTACAACAATAAAACAACATCCAGTATAATCTCATATTGTGGGATCTGAGGGCAAAGTGTACACAAACCTTACCCCGAAAGACCCTAGGCTCAAGAAAAACAATTTTCAGCAGGTTTGAACAGGAGAACTTTCCTCTCTAAAGTTGAATGGCATTATTCACATACACAAGTAATCGACATACCAACAGTAGCGCAGCAGCACAACAAGTATTACTAAGCTTCAAAGTTCACTTAGAAACATATTGGACGATCCATACAAGATAGAAATCTCAAGACAAAGCAAATACTTGTACTTAGAAAAACACAAGACACTGTCATCCATTTAACTCCGGACTCGGTTCGTCATTCAGTTGCTTTTCCTTTGCTGCGTCTGCTGCTACTGCTGGTTTCTACAAGATAACAAACCATAGAATCCACATCATCCCCAAATATGCTATAAGCCTCAATTACTCGTGGATAGCTGAAACCCATCGACAGCATAATCTGGATGCAGTCGCTAAAGGTGGAATCTGGCAAGCAGGGACCACCTTCCTGCCGTTTCTCACTTCCAGATGACCCTACAATTCAATGTTAAAATTTACAGTTCAAACCCGCAAACTTATTGATCTTACATCGATAGAGGTGCAACCTAGAAAATAATGTAAGATACTTTAAACTTCATCAAATGGAAGCTCAAACTTACTAGCTCCTGAAGATGATGGCTCAGCTCCGGATGTGGAAGACTCTTGACAACCAAGCTGTTGTCTAAACCTATCACGAGCAATATACTCAGCCCTAGAAGCTTCGATCACCATGCGTTCCATCTCCTTTTCAGTGAGCTCAAGATCTGAGTAGAAGCGTCCTTCAGCCAGAAGCGCCTGAAATGGAACCATTTAACCAAATAAAGACCACAGGAGCATCAAGTTTTTGGAAATCATTTCATGAAATTGAACTTTCTAGGTACTTAACGTTATTAATCTGTTGGTCCTGTTGAGCTTTAATTGCAGCTTTTACTTTATCCTTGTCGATGTTTGTCTGCAGGAGAAATAAAAAATATATATCTGAAACTAACAGCTAGGTTTGCAAAGAAACAACATATCATATATAAAAGACTAATGATGACAATCTAAAGTTAATATGTAAAGAAAAATCAGCTTCATAACCTACTAAGTTATCTCATTACAGGACTGCAAAGCGATTAACATGTTTGTTTGCAATTCGAGAGTTTACCCCTTGCAGAGAGCTAAACCCAAGCCCAGCACCAACTGTTAATCGGCAAGGATCAACAAGGGAGTTGTAATGATTTCCATGATGATAACTGAGACGGATAGGAGGGCTGTCTGAGTTATAACTTCCATGGAACGTGTTCATTGGTTCTGCACCAGCAAATTCCACAATTTAATGCAAGCAACTAACAGAGACAAGTCCACAAAGCTGAGCATCACAATCATCACATCATCTCATTTCAAAAAGAACAACCAAAAGTCAGAAAGCGAATTTACCGATGCTGTAAGAATATATATGGATAGGGCGGTTATACATTTCAGATAACGCTTGGATTTCCACATTGTTGCCGTAAACCTCCAACCCAGAAATGAAAACATTAGTCTGGTTAGTCTAACAAAGAACTGACAAACAAAGAAGGATATGCACACAGATAAATGGATGGATAATAGATAAGCAAAACACGATCCACGAGAGCGACAAATAGCAGAAGTCTTTAAAAGAAATGGATATTTTCAGTCCATATGAGTCCTTTAATCTAATCTTTTCCTAGAAAGTAAAGAAGTAAACCTAAGAAAAATCAAGCAGCAGAAACCAACATAAAATGATCGAAAACAGAAACGCTGGTGCAGGTAGACTGAACACCCCATTCTCCTCGGGATAGGGAAATAGAAAGGAAATTTTAAATATTCATTTAAGGGAAAAAACACAATTTAATCACCGTCCTCCACTCAAAAGAAATTAGCAAATAACTAACAGTAGAATATAAACATTAGAGGTTCCGATGAGAATAGTATACTTAGCAGTTTGAAATTATTCACCAAACAACTAGAGAAAAGTGAATTCACATCGCAGTAACCAGATATTTTTTCACTGGGCAATCTCTTCATCATTGTTGTGTTGGACTTGACATAGTTCCGAAAAACACTAAAACTGTCTCTAATGACCATCACCTAGAAAATGCATCATCCTGCATCCTGAGAGATTCTATCAACAGATACCAATTTTTTCGGTTATGCGTAACAAGTGCTCCAATTCTGCTTGCGCCAAGATAGGACACAAGCAACATAATGATTCGGAGAGCGAATTTCTGAATAACCACCTAACATACCTTGTCTCTCCTTTTTCTCTTGCAATAGGATGTGAATCCTTCAGTTATAAACTGAGAAAAGTGGTCTCTTTCGCGCTCCTACAACAGAAGATGCTCATCGAATAAATAAAGAGACAGTAAATAAGTTATTGGGCTGTGCAGAAAACCATATAAATGATTAAGAAACAGACGCACCAACAATATACACAAAGGGAACAAAAGGATAGGAGATTATGCATCAAGCACGTAGATATTAACCTCTATTCAGCGAAACTTCCAATACTGACTTAGGCAAGACGACGACATCATGAAACGGAAACCAAAAAGTAACAATATGCACCTTTACATCTTCCATCACCCATGCCCCAACCAGAAGCAAATAACAAGGCACCATAACCTTAACTCTAGATAATGTTTTAGCCTCTTCTTTTTATTATCTTAGAGCACACTAAACTGTAGGATAAGTTTCAAATTTAACTGTCACTTGGCTAGATGAGGCTTAGTACCTTAGCTAACTGTAGAGAAAGGGTCCCTCAACTTCTAATGCTAAATGAACTGCAGGCTTCCTTCCACTAGACCATTAAAATAATGGAAAATGGTTACATATCTTGGAAGAGAAAGGAAAAATGGAGTCTGCCGCGAAACTTAAAACATTTCCTCTTACAAGAAAACTACCACTATCTACACATCCCTAATCCCTACTACCAGAAACTAAACTAAGCCTTCCCTCCTACCCTCAAAGAAAAATGAAGCTCATCTTTGGCCCTGCCCATCACATTGCTTCAGGAAGAATCATACACATACCGTTGGAAGGATATCATACTGAGGATTATTGTAAAGACAAAGAAAAGCTAAGTCAACCAGGTAGATTGATAAAAAGAGGATGACCGCAAGGCTCAGTTCAAGTGGCAAAGGTTGAGGGGCTGGTGACTTAGGTCGCAGGTTCGAGCACTGCATCGTGCGAACTAAGCCTAGTATTTAAGTGGAGAAGTAGAGGGGTGGGCTCATTATCCCCGAGTTTCGAAGGTGGTTGGTCCAAACGAAAAGGGAAAAAGCTTGATAAAAAGAAGCTGGGGAACAAAGCATGGGAATTATCATTGGCAACAGGACAGGGAAATATTAACACTATTAAAGAGGCAATGATTTAATGGTTTCAAGAAATTCTAGAAGGGAACAATAAACTAGCAACAAACACTAAAATGCTATACGAATATCAGTTGTTCCTCTTTCTTCTCTTGGGGTAAATAATTCTGTTGCTTCTTTGCATTCTAATCAGTCAACTAATCAACCAACCAAATCCATCCCAATTATATGTGCTGGCTATATGAATACTTTACTTTATTAAAAAAAAAAAAAGCTCTGGCTATATGAATCCTCCCTATTCATTTCGCTCTATTCAGGAGGCAATATGATGGTATGTCTATTCCATTTAATACTAAACCTGAATGCCGATGTAGCACATCTAGATGAACATTCCCAAACAAATTTAACGTTTAAGAAATTCATCAAGGATTGATTTTTTACATCGACGGTCAAGCTACCGCAACCCACCCTCTCTTGATTCCATATAACAATTTTCTTCTCTAGACAGATTTTTCAAATTTACTTGACATTCATACTTTATATCATGAATTCCAATCACTAACTTAAATATGCTTCAATGATAAATTAGATAATCAGAGAGAAAATGTCCTTTTCATGATAAAACAAAATGTTTCAGTATTCTCTAGATAGAATAGTGAGAGGATAAAGATGGGAAGATCTGAAAGAACAATTTCGGCTCTCTTAAATGTACAGGGAGTGGCTATAGATGGGAAGATAAAAAATTTATGTCCATTAACCAATTTATGAAATGCTCCCACCATCTCTAGAACACAGCTCTGCGCAAGCGCTGGTGCTTGGAGGGATTTGAACATCATAAGACTAGTCTCAAATTACACCATTAAGAATATAATGCACAAACCATAAATGACAAATGTTGTCAGTCAAGGGGAAAAGATACTTTAGTTCAGATATTAAAAAATATGCAACAAAGGATACCCCGGCATGCCAAGAACCTACTATAGATAGACATATTGGAAACTACTTTGGCTCTCAAATTAACAGATTCAGTATTTGATTCCAAAGCAGAGGCTTAGGAACAAGATCAATCACTTTTCTGAATCTACCTCTGAATCAAGCATAACGTACTATGTTTATTCTGTTAGTGCACCTTTTCTACTCTCAATCGTACCAGGTCACTGTCGACCAAATTTCATAACTAACAAATCAAGGAGAGAGCTGATATAACTGATGGCCCTCTGATGCACAAAACAAAATGCTAGCTTCATCTCCCTATCTAATGGCATGTTAACAAACAGCGTTTCTACAAGAAACTAAAATCAAGTAATAAAATTTCTCGACCTGCAAAAGAAAGATAAATGACGTAGACAAATCAAATCGCATTTATAACAGAACGTTTAGTAGAATCATTACCATGTAGTCAATGCACATCTGCCTGACCAAATCATAAGCTTCAGAATCACCATATACTTGGTCAGCAACTGCACGAAAGAGGCAGTTCCCATCTTCCAGCATTTTCTTAACTTCTAAGCCTTTCGCTCTTCTAATATCACTTTCAAACTGGTGCTCTCTCTCCTAAAACAAAATTGTCAAGTTTGCAATTTCAGATATGTGCAATCTGCTAGTCAAATCAGTGTACTTGTGAATTACTAGATAGATCATTCTTCACTCGTGCCAAACTACATGAGCGGAATGACCATTCCACTTTGTGCTTGCTCAAACTTGTCATTCCGCATACGGGATAAACGGCCACTAACTGTTTTGTTTAGAATGCACGGTTTGCACAGGACAACGTATTGCTGATTGTATGTGCTTAAGAAATAAAGTGATAATAACCTTCCAAAAGCACATGCTTATAAAAACAAAAATAAGTAATGACCAACTCTACTCCCAAAACAGACAAGGGGGTCATAAACCGCAACCTTGATCAGTTTCTAGTAGATAATTTTGGACTTACCATATCATTGCGTGAGGATCCAAATTTGGGGTTCTGCTCATCGGCACTATTATAACCTTCACTTTCGCTGTGTGACCGGGGAGAGGATGGCCTAGATCCCGTAGGTGAAGTCCTAGTTGACACATTAGGCCGCCCAACAAGTTCCCTACATCCTAACCGCACTGCATTTGAACTACCTGATGAAAATTTCCTTGGACTACAGCTTAGAGACATAGGTTTAGGAGGTGGGACAGGAGGTGGAGGTGGACACGAACTACCTTTAGCCCCCTGCACAGAAGTTCCCTCATTTTCCGCTGCCTCAACACTTAAACCACTAGATCTTTTTACAGAGTCCCCACAGACAAAAGCACCATCACCTATCTTCTCATTGTCAATAATCTTTTCTTCAAGGTGGCTTCTGTCACTGCTGAAGTTTTCTAATGAAGCATCATCACCTTCACCTTTGTGGTTGAAAGAACCAACTGAAAACTCATCCAAGACAATAGATTCTGGAAATTCTCCTACCAACTCGTCATCTTTCAGAGCTGATGGTACCTGACTAGTGCTAGAAGCCTGTGGCTGCAATGGAGCTGAAGAAGATGCAGATGATTCAGGGAGTGAAACTGATGACCTGTTCTGGTTTGATGACGACGATGAACACCCTGTAGAACCTCGCTGAACAAGTATCCGTGTCATTATTGTTGCCCTTCTTCAACTACAGAACCACAAAATAACCACTCTGCCTTTACCCAAATTAGAGAAACACTTTCAATTTGTCACGCTTTCTGGCTTTTGGGGCGGTCACACCAATACCTTTACTAAATGATTTCTTGCAGCAGCCTACTTCCTTTTGATCCTCGCGAACTACTTTCTGCATTCCCGTATATATTCTCATGAGAGCTTCAACTCCAAAAATCTTTTTTGAAACAACAAAACCTCTTCTCTTTAGGTTCCTTGAAATTTCCCAAAAGTAAGCCACGAGCTTAAAACTGCAATTTAGACCAACTAATCATCACGAAATGCTAGATAAAAGAATAGTAGTTTAAAAGTAATCCTACTCCATCACTTACACCACAAGAACATAAATATAAATCAACCACTTCTCAATCCCAAAACTAATACATACAGATACATGATCCGCTTTAACCAATCTTCTCTCCCCGAACCCAATGCATTCCAATGCTAAACAATTTAGGGGTTCTATAATTTTATTAGATATCATATATTCATATTTATCCCACATACAAATCTATCACACAACTAAAAACAGTGATGGCAAGTAAATAGAATAAAGTAAAAAATACATCAAAACAAGGGTATATTACGCTAAACACCCGTATACTATCACTCAGTTTCAGGCACACATGTATTTCCATTCTAAATCAAAGACTTAATACCCTGTACTATTAAAATCTTTCAGAAACACTAAGTAAATTCAAAATCCAAGTAGACAAATTAGATAAAATAATTCACAAGAGATCATCAAGTTCAAACTTTTTAACAAAGGCAGGCCAATAGTAGAATAACTAAATCCCACAGACACGATCAATAAAGATGAAGACGCATTAAACAAGGAATGGCGCCAGAGCTTACAAATTGGAAACCCTAGTGTGCGAATTAGGTACTCACTTGATTATGACAGACCTAATTGAAGCAGAAATTCCCACTGGCTAGGGTTTAGTATATAATCTGCGAAGCGCAAAGAGAATGCAATTTACCTTCTAGGCCAAGAAAGATAGTGTATATATTTATGTATTTGTAGAGAGAGTGTTTTCTAGAGTGTGTGTGTGTGTGGTGGCGAAAATGGGTAAAGTTTGTGAGAAAATGGAAGGCGGGGAGAGAAAGAGAGGAGGAATGGCCACGTTACTTCGAAATTTTACTGGCGACCCCCTTGGTCCGGTCAACGTTCCGTGAAGTGGTGTACATGGAAGCGCAGTATTTTGCACGTGTCGAATGGAGGAAATGTTTTCAACATATGGAGTTTCATTTTTTACTAATATTGTATCATTTTGTCTTTTTGTTTTCTTGAGCCGACAGTCTTTCGAAAATAGCATCTCTACTCCTTTGGGTAGGGGTAAGGTCTGCATACACACTAACCTCCTCATACCCCATTAGTGAGATTTTATTGAGTTATTGTTGTTGTCATTGTACTGATTTATTAAGTCATGTAATTTACGATAAAAATTAAAGGTTTTTATCTTGAACTTGTCATTGTACCAAAAAAATTGAAATAATAATTAAATTTGTAGTTTGATTATATTAAAGAAAAATTCATGTTAATTTCTTCTTTTTTTTCGTTTAGAAGACTACTTCTATTAATTAAAGAAGCGTTACAAGGAGCTGTATTTGTGTAGCAGAATTACAAACATATGGAACTTGACTACTAGTAGTACAAAATATCCTATTTAGTTTACTAATACAGTTGGTCCGACTAGACGAAGCATTATCGGATGCTATACAAAAGGATTTGGAATAAGCTTGCACTGGAAAGTGACTACTACTATGTCTGCTTCGTAGATACCCCAGCTTGTAAGCTTCTACGTTTGCCATAACAAAAAGTGGTGGTTGCTCCAAAAAGGTGATATTAATCCCCATAAGTTTCATTCCAAAATGAGCTAGCTGGTCTGTTACTGCGTTTTGCTCCATGTAAGCATGTTTCACTGGTGGATCACCCAACTGGTGGATCAGGTATCTGCAATCATTAAGCACATGTGAATAAATGGTGGAGGGGATATGTAGCATGGTAACTACCTCCGCAACGTCCATATTGATTTTCAGTGGTGTAAGCTTGTGAACTAAAGCTAGTTGTAGTCCTCGCAACAATGCCATTGTTTCAATATGGGCCACCGAAGTGGCTTCTATGTTTCATGCATATCTCTTTACCCAATTCCCTTTGTCATCCATGATAACTCCATCAAAACCTGCGATTGGATTAGATAGTCTCATGGCCTCATCTGTGTTAAGCTTAAAGAAGCGTCGTGGTGGTGGTTCCCATTTTAGATGTAAGGGAATTATTGATTTTTTGGCCTTGTTAGACTATGTGAGGTAGTGAAATTCAGAGGACATCTGATATATAATCAATGTTTGGGGGTACGCTTTAATATTTTCAAAGCAGTTCTTACTGCGAGTTGTCCATAAGTGCCAAAGAATGAAAGGGACAATTGTATGATGTGGTATAGATTTGAAAATATTATGATTGTGTAGCATAATAAGATTTTTAAGCCAAACATAAGTGGGAGCCTCCGCATAACGAATATGTTGTATTATAAATCCTAATTTCATATTAAACCAGCAGTGTCGTGCATTTATGCAGTTAAAGAAGATATGAGGAATAGATTCTTCCTCCTAGTTGCATATGGTACAAGTATTGTGAAAATACAAGAGGGGGGGGGGGGAATTGTGGACCATTAGAAACCTAGTTGACTAAGATTTAGTTTAGTCGACTAGCTTTCGTACAGTACACGGATAAGATAGAGATGAATGCAATGAATTTGAAAGCGACACAAGGCACAATAGTTTTTATGCTGGTTCAGTACCGGTGTGGTACTTACGTTCAGTTTTCCTTGGGTCACAAGGGTTCTTTTAAATCTTGATAAAGAATTACAACAGTGATGGTTTTGGCTCGTTCACCACCAACGATGTTTAGCAACAATGATTTCTGGATGTTGACACAACTCTCTTTTGTGTTCTAACTCCTTCTATCTTTTATGACATGTTTGTACTTAGATTTAGAGAGACTTAGAAGACAGTGTTTGTAGTTGTGCATCGCACTCCTTGAGTTCGCCAGTGACCTAATATGCAAGTATTGTTGTGTGTTTGTGTCTGATTCCAGCAAGTTGTCTTTGATTCTTTCAAGAGAGATGAGTGTTGGATTAAAGCAGGGTATCTCTGATTTCTCCTATTTCCTTAGTAGTCGACTGTTTTGTTGAAGAAGATTCTTGGATTTCATTATGTTCCTCAATTGACTGATCTTGCTGTCCAGTCGAGTCCTCTTGACAGTTTTTTCCTGTAACAACAGATTTTGGAACAATAGAAATTTCCTCATCGTCAAGAAGTTTTTCATTTCTTGAGTGAGGGTTAGTGTCAACAAAAATAACATGAATTGATTTTTCAATACATAAAATTCTTTTATTGTAGACTCTATATACTCTACTTGAGGGAGAATATCCAAGGAATATACCTTCGTCACTTTTTGGATCAAACTTATCCAGATTGTCCTTTCCATTATTGTGAATGAAGCATTTGCATCCAAAATGATGAAATAACTAATGTTGGGTTTTTTACTATTCCATAGCTCATATGAAGTCTTTTTAAGAATGGGTTGAATCAAACATTTGTTGATAATATGACATGCAGTGCCTACAGCTTCTGCCCAGAAGTAGTGAGGTAGAGAGTTTTCTACAATCATGGTTCTAACCATGTCCTGTAAGGTTCTATTTTTAAGTTCTACCACTCCATTCTGTTGAGGCGATCTTGGTGAAGAGAAATTGTGAGAGATTCCTTGGTCATAACAAAAGTTTTCAAAGGCTTTCAAATTCTCCTCCGTGATCACTTCTGATAGTGAAAATATAGTATCCCTTTTCACGTTGAACTTTCTTATAGAAAATTTCAAAATTTCTTAAGGCTTCATCTTTATGACTTAGAAAAATAACCCACGTAAATCGAGAAAAAGCATCCACAATGACAAAAGCATATTTTCTATCACCTATACTAGCAGTTCTAGCTGGACCAAACAGATCCATATGTAATAGTTGAAGTGGTTTAGTAGTAGAAACAATGTTTTTGATTTTGAAAGATGAGCGAGTTTGTTTTCCTAGTTGACATGCATCACAAATATGATCTTTTGAAAAATCTAGCTTTGGAAAATTAATGACAAGATCATGTTTAGAAAGTTTTTGGATAGTATGCATGCTAGCATGTCCAAGCTTTCTATGCCAAACTCAAGGGTTATCGATCACAAAAGCAAGACAAATTTGATTTTTGTTAGTTTATAGATATGTATAGTGTAGTCTTGTCCCATATTGGAAGAGGAGTAATATCTCCTTGTAGTGTATAGCTATAAATATAGACCTCTGATATTGTATTTATCATCCAATATCAATAACATATTTTCTCCCATACCTTCTCACATGGTATCAGAGCATTAGTGAAAAAGATCGTTGTGCGTCATTCCAGCGTTAACCGGGAAGAAAGAACTTAGTCATCGTGTAATTTTTCCGGTGACCTAAGGCTTGTCTAAGTGAAAGTAACTTTCTGTCGGTGTTGTGCTAAAACCAACACCACTACGAGGTAGATCACCCTCCGACTATCAACTCTTGAAATTTTATTCGGCAGAAAAGTCGCCACACTCCTCCACGCGCCGACAACAACAACTTTTCCGGCGAGGGTTCCGACCATTTTTTTCGCGAAGCTTCTTCAGGACAGTATGCTCTCCTCAAAATTCTGAGCCTACCCATTTAATTCAAATCAAATTTCGACCACTTTTATATTTTTCCGGCGTGAACAGTGACCTTTCCGACCTTTTTTTTAAAAAAACATTTCTTCAGGACAGCTTGCTCGCAAAGGAATTCCGAGTCTATCCATCCCGATTACGACAAATTCCGATAACTTTTGGAATTTTTTGGCGAGCTACAGTATTTCCGGTGTGAACAGTGTTACCGACGCAGAACAGTGTTCTGTTTTCCTGCTGTAAACAGTGTTTTTCAAGCTATTTCTTCAGTTTTTTAGGAGTTACTTATTTTCACTATTTCAAGTTAACCCTACTACTATAAATTATAGAGACATGGGAACCGATACTTTGAATAGTCGGATGGTTTCTTTAGCAGAATATATTGAGTTCCTTTAGTATAAAGCATGTAAGCAGACATCTTCTGAGATAGCTTATGTTGTTCAAACAGGTAATAGCGTGACTTGTTTCTCCCAATATTCATTCTCTGAGTCTTGGGTCATTGATTCAGGTGCATCAGATCATATTTCTGGTAACAAATCCCTTTTCACTACTATTTCGTATTCTCAATCTCTTCCAAAAGTCACAATGGCCAATGAGTCTCAAACCATGGCAACTGCAATAGGTCAAGCAAGCCCACTTCCTTCCTTACCTTTAGATTCAGTCCTTTATGTTCACAATAGTCCTTTTAATCTCATAGCTGTTAGTCCCTTAGCCAAATCACTTAAATGCGTTGTTTTATTTCTTGATGACCATGTTTTTATACAGGAACGCAGTACGGGGCGGATCATTGGTACCGGGCGTGAATCAAACAGACTTTATTACCTTATCCTTGCTAAATCACATGGACTCATATCTTGTCTTCCTGTTACAACTTGTCCTTCTACAACTTGTCCTGTTACTGATTCACCAAATTTATTACATAAACGGTTGGGACATCTCAGTTTGTAAAAACTTCAAAAAATAGTATCTGGTTTATCTCACTTGTCAGCTCTAGAGTGTGATTCATGTCAGCTCGGTAAGCATACCCACTCCCATTTCCCTCAGCGTCTTGACAATCGAGTAGAGTCACCTTTTACTTTAGTCCATTCAGATGTTTGGGGTCCTAGTTGGGTCAGCTCCACCTTGGATTCCGCTACTTTATCAGTTTCATTGATGATTATTCCAGGTGCACTTGGAGATTTTTGATAAAAAAATCAATCTGAGATGTTTTCTATTTTCCAGACCTCCCACGCTAAAATTCAAAATCAATTTGGGGTTTCTATTCGCACATTTCGTATTGATAATGCCCGAGAGTATTTGTCTTTCTCATTTCAGCAGTTTATGAAATATCATGGGATTATTCATCAAACATCTTATCCGTACACATCTCAACAAAATGGGGTAGCTGAAAGAAAGAATAGACATCTTATTGAAACTGCTTGTACCCTACTCATACAATCTCATGCTTCGTTGCGTTTTGGGGGGATGCAGTTCTTACATCTTGCTATCTTATTAATCGTATGTCATCTTCAGCTATCCAGAACCAAGTTCCATTCTCTGTCATGTTTCCCCACTTACCTTTGTTCTCACTTCCACCCTGTATCTTTGGAGGCACTTGTTTTGTCCATAACCTTACTCCAGGAATAGATAAGTTAGCTCCTCGTGCTCTTAAGTGCGTATTTCTGGGTTTCTCGAGAACACAAAAGGGGTATCGATGCTACTCTTCTGACCTCCAGCGGTACCTTATGTCCGCTGATGTTACCTTCTTTGAAACCCAATCATACTTCATAGGTTAAAGTCATCACTTAGATATTTTTGAGGTACTACCAGTTTCTTCTTTTGGAGATTCAGTCACTCCAGCTCTACCACCTATAGCTCCAGTCGTAGCTTCACCACCTATAGCTCCAGTTCCACTACCTACAGCTCCGGTTGTAGCTCCACCACCTATAGCTCCAGTTCCTCTGCATAATCCAGTTCAACCTTCTTCAACTCCACCACTCTTGACTTATCATCGTCGTCCACATCCAGCATCAGGCCCAGGTGATTGACACCCCGCATCAGATTCTGCACCTACTGTGGACTTGTCTCCTCTTAGTCAACCAATTGCACTCCAAAAAGGTGTAAGATCCACACTTAATCCTAATCCCCACTATTCCGGTTTAAGTTATCATCGTCTGTCGTCACCTCATTATTCTTTTATATCTTTTTTGTCCACTATTTCTATCCCTAAGTCTACAGGTGAGGCACTATCTCATCCAGGATGGTGACATGCTATGATTGACGAGATGTCTGCTTTACATGTGAGTGGAACTTGAGAGCCTATTCCTCTTCCTGCAGGTAAGTCTATTGTTGGTTGTCGTTGGGTTTATGCAGTCAAAGTCGGCCCGAATGGCTAGATTGAACAGCTTAAGGCTTGTCTCGTTGCAAAAGGATATACTCAAATTTTTGGGCTTGATTATAGTTATACTTTCTCTCCCGTGGCTAAAGTAGCATATGTTCGTCTCTTTTTTTCCATGGCTGATGTACGTTATTGGCCTCTTTATCAGTTAGACATTAAGAATGCTTTTCTCTATGATGATCTTGAGGAAGAATTTTATATGGAGCAAGCACCTGGTTTTGTTGCTCAGGGGGAGTTTAATGGTTGTGTGTGCAGATTGCGCAGGTCACTATATGGTTTGAAATAATCCCCTCGAGCTTGGTTTGGTAAGTTCAGCACAATTATTTAGAAGTTCGGCATGACTCGTAGTGAGGTTGATCACTCCGTGTTTTATCGGCATTCTGCTCCTAATCTGTGTATTTATCTAGTGGTTTATATTGATGATATTGTTATTAATGGTAATGATCAGGATGTTATTACTAATATGGAGCAACATCTCTTTCAGCACTTCCAGACTAAGGATCTGGGCAGATTGAAGTATTTTCTAGATATTAAGGTCGCTCAGTCTAGCTCAGGTATTGTTATTTCACAGCGGAAGTATGCCTTAGACATTCTTGGGGAGACTGAAATGATGGGTTGCAGACATATTGACTCTCCTATGGATCCGAATGCTAAGCTTCTGCTTGGATATAGGGAGCCTCTTAGAGAACCTACGAGATATAAGAGGTTGGTTGGAAAATTAAATTACCTCACAGTGACTAGACCTGACATTACCTCACAGAGCCTCTTAGAGACCCTACGAGATATAGGAGGTTGGTTGGCAAATTGAATTACCTCACAGTGGCTAGACCTGACATTTCTTTTTCGGTGAGTGTTGTAAGACCGTTAATGGATTCTCCCTGTGATAGTTACTGGGATGCAGTTGTTCGCATTCTTCGGTATATAAAGTCAGCTCCAGGCAAATGATTACTATTCAAGGATTGAGGCCACGAGCAGATAGTTGGGTACACAGATGCTGATTGGGCAGGATCACCTTTTGATAGACGTTCTACGTCTGAATATTATGTTCTAGTAGGAGGTAATTTGGTCTCGTGGAAGAGCAAGAAACAAAATGTAGTTACTCGATCTAGCGCCGAAGCCGAATATCGGGCCATGGCTATGGCGACGTGTGAGTTAGTTTGGGTCAAGCAGTTGCTCAAGGAGTTAAAGTTCGGAGAAATCAGCAAGATAGAACTAGTGTATGATAACCAAGCTGCTCTTAATATTGCATCAAATCCGGTGTTCCATGAGAGGACTAAACACATTGAGATCGAATGTCACTTTATCAGAGAAAAAAATACTTTCAGGAGATATTGTTACAAAATTTGTAAAGGCGAATGATCAACTAGCAGATATTTTCACTAAGTCTCTTACTGGTTCTCGTATTAGTTACATGTGTAACAAGCTCGGTACATATGATATATATACACCGGCTTGAGGGGGAGTGTTAGTTTACAGATATGTATAATGTAGTCTTGTCCCACATTGGAAGAGGAGTAATATTTCCTTGTAGTGTATAGCTATAAATATGGACCTCTTGTATTGTATTTATCATCCAATATCAATAATATATTTTCTCCCGTGCCTTCTCACAATTTTCAAGATTATCTATATTACTGATAGTATAAATATTTTTGTCTTTGTTACCTGAAAGAATGACTTTACATGATTTGTCTTCTATAAACCGGTCATATTTCTTAAAACAAACCTCGTAGTCATTGTCACATAGTTGACTGATACTGAGAAGATTGTAATCGAGTTCATCAACCAGGTATACTTCGTCCACATCACATGTTGAGTTAAGAGGGAATTTTCCAACTCCAATAACATTTCTTTTTGATTTATCTCCGAAGGTAACTACTCCTCCATCTAATTTAGTGACTGTTTTTAATAATTGTTTGTCACCAGTCATATGTGTGGAACACGCGTTGTCAAGATACCATTTTCCTTTTCGATTCTTCTTGCGGTGTTCCTGCAAAACAAGATTACTTATTTTTAGGTACCCAAGACTGCTTGGGTCCTGAATGGTTAGATTTCTGAGTGTTAGCTTGACTGGAAGATTTAGGTCGCTAGACCCATCTCCTGTTGTCCTTAAACCTGAAATGGTTAGAAGTGTGACCATGTTTTCCACAATAAAAACACGACGGTTTATTGGGATTTTTAGAGCCTTTTTCTGCTCTGATTCTGTTCCTGCATTGGTTAGTGTTGTGACTATTTTTACCACAATAAGAGCATGCATGAAGGTTTCTAGTTTTAATCAAATAGTTAAAAGGAGTGGTCGAATTTGATTTGACGGAACTATGACTAGTGGATTTTTGTAATCCATTCAATTGAAGTTGAAGTTCATTTACTTCCTCTTGAAGCATGTCGCGTTCAATTTCACACACTTCCAGCTTCAAGGTCCAATCCTTTTTTTCTCTTTGGATTTTTCTAAGTTCATTTAGAACTCTTTCAATATCTGCAAGAGCAATATTAACAAATTATTAAGTTCACAATAGTTAGGACAAGTAGGAAGACGTACCTCACTAGTTCTCTCGTCTGCCATAAGACTGAGTTCACCTAAATCCTCATTGCTATCTTCTTTTATGGCCATGAAACACATATTTGTAATTTCTTCAAGGTTAGATTCTTCTTCATCACTCCAGGCTCTAAAAGACTTCTCCTTTTGAAAGTTTCTGCTGAGTTTTGTCTTTAGTATGGGACAATCAGCTTGAATGTGCCCATGTTTTCTACATTCATAGAATATTCCATTATTTTTATCATTTTCATTATTTGTCCTTCCTCTTCTGAAGTTTGATTTCCCTCTTCTGCTGAATCTGTTCTTCCTCATCATGCTAGCCACAACTTGAGAAAGCATGACTATGTTTTCATCATGTTCTCCTTCTTTCTCTTCTTCTTCATTTTCTGGTTCAGCCACAGTTACTTTAAAGGCAACTGCTTTCTTCTTTTCTTGTTGAATTTGCCTGTCCAAGTGAGTTTTCTCAAAGGCAATTAAATCACCTCTAAGTTCATCATAGGATATTTTGTCAAGGTCTTGACATTCCAGAGCAATAACTTTGGGCTGCCACATTGTGGGTAGACTTCTAATGATTTTCCTGACCTGTTCTCTATTTTTTATTGGTCTACCAAAGGATTTTAGATCTCCAAGGATTTTGCTGAACCTGGAGAACATTTCTTCAACTAATTCTCTATCCTTCATTTGAAATAGCTCATAGTCACGAACTAGAAGATTGATCCTTGTTTCTTTTACCTTGTTGGTTCCTTTATATGTAATTTCCAATTTATCCCACATTTCCTTGGCAGTTTCACAGCTTGAAATCTTTTCATACTCTTCTCGACTGATAGCATTACACAGTAGATATTTTGCTTTGGCGTTCACAGTTATAACAATAACTTGTTCATCACTGTAATCATCCAAGTCAAGTGAATCAGTTGATACAATGATTTGATTATTTTCATCCTTCTTTGGTGGAATTGGAAGATTTTTCTTTTTGATAATACACCAAATTTTGATGTCATATGATATAGTGTATGTTTCCATGCGAACTTTTCAATGAGAAAAATATTGTCCGTTGAAGTATGGAGGTCGTACCTGAGAGGTTCCTTCTTGAAATAATGCACCGACGACTGTGTTTGATCCCATGATCTTTTTCTCACTAGTTGTTAAGCAAAGTTTGTGAGCCTTGCTCTAATACCAATTGAAAGTACAAGGGGAGAGGGGGTGAATTGTGGACTATTAAAAACTTAGGCCGGATGCTTTGATATCTACAGTCAAGAGTAGATAGGTATTAGTTTTATAAACTTGTCATCATTGAAACTTAGATATAACATATTGGGCGTAAGTATCCCTAGCCTATGTAAGTATTGTTGGGTGGGTAAGCAACAACCATAAAAAGGTTTTGATTTTTGGTAATATATGTAAGTGCCATATCCACCCATGATGATTTGGAAAGTCAGTGGTTTTGGTGAGCGGTTTGTAACAAGAGTTAACAGAGAAGTGGCATGATAAAGTGTGCCCCAAAATGATGCGATCAGGTAGTGTGGGGTAAGTAGGGAGGTAATACTGATTTATTCGTTGGATTAGAGATGTAAGCAATTCCATGGACAGTGTGTGGTTAGAGCCTCCAAGAGTATTGAGGGCATTTGTGATAGACATGTGTTGTTTCGTGTAGGGTAATAGACCTTGTATGAGGCTACGAATGTTAAGGCTAGGAGCTAACCAATTATCATACCAAAAGTTGACACGTGTTCCTCGTGTGACTTGCAAAGTGTATTTCGTAGGTTTTGATGTAAAAAGAGAAAATCCTAAATATTTTTCAAAGTGTATTCCTTCCACCATATTAAAAGAATTTAGGATAAAAGATTTGTCAATTTGTGAACAATTTTTGGAAAAGAATATTTTTGATTTCGCAAAATTTATTTTTGGCCTGATAACTTGGTAAATTAATCGAGATGGTCAATAATGGTATGACAACTATCATTAGTTATTTTGGAGGCCAAAATTATGTCATCCGCGAAGAAAAGGTGAGAATTTTGTTGAGCTCTTTTATGTAAGGTGATTGAGTGCCAAAGGTTGTGATCTACTACAATATTAATATTACGCGATAACATTTTCATGTAAAGTACAAAGAGATAAGAGGATAAAGGATCCCCTTACCTAATACCTCTAGTGGGTGTGAAGAAAGAGGTGGGAGTACCATTAAAAATGATGGATGTAGTGGTTGTTGCTATGCATGAGATAATTAAAGTTATTATGGACCGAGAAAATTTAAAGTAAGTTAGGGTTCTGCATATAAAATCCCATTCTAAACGGTCAAAAGCTTTTTCAAGATCTATTTTCAGAACCATATTCGAGCATTTTAATTTAGAAGTTCTAAAGTTATAAAGTATTTCTTGTACTATAATAGCATTGTCTGAAACTCTACGATTTTTTTGGAAAGCAGATTGTGATGGGTGAATTATCTTATCAAGGATAGGTTTTATGCGATTAACTATAATTTTGGTTATGACCTTGTAAATGGTGTTACATAAACTTATGGGTCGAAAGTGAGCTGGTGTGGATGGACTTTGCATTTTCGGAATTAAGCATATAAATATTTGATTCAATGCTGGAGGAATGTGTCCAGATAGGAAGATATTTTTGCAAAAAGGAATAACTGAATCTTTAAGTTGGGGCCAGAATTTTTGAAAAAATAATAGGTGAAGGCCATCAGGTCCCAGAGATTTATGAGGATGGAAAGAATATACGGTGCTAGTGATATCTTCATCCGTTATGGGCTCTAAAAGATTGCTTATAGAAGCGTCATTGATAGTATTTAAATTGGAGAAAGAGTGATTTTTATTAGAAAAAATATGGCTCGTGTGGTATAGATCTTTGTAAAAATTTATAATTAGATGTTGTAATTGGTTATTGTCATAAATACAATTACTATTAAGATCTTTAAGAGCAGTAATCCAATTACGCCGACGTCGTTTAAGAGCCGTTAAATGAAAAAATATCGTATTTTCATTGCTCTCATTTAACCAAGCTACACGAGATTTTAATTTTCAAAAATCCTCTTCCAGTTTTAAGATGTGGTTAAATTGAGAGATGAAATCTTTTTCTAAAGTTTGTAAAAAAGTACTCGTTGGATAGTTGGTGAAACTTTGGATACCCACTAGTCGTGCCCTAAGTTGATTTTTTTGCTTAAAAATATTGCCAAATGTGTCCCTATTCCAATTTTTGGCTAAGGCAGTAAAATGTTCAATACCTTCCAAATAATGTGGGCACGTCTGTCACACATGTTGTATAAGTTTAGGGAAATCTTGGTGGGTAAGCCACATTGATTCAAATCTAAAAGTAAATTTTCTAGGAGGAGTATGTGTGTGCATAGCGAACATGAGTGGACAGTGATCAGAGTGCGTCCTTGGTAAATGATGAACTTGAGCTTCAGGATATAATTTTAGCCATTCATAATTAGCTACTATTCTATCCAGTCGTTTTAAAATCATTCCACCGCGTCTACGTTTATTCGTCCAGGTGTACTTACTTCCCATATAACCCAAATCAAATAGATTATAGTAATTGAATCAATTTAATAAGGAGTCGGCTCTATTATTATTAATGGGGCATCCTCTAAATTTTTCATTGGAGGAGAGAATATCATTGAAGTCTCCTCCCACAACCCAAGGCCCTTTATAATTATCTGCAACATGCATTAGGTTTTGCCATAGAAGTTTTCTATAATTTAATATAGGACTTGCATACATAGCTGGCAACATGAAAGAATAGTCGTGGTGACATATATGGACCATGTAGTGTATTTCTTGATTGGTTACTACAACTTCAGAAACTGTAATAATTGAAGCATTCCATAATATTAAGATCCTTCCTACCTATCTCTCAGCAGGTGCTTGGGACAAATTAGAGAAATAAAAATCATCCCTGAGGAATTCATGGTCCTGTAGGTGAGTTTCAAGGAGCACCACTAGTGGCGGCATGTAGTAGTTTAACATGGAGCAAAACTTTCTACGAAAATCAGGAGACTGTGCACCCCTACAGTTCCAAATAACAAAATTCATAGAGTTAGTACGTAGGGGTAGTGGTTGTGTGACTTGCACCACTGTGTCCAATGGTTGGCCTTCCTCGCTGTGAGTCTGCATGGTCTCCCTCAAAGTTGGGGTGATGACCATGACAAATTTCCTTTCCTCTGGATTCGTTGTTGGTCGTAGTTTGATCAAGCACTTGGTCACCTTCGGTGGGCAGTTGAGTAGTATCTTTTTTTTGTATTGCTCCTTTAGGACGGAGATATGGCAGCCCCCTAATCATATTGGCTTCGTTCTTGTTTCCCTCATCTCCTCCATGACAACTACGATTTCTTAAGGAGTTAGAACTTCTTGTTCGTTTGGAGTTGGTGGTTGTGGGTTCATGGAGCTGTTTATTGGAGCAAGAGGTTCGAATGGGCTCATTGGGGACATAGGTGGATATGGATGAGGCATTTGTATTGCTTTGTGAATCCAAGGAATATGAGAATGTGTGGGTGGGTAAAAAGGTAGGTATGCATATGTTTGATTCTGTGAGTTGTTATAGGATTGGCTCATAGGGTTCTACATGCATGACATCCCCCAAGTTTGGGTGTGTGGCATCTGTGTGGTTGTCCAGTGATACTGGCCATATAGAGCCATTACAGCTGTCATTCCCTTGATGACAATTTGTGCCAAGTCTAGAGGATTTTGGAGTCGGATTATCACCTCTTGATTGTTCACTACCATGGTAAACGCTAATGCATGGTTCTGGAGCCCTAGTTTGAGCCATGATTGTGGTGGGTTGTAAGGGTGTGATGCTTGAGAAGTGTAGATCACTGGGTAAGTTAGTGGTGGTGGTTTTTGGTGTTGCATGGTTATGGGTGTGAGGTAGTAGAGATTGAGAGGGCGGAAAGGCAGTAGCGATGGGCGCTATTGGTTTGTTCTGAGGGGAAAGATGGGGGTGTTGTGGCTCTACATGTGTATTGTGGGGGAGTTTTGAAGTATCAGTTATTGGATTTGGTGTGTGAGTAGAAGCGAGTAATGATTATTGATCAGGGTTAATAGTTGAAGGAGAGGGTGAGAGGGGCGGTGATGAGGTAACGTAAGACACAGGGTAGGGGTCTATGCTTTGGTGAGATGGGCTATCGCAGGTGGACAAAGGTTTGTGAATGGTAGATGGGGGTGGTGTAGGTAACGTGGCATCTATTGACAATTGAGTAGTGTCCATTAGGTCACTATTCATTTGTGAAATGTGTGTAGGTAAGGTGTATGCTAGGTTTTTGACCGCATGGGTCGGTGTAGTGGCGTTGAAGATTCAGAGTAGTGGCTTGGGTTGGTGGATGTTGGGCTTGATTAGTAGGCTGTGGGTCTGGTATTGAAGGGTCGTTACTATCAAGTTGATTTAGTAAATTAAAAGAATTAATTAACTTAACATCCTTAGTGTTAGTTTGTGAAACAATTAATCCATGGTTAGTAGGGATTAAAGATTGAGAAATGTGTGGCGTACCTGACTGTGTTGTTGATGTTGAGGATGAACTCGTTGGCTTTTTATCTTGTCGCTAAAATGTGTATCTGCGTGTAGGTTGTGCGACAATGGCCCCTTTAAGCTTGTGTGGGTGCCTTCGTGGGAAAACTATTATTTTTCATTATGTTGGAGATTCGTTGTGAGGCTCCTTGTCAATGAGAGATGTTGTATGTGGGTATTGGGCTGGTGTTGAATTGGTGGTTAAGAAAATGTGAGGGCAGTGTTTTGATGTATGACCCACTTGTCCACATGTTATACAGAGCATGTTAAGCTCTACGTAGAGTATTTGTTGCCTATGGGTGCCAATAAACACATGCGATTGTAGTGGCTTTTCGAGGGGTACTTCAATGCAAATACGTGCATAACGTCCACGAGAGGTAGATGATGTACATGTATCAACCTTTAGAAGTCTCCTAATTTTGTTCCCCACTTTCTGAAAAATGGAGAGGTCATAGAATTCTATTGGTAATTCCGAAAATCGACTCCATATGGCTGTGTATGTGAGCTTGGTATTTGATGCTAGAAATTTTGGTTCCCATCGACGAACTGAGAGAAAGTGGTTTAACACAAATCAAGGTCCGTCATGGAGAGCTTTGTTCATATTTTCTTCATTTTGATATTTGATCAAGAAAAATTCATTTCCTAGGTCTATTAGGGAGAGAGATTCTGAGGGTTTTCATAGTTCTTGTAATTTTTGCTTGAGAGTAAGATGTCCTACTTTGCATCCAAAGACCTTGACTATTATGGAATATTTCCATGGAGAGTAAATTCTTGCTTTGTTAGAGCTTGTTAGTGGAATCAAATTTTCTGGCGTGGGGTCTATCTCCTCATCGGACATGTCAATGTTTGATAAGGTGGTTGTAATAGCAGGTAAGGACAGAACATTTTTGTGTAATAAGGTATCTGCATAGGATATTGGTTGGCTGTGGGTGAGTGGTACATCTACGTTCATGGATTGTAGTTCTCGGGGTTCGCTATTGGACATTTGTGCATTGGTTGCCATGGTGGTGGAGAGTGTTGTGAAACCTAGTGAGAAGGAGGAGCTTCTCTCTCTAACCCATTTTTTTTAAAACTCATGTTAATTTCACTAGAAGATAAAGTACCTTGATTGACTTTCCAAATTTCACAATGATATTTTCAGTTAATTAGAAGCTTAGTGTTAGAGAGCTGGCACATTCTTCTTCTTGTTCGATAAGGTTAATAAAATGCTTACATCATTAGTATATTTATCAAACTATATAAACTTATTATGATTAGATGAAAGATTAACACGAATAATTTATTAACTAAATTGACTTCACCAATCACCATATAAATAAATAAAAAACTCATGATTTTTGTAAGATACTGTGTGGAAAAGAGAAAGAAAGAAGATTTTTAAAGTTTTACGTGAGATACTAAGATGAGATTGAACTTAAAATAATGTCATTCCTCACTTAAGAAATGGAGGATATGAAAGGAAGAAACGATCTCATGTGGCCATTTACAATCTATCTTCTATCTATATATAACAGGAGAGGCAAAAATACCACAATAAGCCAAGTGGCAACATAATAAAAAGTCACTTCGCAATTTTAGGATAAAATTAGTTAACTTGGGTTAAATTTTAATAAAATTAAATTATGCATTATTTATCATTAATAATTAGTTATTCTTTTTGAATTTGAATTTAAGAAGAAAAGTCTAATTTGAATTTGAAATAATTACAAGCAACATAGTAAAAAATATAAAAATTAAAACTTTATATCGAAAATAAAATAGAAGAAAAGTCTAATTGCTTATTCCATATAACGTAGAAAAAAATTCTAAAAAAATTGACACATTTTATACAAAATAATAAAAAAACATATATTTTGGACGAAGTAAAAGATGTAAAAATAAAACTTTATATTAAAAATAAAATAGAAGAAAAGTCTAATTGTTTATTCCATTTAATGTAGAGAAAAAATAGTCAAAATATTGATACATTTTATACAAAATAACAATAAATATATATATATATATATATATATTGGACGAAAAAAGAAATCTATATTATTTATGTTATATTAAAGGAGACATCTATATATTATATATTATATTATCTATACATAATAAAAGGATAGGCAAAGACATCATATTAAACCAAGTGACAACATAATAAAAAGCCACTTAGCAATTTTAGGACAAAAAAATATTTATTCATAAGATTAAGCCAAATATCAAGATACTACAAAATATTCTCCGAGTATAAATACTAGTTTGAATAAAAGAAAATAATCATTCCAAATCTCTTGTATGTTATTTTTAGATTTTTAAGTGTAAAAACGAAGATCTCTGGTAAAAAAGACAAATAACTAAAAATAAATTTGTAGGAAACCAAATAGACTACAAAACCAATTCTAAAAATTAAAAAATTTAACCTCGTGAGTTTAGCCGTGTCAGATCCCATAGGTTGGTAAAGCCAATTAGGTATGATCTCTGTTACATTGTTATAAGATAAACCAAGTATGAGGAAACAAAAAGATTTTGAATTGCCATGGCTTCTGTGATTTCGTTATGCTCAAAACTTCTCAACTTTCTACTAATCAGACTGTGACAGTATATATTTCCTGTGCTTATAGACTTGTAGATCATCCATCTAATCATCTTCAATTTGGTTCCAATGCACCAGAGATAATTCCAACTTCTTACTTTTCATTTTTCTTTCTTTTTTGGTTAAAATAAGTTGGAGAGACACACTGCAATCTAGATTTGAATTTTTCTGTTTGGTACCCTCATTAACCGTATTAGAGAAGTCAGTGAATAAGCAAATTGACGTCCAAAGAGTCAAAAACAGATGTATGCATGCAACTTCATCATTACAACAAATCAAAATGAAAGACAAACCAAATCCAAATATTTGGGAAAGTGAGCAGCACAACATAACATAAGATAAGATAATAATACAGTTCATAAACAACAGTGGCGACTCCAAATGTCCATTTGTTTTTAGTGTCTTCGGAGAGACAGGGCAGAGAAAATGACAAGGAAGATGAAGATGACTGCTGCAATGAAGGAAGCCACCACCGCGCCGCTCACTTGCTGGCAGAAATCGCCGAACTGCTGGCATATCGCCTGCCATTGCGTGGTGGAATTGCCGTTGTGTGCTAAGTACACTATGGCAGCTGCCGCAGCTGCTCCAGCCGTGGTAAATGCCACCATTACCTACACCGTTTTTTTCAATCATAACGTTATATCTTTTGTGAAAATGACAATTAACCAATTCATCATGTTTCCCCCTTATTTTCCAAATGGATAGTACTGGTTAGCACTTAGCAGGATTTTCATAGTAGTATTAGATTTATGTTGTGATAACTATAACTCAAATATTTACGTTCTTCTCTAATGTTATTTTTCTTCTAGTACGCCTCAATGTTAAGAGCACCTGAACAGGACAAGTCTCTCAATTTATCTATTACCTGTTACTAATCAAAAGCTGTCTAAAATACGTTAAAGAAAAGTCTGTTTATTCTGCTTACAGTGTCAAGAATTAACAGAACAAGTCTAGCGCCAACAAGATGTGGTCGAACAATGCAAACAATGGAGAAAGGTAGGGAGAGGACAAGGTATCCACTTGCAATTGCATTTGCCACCACAAAATACCTGAAAATCAATCATATATAACAGTTTCATCAACTCAGAAATCCCACATCAGAAATTAGTAGAAAAGAGAAAAACTGACTATAACTAATTATTGGGCAAATTTAAGCAAATTAAATACTAGTGTAGTGTTGAAGACATATTTAGTAAATAAAAGTGTGTTTTTTAGCGGTCAAAATATTTAGATGAGAGTATACTGAGATGGTCACACAATTCAATAATACGTACGAGAAAGCAGGGAGATCATCATAGCTAGCTTCGAACTGAAAGAACTGAGTGAAAAGAGGAAGAGTTTCATCAGTAGTTCCCATGGTAGTTGCTGCAGCCAGAGCAGCCACAAGGCCACAAAGTCGCAGAATAAAGTCGAATATCGCAACCCCTCGTCGCCATCCTCCCTTCTGATTATGAGGAATAGCTTTTGTTGTAGCTACAATGGTGGCTGCAGGTGCAGCAGCAGTTGATTTTCCTTTGTTGGACTCTGTTTCAGATATGTTAATGGCTGTTTCATGGCTTTTGGATTTTGAATCCATTATACTAATTAATATATGCAGTGTGAGATATTTGAGAGAGGTTCTTTAACAGAAGTTATAAGAGCTTTTGTGCGTTATAAAAGAAATAAGACAAAGGGTTGGAATTATACAGAGAAGGGGCGATGTATGTAAGATTTGAGAATGGTTTTTTGATAGAAGAGAAGTTACAGCTATTTGCGTTATGAATGAACTATGAGGAGGGCTGAAATATATACTCCATATATCAGTGTAGAGGGGTTGGGGTTTTGTGGGGGGTGGGGTGGGGTGGGGGGGAGATGGATTAGTTTGGATGAAATTGTTGAGAATACTTTTTCCTTAAAAAAAAAACAGAATATATGGAGTTGTTACAACTCGAACTCTTCATCTTGTGAAATTTTCAAGTACGTTTCTTGATTGAATATGAAAAGCAAAACCTAATTCAATTTTAAACAGAGAAAATACATATAAAAGTACTAGTGTGAAAACTTATGAGGATTTTTCAAAAGTTTGAGATTAAATTTCTTTAAGGTCTTTTCATAATTTGCAGCTGGCCAACAGGCCAAGTGTAAATTGTCAAGTGTTAGTACCTGTTGGGAAGTACCTTGACAATTATGGATGTCAAAGTGATATTAAAGAGAGATAACCAGAAAAGGTATAAAAATATGGTATGGAATAATATCAAGTTAATGTAAAATACAAAATTAGCTACAAATGGAATAAGATGAGTATTTTGCCAAAAGTACATCCTATCCATTCCTTCCTTTAGGTCAAAAGTACTTTATTTTTTAGGAGGTATTTTGCCAAACTTTTAGTATAAGAAAAAGCGCTTTTAAGAAATAGTTTCTCTCTAGAATTACTTTTTTGAAAAATACTTTTTGAGAAAATACATTTAAAAGTATTTTTTAAAAGTTTGTCAAATATTAATTACTGCTCAAAAGTGCTTTTCAAATTGATTAGCCAAATACACATTGTTTCTCACTAAAATTATTTTTTTTGAAAAATACTTTTGAAAAAAAAAATTCTCAAAATAAGCTATAGCCTATTTGATCAAGTTTCTTTTTAGCCAAAAGTGCATTTTTGATCAAAAGTGCTTTTTCCAACATTAAGATGTTTGGCCAAGTTTTTAGAAAGAGAAAAAATATTTTTTAGTAGAAACAGAAACAATTTTTTTAGAAACAACATAACTTCTTCTTAAAAGCACTTTTTGAAACGCTTAGCCAAACACCTAGAAATACTTTTAAAAGGTTGGCCAAATGCTAATTGCTGCTCAAAAATATTTTCAAATTAATTAGCCAAACACAAACGTCTTCTCGTATATTTTTAATAACTTTACCATGGAAAGGATGCTAAATATTTTCAATTGGTAGATGCTACATTATAGGAGTACATCCTATCCATTCCTTCCTTTAAATTACATATACACATAACACATTCTCAAAATATCTGATGGAGCAGCTCTTTTCGCTGGTGCCTGGCCTTAGGCGTCTGGGGTTGAGGCTTTTGGAGCAGTTCATAAACCAACCTTTATTAGAGAACTTGACTTGCACAACCCACTCCATTATAATAAAAGAACATTATTTTAAGTTTACTAATAGTTCATTTGTTGGTGTGAAGGCATATTGCTTCCCAGTTGTTTGTCAATGATTAATGAAACTTATACTTTTCCTGTTTATTATTGTTATAAGTAGTAAAGATATCATCCAGTTAATTCATTGTGTTTGGAAACTATAGCGATTAGCTAGTCCTTCCAATTAAATGCAGACTTGGTGTCACATGTTGCCTCTGACCTTTTGTCCTATATACTTTCATATCTGAAATGCAGCATTGATCGATAACTTGGCTATACAACCAGATTGATTGATAACTTGGCCATACAAAAATGCAGTTTATCTGAAGGCATGATCGCTTTTTTGAAAAATAGTGTCGTGGTGATGTATGAGTTAAGCTTGCACACACCTCGACTATTTCGTTAGGTACTTGCTATATCCATTCAACAGTGGTTATACCCTAGTTTCTTTTCTACAGGCTTTAATGAAGTTTCAATTTTTGTCTTGTGATAAATTTTAGACCAAAATATTTTCTGACAGGATATTGGGTTTGTGTACTAGTCCGAGTTTGACCGATAGTGATTACGATGCCATTTTCCTAGCAAGATGTCTTGTATAAAGTCATATCAGCACGAAAATCAATCTTTTATCACATAGGAGTATATTGAATCTTGATACGTAGGGAATATTAGCTTCCATTTCTTGTTTCACTTTTCCAGTAGACTTTTGACAAGAGTGAAATCCACCAAGTCAGAGACCTCTTTCATTTAAAAAAGATGAAAATAATCTAAGAAATTAAAATTATCCAACCTTTCACATTCAAATGGTCTCTACTGCTAGATTACCAATCATTCTAGCCAAGGGCACAGGGCATTTTGTAACAATATCAAACCTAGCCAAATTTGAGGCATGCCCAAAAAGGTACAAGCTGAGTATAGCAAGTTCTTTGACAGACAACCTTGAGGAAAGGAAACCTTGCCAGTATTTAGGATCAAGATCAAAGAAAGCATCAAACAATCTCCTAGTCCCTTTCAAATCAAGCTTCAACAAAGTCTCCATCCCAAAAGAGTAACATTCTCTCACACTTCTTCTCTCCAAAGGCCACAAACCATTCCAAACTCTATGGTAAAGTGGACACCCTCTTATCATTCTGGTTGATCCAAGACCTTCAGCAATGGCCTCAGCCAATACTGGTGCCAAAGCCATGGTCCGAGCCACCATGTACCCTGTCGATGGATGAACTATCCCTGAATTTCCACCAATTGCCATAACATTTTGAGGGATCCGCGGAAGTGGTCCTCCCATAGGGATCACACATTTCTCATCCTCAATAACACTTCTCACTTTGATCCCCAAATGCCTTAACCTTGCCACCATCCTATTTTTCACTTCCCTATACGATAACACAGGCCGACTCACCAAAGAAGTCTCTTCCAAGAATACCAAATTCCTATCAAATGGCATTGCATACAAGAATGTTGGTTCTTTAGTATTGTTCACCCTCAAATATGGCTCATTTCCCAAATGAGAATCCCTCCAATCCATAAGCACCATTTTATCCAAATCAAATGGATGATTATCCACTTCTGCTAAAATCCCATGAGCAATTTGATAACCATGATTTCTTGGCTTGTCATATTCTATAAAAGGACTAGCAAAACCACTTGCATCTACAATCAAACTACCCCTTATCTTCCTACCATCATCACAAATAACTGAAGACTCAAATTCTTCATGCTCCACTTTCCAAACCTTGGCTTTATAAAACTTCACTCCATTTTCAACACAACTATTCAACAATTTCAACTTCAACTTCTTTCTACTGACTCTACCATATGGTCTTCCCAAATACTTAGTCTTGTTATCATTTATATGAACACAAGTCATAGGCCACTTATGATCTAAACAATCTTCTAATCCTAACTTCTCAAACTCATCAACCCAAACACCATAATTATTTGGCCACATGGAAAGTGGTGAAGAGTCGACACAACATACCTTAATACCATATCTTGATACTTGCTCAGCCAGCCGGAGGCCCGCAGGTCCAGCTCCGATGATGATCACGTCGAATAGAGCCCGGCCCAAATTAGGATCAACCCATGAGATTTCAACATCTAAAGACTCTGGTTTTGATGTGGGTGATAAGTCAAGAAAGCTACAAAAAATTTTACTACTACTTTTGTTTCTGTGATGAACTTTTCTTGAAAAGTTCTGGGTGGTTGGATTCAGAAAAGGAGAATTCAGTTGAAAAATAGACCTGTGAGGTGTAGGAGTGGAAAGTAAAGGAGATGGAAAAGGTTTGAGAAGAGTTTCCATTAAGAGAAACGGTAAGATGGAGAATGGCTAGTTATAGTGGGAGGTAATATAGTTTAAGGAGGAGGAGCTTAGTGAAATTGAAATAGAGTAGAGGAATCACTAAGCAATAGGATATATTGATGCTTTTGGGCACCTACTTTGGCTTATATAACAAAAATTAAAAACAAAAATAGAATATGAAGAAAAGTAGCTAATCAAATAGAATCTTTTATACTCCTATAAGGTTAATAAAAGCATTTTTCAACAGTCCCTGCTCTTCACCTCTCTCTTCCATATTTTCTTTGTATTGCCCTCCCTTTTAATAATAACAATAAAAAAAGAAAAGAATTGAAGAGAGCATGACAAATTATTTCTACAATTTTGAGGGAGTTCTTTTTACATGCCCAACAGAAAAACTAATCCCCAAAAAAAAACCCCGAACAAATCGAATTGAACTAACGAAATGACGTAAAGATCTAGTTACCAAATAAGATTTCATGTTAAGCCAGCCTTTTAGTAGATAACAGAAACTATTTGTACATAGCTTCTTTCTCTTTAGATGAATCATTCTCCTATTGCAAACTTCCAATAACTTAAGGTAATAATTTTGTATGAAACAAAATTCTTGCTGATTACAATATCCACTGATAAAACGTCAATTCGATTGAATATCGCCATAGTTGGGGTGAAAAATTGAAACTCGTCCTAAACAAAAGTACTTGTAATAGTAGAAAATTATCCGATACCTCGATAGCAAGTACCTTGTAGAATTAATTGAGCTCGTCTACTAGAAAATGAGTGAAGCTTACAACGATCTCGAATAATAGTGCAATGTCACAAATAGAAAATATTTTTGGGTGGTTCGTTACCGAACTTCCTCTTACATTACAAAGCTGAAAGCACTAACAGACAGTGGATTTGTCTTGTAGTCAGTGCATGGACGGCAAGAAAATTTGTGCTATTATTAAGCATAACTGGGGCCCATATGACCTTCTTCAACCCAGATCTAATCACCGCGTGGCAAAGTTAGAGAGCCAAATGATATGAGCTATATGGCCTAAACGAGCATTTTGATTTGTTGATTAGGCAAGTTGGCATAATGCTACTAATTGGAATGCTTAGTGTGGAGAAGCACAAAGGACGATAATTTGGCATCATAGCGTTCAGCCTAATAACAACAGCACCAATACAAGAAAGAATAATCAAGTCATGCTACTTCCCTACCAAATTAATACTTTTCCTTTTCAAATTCATTTTAGTTATACACTTATACATCTCTATAACATCCTTATATAATAGCCAATTTTTTTAAAGCCAATTTTTATATTATATTTTACCTCTGTAACACAGCTTTTTACCTATAAAAGCAACATCCAATTTATAGCAATACATTTTTTTGTAAAATTACTCCTCTATAACATCCATGTAGAATCTCTAACATCACCAATAATAAGTTTAAAGATTTTGACCTCAACCTACTACAGCTTGAACTGAGATAGAAAATCCAACTATTAAGCTCTTAGATTGCCTTCAAGGGAAAGCTATCAGATACCTTTTTGCTGAAAGTTTGAACACAAATCTTCGCCAATTCAAGGGTTATATCGCTAATAAGATACTGGAATCTATGGAACAAGCTACAATTATAGAGTTCTTCCATCAATCCTGAAAGAATTTAATCTTCTAGTAGCTTTAAAATATGTGTATTAGAGTTTAAATCTTTGTACATTTAGTTATGAATTTATTAATAATGTATTAGCTTTCTTTAGTATTTAATTAATAAATTATGCATATCTTTTGAATATTTAAATTTAAATATCTTATCTTTTATATGTAACAGGAAAAATCAATTTTTGATAATTTTTTTTATGGCAGCCAAAAAATATTTAAATGTCAAATGCTATTATAGGTTTATAACAACCATTCACTATAAAAGCCATAAAATATCGTAACAAACAATGTTGTTATAGAGAAGTTTGATTGTAATGATTTTTATCTTTGAGAAAGGGTGATCCAAAAACTTGGATTTTACAAATATCCAATTCTCGTAGGATATACTCGTCACTGAAGGGTCATCTACTTCCTAGGCACTAGAAACTCTTCCCACAAACTAGAATTACTGCTATGCAGTATTTACTATTTACTCACTGATACAAACCCTCAACCACCACATATTTGAAAAAGGTGAATTGACATGGTAAATATTTGAAGGTGATGAAGTCACAGAAGAACGTTACATTTACAAACAGGGCATTGAACTTATCAAATATCTACAAATACATAATATGGAAGATCCAATGCTTTAGAACAATCTAGGAGTTTACTGGAGCATTTACAACATGGTAGAGGCAAAAAAGGCAACAACAATACAAACCTTATCATTCTTTTAACCTGTACTCTGAAAGGTGCCAGAATAAGAATTAACAGGGTTGATTATACAAGAACCTTTCAGAGTGATTTATAGTTCTTATCTAAATCCATTTGAAAATCTGAACCATACTACAGGCAGCTATGGTGTTCCTTACCAAAGAATTCATGATCTGCAGGAAGGTAGAGTGATGCCTCCACAACAAGCAGCAATTATCAAGTAAAGGAACAGCACAATCAGGCATGTTAACAACGCCCTGTCATGAGTAGAAGTTACAAAGCTCAAATTGACAGAATATAAACTTCAAATTAAGGACCTACTTAGACAAGAAATGCCACCTTTTGCATATAGTGAAGTAACAAGAGTTACTAGATTAGATGTAACAGTTCTCAAAGCATGCTCATCAAACAAATAGATATGTGAAAAATGGGAAGAGCACAAGCCTAGACCCAAGGGCTAAATGAATCAATAATGAAGCCAGTATGTTGTAATACAACCTGACTCAAGAACACCCCCCCCCCCCCCAAAAAAAAAACAGAGGGGGGGGGGCAATTAAATGCTAATTTAGGTGTTGTTTGCTACCAGTGATACATATGCTGTTTGCCCAACTATGCACATCCACTCGCAATAGTAAATTAAGCATTTCCTGTGACAGCGGAGAATATATACATATACCTCTATGTTAACATACTAAGGGTAAAACATAAGCTTTAAAGTTAAAGTTTCCAAATATAGAAATACGTCATTCTTTTTTGGAATAAGACTGAAAAGGAAAGAGTGTCATATAAAATACTAGAACATAAAGAGTAATAATCCATTTTCTTAGACTAAATCTCCTTTTCCTAAATACAAACATATTCATCCATGTGTGTTGTTAACGATTATAAAATTGCTTTACCAATTATATATTCTTATTGTTTAGTAGAGAAATTTTAAAGACAGAACCCATGGCTGCTGAGCATGCCTTAGCGCCTCGGTGTATACACTGAAATGTCACCTAAGAGAGGCACAACGCCAGTTTGCACTGCAACTAGATTTAGAGCTTAACCGCAATTCAAGCACACCTTCAACACTGATGTCAAGGCATTAATAGCAGAGAAAGCTGGCATTTAGTAGAGCAAGTATTGTCATGGTATATGTAATTGCATTTATGGTGTTCTGAGCTTGACATAAGTCACAGTAAGAGTGTGAGTACTCTCAGTTGATGCGACTAAATCTATAATTTTGTGAAAGAGACTTACAGGAGCTTTGCATTTTTCATCCAAAGAGCTCTCCTAAGGCGCTTTGACTGTTTCCTGAAATGAAATGCACTGTCTTGCATCGTTGCTGTTTTGTCAACAAGGAGCTCAATCCGATCCCCTCTTTCAAGTATTTTCTCAATATTATTAACCATGATGGTGCGTATCTGGATGTACATTGAAGTAGTTTATTTTACTTTTGTAATAGTTGGACTACATGAAAGGAAGGGCTGGGGGAAGAGAAGGGGGATGTGGAAAGGAGGAGGCAGCAGTGGCATATCACGATGTAAATACACTATAATTCTTCAGCCAAAAGGGGAACAGAACACATGTAAATGATGCAATACATCCATAATCATATAACTAATGCTATATATAAGGTGTAATATTTCTTTCCTTTTTTTAGTTAATACAGCAACAATCAAGTGGTCATAAATGGTATGCAGTTCACAAAGGTAGGTGAGTGTTTGGCTTAGCATGAAACATTAGGATCACTAATTTCTTCTTGACTTTTATGAAATGGAGGTACAAGATCATAACTTGAACCGAAGGCATTCAAACATCAAAGTAACAAGACAAAGAAAGGAGTAGTTATTTTGGCATGACTGACCATTGAAAAATCATCACTAACGGTTGAGAGTTTTAACACTTCAATCATTTCAAAAAAAGAAGAGAGTTTAACACTTCAAAAAATATGTTAAGTCATTTAAGTGCTCATGAATATGAATCTTTGATAATTCAAAAATATGTGGATATCTGGACAGTTTAATGCATGCATTCATTGGCACAAAACCTAAAGCACAAATAAGAAGAACAAATGAAGCTGACACAGAGAACCCTTAAACTTCACTACACTCTGGTGCAGGTAAACAGAGAAGATACTTGCCTCACCAACTTCTCCTCTGACACGATTTAGTGTATCTGCACTTGGATTACTTGAAAAGAACTCCATTTGCTGATGTAAGACCCTTGAGAATTCATCATTCATGGCATAGGCAGGAGCATAAGAAGCCACCTTGCTGTAGTTCTTCATGAACCTCATCTGAATATCCTCCAGGTATGAGAAAGGAATCCTCCCTAAGTAAGCATATACCATTAGTAACAGACAGTGAAGAATGACTCATATGACCAACAGAATTTTCAATTATTAGCAAAAGATCCAGACAATATCAATTCATAAATTCTTTGATGCCAACAATATTTCTCTCTTGAAGTGTTAAAAGATGGAGCTAGGAAAGTAAGAAGGTCATTGTGAAATTTGCAAAATAGAAATAGGATGATCAAGTGTGTATTTTGGCCCAATCAGAATATGAGAAGTCGACTAATTAGCTTCTATTTGGCATTGACGCCATAAAACTTGGTCTTTCTGACATTGAACTACCAAGAGCACCAAAACCAAACACTCGCTTTTGAAAACCTAAACCTATCTCCATTCGGTTATTTTTCTTTTTATGATGGCCGTATCAAGGCCAGTTTCCGCGTACCTCGACTATTCCGGTGGGTACCTACTACCTCCCACCTGCACAGGTAACGACAACTCTGCCACTAAGGCTTAGACGGAGGGAAAGAAATCAACTAGTATGTTTTGTCTCAGCTAGGATTTGATCCCAAGACCTCATGGTTCTCCTCTCACTTTATTGACCACCAGGTGACACCCTTGGTGCCTATCTCCATTCCGTTAATCTTGCGAGCTGATGTTTAAAGGTAAAAGACCGAACGGGAGAACACGTTTTATTGTGTTCTTAGTTCTATAATTCAGATTAACTTTACAATTGGAGTAGTAAATTGATCAAAACGGAAGCATTACGAAAAATTTAGAAAAGAGAGGGAATTTTGTACTGACTTCCGAAGGTGTCGTTGGCCATACAAAGGAAGCTGAATCCGTCAGATCGGAGTATGTGGAAGATGTATCGATCCTGAGAGAAACAAAGCCTCGATTCCGTTTCACCTGGAAGCTTTTCCAATATTCTTCGCGCCACCGCCCCTGTGTTCCCTGTCACCGCACTGAACTCCGCCAGCACCGTTGTGCCTCTCGCCACAACCGCATACAGTATCGCCATTTTTCTATCTCTTTCTCTGCCTCAATTGGAGCTGTTGAGTTGACTACGATAAGAATTGGGGATAAGTATCGAATTAGAGAAATATTCCAAGGAGTTCTGAGAGAATGAAGAATCGGGACTGATTGGGCTATACCGGAAAGTCTACCTAGGTTTTTTTGTCGGGTTTTGAAAAGGTCACACAAAATCAAAACTACCTGTCCTCTTAGTTTCTATCTATACACTTTACACCCCTTGAGTTGTTTAGTTGTCACATTGACCTCTTCCCCTTCCCCTTTTATTAAACATTGGACTTCCACCTTCTTCAGCTAAGCACCTCACTATGAATAAAATATACTAAAAATTAAGTTAGATAATCAATCTTTTAGAATTGAGTCAAATATAGATATTATTCATATTATCTGCTTTAAAAATAGATAAATCATGGGTAAAAATGGATAAAATCCTCAACCAATTAAACTCAGGTAGCATTAAGGAGGACGAGCGAATGCCATTCCTTCCGACTTGTATATAATTTGTTCTTGAGTTTTGCTCTGAGAACTCAGTGAAAATCAACTATTGTTTTATTTTGTTTAAAGTTTAGTTGCAAAAGTAATACTACTTTCATTCCAATTTACGTGTCACTCTTTTCTTTTTAGTCAGTTCCAAAAATTAAAATAATTTGTTTATAATTAATAGCAACAATTTAACTTTAAAATACATATTTTATCCTTAATAAAATAGATTATAGCCCTGAAATATCTATAGCTCTTTTTAAACCATATATACTTTTATTTCTTAAACCCGCACCCTATGAAACAGGGTCAATATTCACTTGTGTTTCCCAACTGTAGTTAGGAACATAATACATGCTGATATAAGACTCAGGAAAATCTATTTCTTTCTGTCTAGAAATAATATAGAATGAGGTGAGACACTATCTTTGAGTAACTATAGATTTTTGAGTAACATAATACATGCTGACTTAAGCCCGAGATGGTAGGGAAGTATCAAAATGAAGCTAAACAAGGTCGCATCATTATTTTTTTAGGGATAATATGAATACCCGAAAACAGTCTTTTTACCTTTTCAAGGTAGGAGTAAGGTTACATACGCACTAGCCTTCCCAGATTTCAATTGTAAAATTACAGTAAACTTGTTGTTGTTGCTGTTGTAATATGAATATCCATATTATTCGTTATTGTTCAATTTTTTTTAATCCGTATTAAATATGAGCAAATAAGATATTTTATTCATTTTCGACCTGACACTCCCGTCAACTACTCCCACTAGTATCCGCATTAGGTACAAACTAATTCAAATTTGCATATAGCCTAGTAAAAGAGGAAGCTAGCGCTCCCTATAGAGTGAAAAAAAAATACCTTTATTTAAAGGTGGGGATCCTATCTTACCAACCATCACATTTGGTGGTGAAAGCGTTCCATTCACCAAAAGGTAGCTAGCATCACCTAAGAAAAATACGCATATTTGTTAATATCCTATAATACTTCAACAAAAATTTGTCACAGAACAATCTTATTTCACTGTTTCTGTAACTTAATACATGTTATTCCCGTCAATATTACTGTATTTATAAATAATAATTCTGGAAAGTATAAGTTATCGTAATGAAACAGTAATTAATTCGAGCTCACTGAATTCACAGTGTTTCCTTAAGGAATTTTAATCCTTTCCTAGTACCCAAGGTTATGGATTATTTCCTCCCAGGATAGAACGAATCACACACTGGTGTAGCGGTACTTCAAACCCCAGTGTTTCAGCGAACACAAAGTTCGGTAGCAAATTATACTTACAGTTGCTTTGTTTGAAGTTAAAACAATGTAGAACAAAGGAGTAGAAACTCAGAAAATTGTATAGAAATGCTGAGAGGAAGGAGTGCAATGTATAGCCAAGTTGAGCGATTAATCGGATAATCTTACGTTAATATTTACTATTAACAAATAAATTTGGTCCAAAAAATTAATCAATCAATCATTTGACCAAATCCGAAGTTGAAGCCGAAGCAAGGCTTGCTTTCTTCTTAACTCTTTAAGAGCTACAAGAAGAACAATTATATATATACCCACCAAAAATCTTTTCCTCTTCCAATATGGGACAATGTCTCATTGTCAAGAGGGAAAAACTTAAAATTTTACTCAAAAATTTTATTTTTCCTCCATTTCTCATTCACCCTCATTTTAATACTATTTCATCTTAAATAACAAAAACCTCAACAATACAATACTTGCATTCTTTTTCTTTACAATTTGTTCCATTATTTCGACTTCAAATAAACCCAGTTATTTGAGCTTCAAAGCTCCAAAATGCTCGCAACTTCTCAGACGAACAACAATTCATTTATGGGGGGAGGAAGAAGAGGGAGAGAAAATGGAAATAGTGAAGCCTAATACATTACTTTGTATACAATTAGTAATTATATATATGAAAATATAATTAAGTGATAACCTTTTTAAAGAGGTAAATAAGTTTATAATGTATCATAAATAAATAAAAGTCTTTTATTTTATTTTCTTGTTAGTTGATCTATTGCTCTCCAATATTTAGTTCCACAATGTATTTACCGAAGCTGTCCGTTTGCTTATCTCATGGATAACTAATGCTGGATTTTATGCTAGCAATATCTTGCCTTATATATGAAATCAAACCGCCCTTAAGAAAAGTTACTCGCACCTAATTGGATGTTTACACCTAATTATAAATGCATGATATATGTAATTATCACTTAATCATGATTAAATAATGTATATATTTAATTTAAAATAATCATAATTTATTAAATTTATTTAGTATAAATATCCGGTGTGAGAGTTAATATTATACCTTTAGCTGGTCACTGCCATGAGTAAAAAGAGGGGTTAACAACTACAAATGAATTAATACCCCCTACAACGTATATACCAGTTGCATTGGTGGAAACTTCTTTACACTCTCTCTATAATTGTGTTACGTTATGTACCATTTAATTTTTACTTTTTTCGCTCTTTTGTTCGTTTCTTTCACTCATTTTCTCTCTTTTCTTTCACTATTTTTTCTTTTCATCTCGTTCAGAATTATTGTTCACAAAATCCCTTCTCTGAATTCTAGGGTGGCAAATGGGCTGTATTTGAGCTGGTCAAGATGGGTTACCTCATTAAATGGGTCATTGTCCTACCGTTAAAATAGCACGGGCTAGTCAGTTTTCGGACTGATCATTCAAAAATAGCCGGCGTTTGCCAAGTCATTGAAAATAGTCACTATTTTGCTGCAACAAAGATCGGTCCAGCATAATAAACTGGAGTTTGGTGCATTTGTGTATGAACTTCCAGCATAATATGCTGGACCGGTATACTTTGCTGGCTCCAATATAATATATTGAGTTCCAGTATACTTTGCTGGAGTATTTTCCGGATTTTGAACAATATTTTCGTTCAGATTTATCTTTACATGAAAAATGGCTAAATTTCGATGATTTTTGAAACTGTGACTATTTTTGAATTTCTCCCTGCCCAACCCCGTCCAAAATTTACTTGGGTTAAGATGAGTTGGGTCAAGATGAACTAAACAGTGGGTTGTAACCCAACCCGCCCAAATTGACCCAAATCTTTACAATATTCTCAACCGATAAGCATATATAAAAATTAACTTATGTTTTGGAATAGATATTAATTCATGCCAAATGATTTCTTTCCTCAATTTGGATTTAAAAATTTATTTGATAGTTCTTCATCTTATAATACTAACAAAGATCATAATAATAAAAAAGTAGTAAAACTAGACCTCCCCCCCACCCCAACCCACCTCCCACCACCCCAACCCCGACCCTACCCCTAACCCCCAACCCACCCTAAATAGAAATATTATTTAGAGTACTTTTTTTTAATGTTGTAGATATAGTATTTTCTTTTTCATTTCAACAAAATGAATACTTTTTTTTAATGATGTTGAAAGTTCTTTCATTTCAATAAAATAAATACTTTTTTTCATGATGTAGAAAATATATTTTCTTTTTCACAAAATGAGTACTTTATTTTCATGTTGTAGAAAAAGTATTTTCTTTTGTTTCAACAAAAAGAGTACTTTCTTTTTATGATATAGAAAAATTATTTTCTTTTTCACAATAGTATTTTCTTTTAACGTTGTAGATAGAATATTTTCTTTTTCATTTCGAAAAAATAATTTCTTTTTTATGATGTAGAAAAAGTATTTTCGTTCATTTCAATAAAATAAGTACTTTCTTTTCATGATATAGAATAATTATTTTCTTTTTCCTAGAATGAGTACTTTCTTTTTACGTTGTAGAAAAAATAATTTATTTTATTTCAACAAAGAGTACTTTCTTTTCATGATGTAGAAATAATATTTTCTTTTCTTTCAACAAAAAGTGTATTTTCTTTTCATGATGTAGAAAAAGTATTTTCTTTTGTTTCAATAAAAAGAGTAATTTATTTTCATGAAGTAAAAAAAATATTTTCTTTTGTTTCAACAAAAAGAGTAATTTATTTTTCATGACGTAGAAAAAATATTTTCTTTTTCACAAAATGAGTACTTTCTTTTTCTGTTGTAGAAAAAGTATTTTCTTTTATTTCAACAAAAAGAATATTTTCTTTTCATGTTGTAGAAAAAAAAGATATCAACCAAAAATGGGGAAATTAGAAACAAATTTCCAGATCATGGGTCAAGGTAGAACTCTAAGTGGGAGTTTGGACATAAGAATTGTAAAATTTCAAAAAAAAAGTGAAAAGTTTTTTCAAGTGAAAATGGTATTTGAAAATTAGAGTTGTGTTTGGACATGAATACAATTTTGGGTTGTTTTGAATTTTTTTTGTTAAGCAACTATACCACTCGGCATCACTTGCCTAATGGCTAATATATAAATAAAATCCCAAAATGGGTCCAAAGCTTACAAGATGTTTAAACCAAAATAGAAATTGCGTGAATCTACTAGCTATTAAAAAGATAGAAACGCTAAAATCTAATGAACTAGCAATTACAACATAATAAGTTGAATGCTTCCTTCTTCTATCGGAGTATGTGAATCCAATTGTCATTGGAAAATACCAAGCAACACCTATCAAGCTCTCACCAGGCGCCAGGGTATACTGTCCATAGGCTAAAATAAATTCCAAACATCTCCACCACATAGTTGAAGCCAGCATAGTCTTCCAAGTGTAGCTACTATATGATCTCCATATGCAGTGGACTGATTTTGTCCAAGTATTAATCATATGCTCACTCCTCAAAATTAATGTGTAGAAGAGGAGCAGAAGAGCCTGGCTTTAGGCAGGCTTTGCAAGGCAAAAGCCAGGCATGAGCGGGCTTTAGCCAGGCATGAGCAGGCTTTAGCCAGGCTTTTCAGGGCAAAAACCAGGCTTGAGCTAGCTTTAGGCCGGCTTTGCAAGGCAAAAGCCAGGAATGAGATGACTTTAAGCAGGCTTTGCAAGGCAAATGCCAAGCTTTGAAATTATTCCTTTTTGTGATCTTGTAAGCTCAGATCCTTCCCTACTAGAACCTTTAATGTAGACATCATTCTAAACATTGCTAAACCATCCTCAGATTGAGCATGAAAGCATGTTAATACCACTGAGAAATAATTCAACAATCTCCAAAAATACCATATCGTTCATCATATTCCTTAGGATTTGGGCATATCAGAGGTAGGATAAATTGTACCATCCCACACCTGCTTATCGAATTTTTTCTGTACACTATCAAAGAACCCCCAGAATGAGCATGGGACTATGCTAATACCATTGGAAAGTACCTTAATAACATACTGAATGAGAAACATGCAGGTTTGTGCAGAGTCCAATCCTGTGAAGCCATCAGTCTGTGGTTCTTCTCTTTGCTATCCTAACCCTAAGGTTAGGTGATTGAGATTTGTCTAGATTGATCAACCTCATACCTGCACTAGGCAGTTCAGAGAATGAATGAAACTCAGATGTACCTACAAAAGAGAACACAATGTTAGCTATAAAATCCGCCACTTAGTTGCCTTCTCTGAACACATGTTGAAAGATCGCATTGAAGTTGTCCTTCATCTCTATAATTTTCTTCACAATCCTGTGCAATTACCCAAGGAGGATCTCATTCCCTTTTTATCGCCTTCTTCATCACCAGTGAATCAGTCTCCAATATGAGAGGGTGAAGATCATGCTCCACACAGTATTCCAACCCTTGAAGAATAGCCTTAGATTCAACTACCACATTAGTTGTCACTCCCAGGTCTACTGCCCTAGCATACACCACATCACCTTCATCATCCCTCACACAAAAGCCTAGGGAGCTAGGTCCAGGATTGCCCTTTGAAGCTTCATCAGTATTACATTTGTACCAACCATGAAAAGGAAGCTGCCATGTTACTCTTGTAGTGATCAATATAGGTTTATATCCTTCAGAGTATTGAATCATGTGTGGCCCTAACAATGGAATATTAGGCATCCAAGCATACCTCACCCTTGCCAGTTGATGCAATGTCCTATTTATCTCATGAATCACCCTATTTGTGGACACTAAACCCCCATGTTTACTTGCATTTCTTCTTTTCCAAAGCTCCCAAGTGATGATAACTGGTACTGCTTGAAATAATGGCTTTAATTTTGGACAACACTGAGCATACCACCAATGCCTTATAATCTGCTTCAATTGAATCAATTGCACAGTAATTCCAGTAGCCCCCATGAACAAGTTCCATACCTTAGAGGCAATAGAACTTGTGACAAATATATGCTCAATGGATTCCTCTTGGGGCTGCTGATAACACCAACACCTAGACATCACCATTTTCCCTTGCCTCCTCCATATGTCATCGATGACTATTTTCTGCCTCCACAATCTCCACAAGAAGAAGGATATCTTGAATGGCAAACCTTTAATCCACATTAACTTGAAGTCCTGATTAGGATCAGCCCTATGCCTTAATATTTGCCAAGCACTGCTAACATTGAACTTGCCTGAAGGAGTTGGCATCCAGTATGGCCTATCCCAATATCCCTCACTGCCTTCATAATGCACATTTAGCCTTATATGTTCTGTAATTTCCTCATTGAAAGTTTGATCTAGCAGATGATCATCTCATGCTTCCCATTTCCGCAATTCTGCCACCTCCTGAAGACCTTCATTGATTGAAAAGTCTTCCGGTAATATGTGATAAAGTGCACCCAATTTAGTCCAATTTTCATGCCAAATATTAGCGGTTCCACTCTTCAATTCCCATACGATCTCATGTTCTACTTCTTCCCTAGTATTCAACATTTGTCTTCAAACATGAAACCCTCCTCTAAAATGCACCACTGTTGGTATCTTCTTCTTGCAATACTTATTCCACATGAAATTAGACCACAATGATTTTGTGGTCCTAAATCTCCACCATAGTTTAGCGAACAGTGCCCCTGAGACATCATGTAAAGACTTGAAACCTAGTCCCCCTTCCTCTTTAGGAAGGCAAAGATTTTGCCATGAAGCCCAGTGTCTGCTTCTCCCTTCTTTCTTTGTGCTCCAAAAGAACCCAGCAAAAGTCTTATGTAGATGCTCCAGGATGTTGTTTGGTGGATCAAGGACTGATAACATGTGAACTGGCATACTTTGCAACACACTAGAGATGAGTGTTGCCTTTTCTCCAAATGACAACAACTTTCCTTTCCCAGAATGCAATTTATCTTTCACCTTCTTGATAAGATCCTCATAATAGTCCTTCCTCATTCCAGTGTAAAAAATAGGACACCCTAGATATGTGAAGGGGAATTTACCTATTGCAAATCATGTGATAGCTCCAACTGCCTGAAACAATCCATTAGCAACATTTGAGTGCACGTAGTATGAACTCTTATCTTTGTTGATCATCTGGCCTGATATCTTCTCATAGTTCCCCAACACTGCCATAATCTTGCTCAAGGAGGGAAAATGAGCTGATGCAAATATTATCGTATCATCAGCATATGCCAAGTGGTTTAAAGGATCGGACCACTTAGGCATTCCAAATCCCACAAATGACTTGTCTTCAAAGAGCTTATTCAAAGACCTGGAAAGTACCTCAGCTGACAGAATGAATAATGCTGGTGATAGGGAATCCCCTTGTTTCACACCTCTTGTCGACTTAAAGAATCATGAGGATTGCCTATTCACCAATACTGAATACCAGTTATTTGACATCAAGTTCCACACCATATTGATGAAATGTTCAGAAAATCCCATCTTCCTTAACACATGTAATAAGTACTTCCATGAAACCCTATCATAGGCCTTAGCCATATCAAGCTTGATCACCACATTAGCTGGTTTTCCCCTTAACCTTATGTTAGTGACAATTTCTTGAGTCAATAAGATATTCTCAAATATACTCCTACACTTTACAAATCCGGATTGATTATGAGTTATTAGAAATGGCAAAAAACTCTCCAATCTGTCATGTAACACCCTAGGCAAGACCTTGTTAATGAAGTTGCTCAAACTAATAGGTCTTAAGTCAGAGAAGGTCTCAACTCTAGGTTTTTTAGGCAGCAACACTAGATTGGTGTGAGTGATGGATTTAGGCAATGCAACTCCTCCATAGAAGTGTAGAACCATGCTGTGTATATCAGCACCAATAACATCCCAGCATGTTTGATAAAACAGGCCAGTGAATCCATCAGGACCACTAGCACTCTCCCCACTAAGCTCAAAAACTGCTGCCCTTACTTCTTCAATTGTTGGCAATCTGCTAAGTTCCAAATTCTGATCCATGGTGACCATTGAAGGTACATTATTGAGCAAGGAAAATTCAGAGGCATCCCCTTCATTTGTGAATTGTTTTTGATAGAAGTCCACTGCAGCTGTAGCCAATTACTCCTGGTCTTCAATCCATACCCCACTGCCACTTTTGATCCTCTTCAGTTGTAATTTCTTTCTTTTTCCATTGACATGATTGTGAAAGAAACTTGTATTCCTATCTCCTTCAGCAAACCAAATCATCCCAGTTTTTTGCTTTCAATACTGCTCATCAATGCTCAAGTATTTCTTCAATTCAGATTGAGCCTTTTGAAGCACAATCCTATTCTCAGTTGTAGGCTCTTCTTCAAACAACATATCCTTTACCATAACAATGTCCTCCAAATTAGCCAATTGCTTGAAGATATCACCAAATGTTTCCCTACTCCATTTTGAGAGTGCTGCCTTCACCCTCTTGATATTCTGCTTGAACATAAAAAACGAATCCCCTATGAAATCAACTTCCCAATTTTGCCTCACCACATCCATAAATGTAGCATGCTTTATCCAAAAGTTCAAGAATCTGAAAGGCTTGACAAAATTGATTGTCTGCTCCCCACATGTCATTAGCAATGGTGCATGATCTGATCCAGTTCTGATTAGATGCTCAACTTCAAAAGTTGGCAACATGTTCTGAAATGGAAAATTCACAAAAATCCTATCCAATCTCCTGAATATACACACAACATTGGATCTCCCATTCCACCATATGAATGGACTTCCTTTGTACCCTTGCTCAAACAAACCACAAGAGTTTACACAAAATGCAAAATTCTCATATTCAGTAGGGTGTACTGGAAGTCCCCTAATTTTCTCATCTTCATGCAATGCCATATTGAAATCCCCTCCTACCAACTATGGTAATTCCATATCACTTGCTAAGCAATACAAGTGATCCCACAAATCCAACCTCTTCATTGCTGAACATTTTGCATAAACAAATGTTATCATCATGTGCTACCCCAGGTCATGGTGAAACACTCTCACAGACACCTGTTGCTCAGTATCCTCCACTAATTCCCATTCCACCATTTCATCGAAGAACAACCATATTTGCCTATTAATATTTGCATAAGCAGTCTCCATATTCAACCTCATTTTATATCTATCAATGAGTCCCTTCTTTTGAAAAGACACCATCAATGCAACTACACAAAAATTATGCTCCATATTCATGTTGATCACCCTAGGAAAGGCCTGTTGTGTATTCACAGACCTTATGTTCCATATTAATGTTTTGATCATCATCATTTAGATAGAGAAGCTTCCCTCCTAGGCATTATTCTTGAAGGTTGTGGTGGATCTTTACTCTAATTCTTCTTAGTTTTCTTACTTCCTTTAACACTAGCTGTGGGTAATAAATCTCCTTCCCTAGCCACTTGTTTGAAGTTTTTTGCAGTTGATTCATCTTCTCCTTCACCCTCCATTGAATTTTGTCTCAATAAGTCTTCATCAATTGGTGTCACATTGTGTGTAACTAAATCATGTAACTGTTGTAGAGAAGTCTTAATTGGAACATTAAGATGTAGTTGCATAATTTGATCAGTGCCAGATTCCATAGGCACTTCCTCTATTTCCCCAGATGCTCTTGGAATAATTGCCCGCTCATCAACCTGTTCATACTCCTTGAGTTGTAGCTCATAGACACTGCCTAGCCCAGGAGTTACTGTAGTAGTCTGCTTTGAAAGCACTATTCTAGTGAGATCACCACCCTTCCCATTGCCTGGAATTTAGTCTGAACCCACTATATCATCCCTAATCTTCACATCAATATCTCCATCAAGTTTATTCTCTGATGCATACACCGGAACACCATCTACATAGGCCAAAAGCTCGCCAGTGGCTCTAAGATTGGGTTTTACTGTAGCTGCCTCATCAGGTGAACCTGGCTTTAGGCCTGGCGTCGCCAGCCTAACGCTTGGGGAGCCTGGCTTTATGCCTGGCGTCGCCAGCCTATCGCCAGGTGAGCCTGGCTTGTTATCCTTCTTCACATTGTCTTATGTTGTCTTTGTTTTTCCCACCTGATCATCCTTAACCTCAACTGTATCTCTCCATAAGACCTTTGTAGATTTTACCTCATCAAGATCCTCAATCTGCTCAGAATCTTTAAATGTTTGAGATGGAATCACATGACAAGATTGGTTTGTGGTCACATTGAGTTGTTTTAGCTCCTCTTTGCTAGTCCCAAACCTTCTATGAACCCAGTCTATTATGGACTGAATCCCAGAAAGAGTAGGACTATCTTTAGAACTGAAGACTAGTTTTTTCCCCACCAAAACCAGTTGGTTGTTCTCGTTTATATCACTTTTTCCTCCTCTAATACTATAAATTTATTCCTTGTTTGAACCTTGTTTGTCTGATCTTCTTCGACCTCCACCAGTGCAAAGTTATTGTGCACTTGTTGTACACCAACATTCACTAGCACGATTGCATTGCCAGTTTGCCCTTGTACCTGGGTTTTGTTATTTTTATTGGTTCCCCGATTATCCCGAACTTCCTTTCACTGTTCACCTACGTTCCCGACTACTTTTCCACTCGTGAGAATCATTAAAGGGGTAGTGTGATTTTTGATTTTTTCTTGTTCATCAGCAGCAGTATTCCAATTGTTCAACTCAGCAAGATCATTCCTTTTCTTGCTGCTTCGATTCTCAATAAGTTCGGGGTGCAAACGCCAACATTCAATTTCATCATGTCCTTATAGTTTACATTCCTTACAATATTTTGGTAGCATGTCATACTGAATTCTCACCCATTATGTTCGAACACCACCAGAAACTTCATCATCAATATCTAATCGCACCTTTTTAGGTAGTTCGGCCAACAAATCGACAAGAACTTTTACTCTTGCGCAACTCGGCCTAGTTTTGTTTGTAGTTGCCACGTCAAGACACACTGGCCTTCCCACAGCTGTAGCCAAAGAAAACAGAGTTTCCTTTACAAAAAAGGTAGGCAGCAGTCCAGGAAAAGAAATCCACGTCATCGCCATCGGAGTTTCTTCACCCGCCTTAAATTTTGCATTGTAGATAAGAGTACGCAATTGGTATTCGTACCCATCTTTGGCTTTGATGTAGTACGTACTCTTCGATGTGAAATCGAGGAAGTCTTTCCATATAGTTAATCTAATTAACGCATGGCGATCTCTAAGGAATCCGATATTACACTCACCTTTGATACCATATTGAGTTGGAATTATTTGGAGAAGCTCGTGAATCTCCGGAGATCCATATGAAAGCTTGCCAACGACAACATATTGGAGGCCTTCAAGGTTGTTTTGAAATTTTGTGAGTGATCTGAGTGAAAAATTTTGAAAAATAATTTTTTGAAGTTTTTAAAATTTTGAAAAAATTTTAAAATTTATTTTCAAGTGAAAATTGAAAAATATTTTATGGCCAAACACTGATTTCGAAAAAAGTAAAAAAATTTCGAAAAAAATTTAAAAAATTCTTATATGAGCATTTTCATAGGGGATTTTTTCCTTTCTATACAATATTTGAAACTTATTTACTAAAATTATCCATATCTATATATATCTATAATTGAGGGCCCTAACATTGTTACGTGGCGCTCCCATTCAATAGGGATTGCAATTATCTTTTTCTATGATTTTTTGCTATTTTCTCTAATTTTTCACTATCAAAAATCAAAAGTCACCCTAATCCAAAAATATACAACGCTTCAAAAACAACTGTTTCTTTTCCAACATATGCTTTACTCTCTCTGTTTCCTTTCCTCCCTCTATCTCAGTATTCATCCTCCTTTATCTTTATATTTTCCTATTGTTCTTTTCGTTTGCCTTTGTTAAAATTCTCTATACTCTTTCTCCTCCCTCTTTTTTATTCTACACTGCTTTTGCTTCACGTTTGTTGATTTACTTTAATTCCTCCACTAATCCCTAAACTCTTTCCTCATGGTCATTTTCAATTTGCGTTTTTCAGTTACTTTCACTTTAAATTTTAATTCCCTTCTGACTTTGATTCACTCCTTTGTCACCATAACAACTGCTTATTTTGACGCCCATGAAGTGTTCGAAAATATGCCCAATACCTTGCCCACGGATTCAGGAAATGCTGCAAATTTACTCAACACTTGCCGGTATGTAATCCTTCCTTACAGTCATTTCCAATTTGCGTTTACCAGTTACTTTCGCTTTGATTTTTAATTTCGCTATGTCTTTGACTCAATCCTTTGCCAGCATAACAACTGCTTATGACGCCATGAAGTGTTCGAAAATATGCCCTATAGGTTGACCTTGCCCATGGATTCATGAAATACTGTAAATTTACTCAACATTTGCCGGTATGTAATCCTTTTAAAGTTAATCTTTACCAATTATGCCTTCTTTTCATATATTTTCAGCCTTTTAAATGTTAGACCCTTTAAGTTCTAACAATTGAGTTGAGCACATGTTTTTTTTTCTTTTTAGGTTGATAGATGGTAGTTTAAACTAACAAAAGGCTGTGAAAAAATTCAGTCTGACCTTTCTCCATTCGTATTTGAGGTACGCTCTGGAGATTCTTAACTTATTTACTTTTTGCATAAGGGTGTAAAGATTCTAATATAATTAACTTTTTCAAAATTGATAACTGAGGGTGTGTCCGATATGGAGTACAAGAATTTTGCTTTACTGATACTTTTAATGGTAAAAGTGTTCGTCAACGATGTCTACAAATATTGATTGTAGTTTACTGATATGGAGCTTAAACTATATTAAACTGTCATTATAGCCTCAAATATTGGTGTTCAAACTCAAAGCATTACGAACTAATTTTCAAAATAAGATGGTCTTGACGTAGACACCGAAACACGTAACTTAGAAGGCTAAAAAAAAAAAAAAAACTCAAGGTCAGAGAGCATTAATGGGAGGTTATAAAATTAATAGTACTCCAAAATTGCCAAGAACCAAACAAAATTAACATATTTTCCTATAAAACCTTATGATACTGAACTTTTGGTTGATGCCCTCCGCTGTTATGCTAGGTTAATGCCCTCCTCTGTTATACTGTAATTTTGGTTAGTAATATAAGGACTACGCCTCCTAATGGCGTAAATTATATTTTAAAAAAAAACTTATGATACTGTCTAAATCTATTCTGCTCTACCAAGAACACACACTTGAACTAACTTAAAATCTGTGAGAGAATTTGCAATAAGAAACATCTAAAACTTCTATCTAATCACGACATAATTTTATGTGGCATAAATGATTGCTTAATTGCTATACTATAAATTGGTTGTTATTTATCCCTAATCAGTAGCAAGTTTTTCATGCCTTTTAGCTCAACTTGATAAAGATTGATCATATATGTGTATATAATTTATTTATGGTTGAATAAAATTAAGGAGGAAGAAAACTAACTACCTTGTTATGCATATCCATGTAAATACCAAATTGAAAAAAATATGAAGGAAAAACAAACGAAGATTAAGACTCACCAACAGTTGTAGCAGCGATGAAGAGAGGAATGAAGGTAGTGAAAATACAAAATCAATATCACATAAATAGTGCTAGAAATAAGAGAGAAAAAGTAAAGCACAAAAGCCAGAGAAGAAGATGCTCACAAAAAAAATACATATAGGAGGCGACATAAGCATAATTAAGTGCAATTTGTCATTATTAAGGGTTAGGCAAGAGTTTTAATTTAATAGTGATGACTTTGACTTATTTTATGTCTATAAATATTGATTATAGTTTACTGATAAGGAGTTTAGAGTACTTTGGATTTTTATTGTAACCTCGGATATTAATATTGGATAGATCCTGTTACTTCTCATTTTCATTTGACTATACCAAATTCTTACTATATCAGTATTATTAACTTAAAAGCCTCATTAACTTCGATTGTTTCTTGGTGATGTTTGAATGAATCTTCCGCTTATCCAATCTTCTTCTTAAAGTTTGAATGTGTTATGTTCAATTTGTCATTTTGTTGATAGGTTGGATTATCCTCTTGCCTAAGTATTTCGCACATGACTAAGTCTGAATGTATCATTGCTTTGGCTTAAGATTTTGCTTTGGTCGCAATTACATTTGATCTTTTGTTAGGTAATTTAGCAAATAGTAGTTCTTCCTTTTTCCCTAGCTAAGTTTTCATTCACACGGTTTTTGACTTGTATAAGCTTATTTGCATTGTAATGAACTTCAGGTTACAAATTGTGTCCATTATTTCATAGAAAACTTACAAAGGTTGTCTGACACAAATTACATCCCGATAAAGGTATGAAAATAATGTTAAATCATGTATTTTCTTGGGTCTTATATAGCGATTCCATATAAGTTAAAATTTATAACATTCTTTTCTAATGAAATACAGAAAATCTACATGTTTTGTATATGCTATATAATTTTAAACCAGAAGGACACCAGACATTTACAGGACTCTATTGAGAAATGAGGCTGGTAATATGAAGTGATTAAGTTGCCGCTTTGAGGAAAGCTCTTCTTGACCTCAACGTGTTTCACTTTTCAGGACAACGATCTGTGATGTATCTTAAGAATGGATTGGTGGGACTTTAAAACCTTCAGATGGAATCACTTGACAATTATGTAAAGTTCATAGCAAAAAGTTTGGAAAATGAAATGTGTGCCTAAATAAGATATGGAGGGAGACTGTATATTGGTGAGATTATACAAACGTATGTGAGCTTTCTGTTAAGCATAGTCATGATTTTTTCAGTCTACCTGTCTATTTATTAAATAAATATCATTTCTTTTAATTTAATCAATATGTATGGTCTTGGATCATCAATAATGATACATTGCCATTTTCATGACTTAAACTCCTTATTTGATATATTTAAACTACTTCTCAATTTGTATTCAACTTAAAAAATGACTGTGATGGAGGAACTGTTCAATAAGGCTGAATGCCTTTTTGACCTCTGTTTATACTTTATAATATGGTGGGATTTATCATGAGGTGCAATTATGGAACTTTTTGGTCAAGATTTGTGGAGATTAAAGATATATAAATGCAGAAGAAAAATGCATCACCCATTACATGCATTTAATAGCTTTAAAGATTTAATGTAAATGGAACGTTTCATAGTAATCTCATTCTTTGTTGAAATGCTCATATTTCCTATTGCCAAGGCTAAATACTCCGTATTGAGGATATTAACCAATTCGATTTTTTTCAAAGATAACTTTATACTATAAGTTTAAATATTCTTCCTCAAATATTGTCTACGAAGAATGAAAAGACATCTCATTTGGCAGGCGTGGACCTGCATAACGGCAATGCGGATCATTATAAGGTAGGGTACTTAGGACCATATTTTAATAGGTTGCCTAGAAGTTGGAACATTTGCACACCCTCATACATAGGTTGTGTCATGTATGGTGCTTGAAGGACCAAAATTGCACTCATAGATATCATTGGAAAAAAATTATGATTTTATCAATTTATAGAAATTATTTATGTTTGGCTACTTATGATATTTTTATCTTTCCTATTTTAGCTAAATTCATTAAAATACAATTTAGTAATATTTTTAATGTGGTCCAATTAAAATTTTCATCTCTAAAAGTGAAATTGTTAGTAGTTCCCTTCAATTTAAAATAGCTGTAGTTTGCTTTTTTACTTATTAATATTTGCCATATGTTCCTAACGTGGTTGCAACTTGCAACATCAAAAAATAGAGAAGTAACACCCTTCCATTTTGATAGAGCACCATTCTCATTCAAGTTTTTACCCTCCAATGTTTCATTCCTTTTGGACATATCAAATCTACATGAGGAGAGATCTCAAATGAATAAAAAATAGTCGCGGTTTGAAGTGATTGTGATAACGACAGGCGGTAGACATGCAGTGATAATGGTTTCTCACCACAAAGATTTGTGTATATTCGTGGATTTTACATGTATGTCATAATAAGATTTCTATATTTCATGAATAGAAAAAAAAATACCTATTCACTTTAATTCTTTTATACATAAAGATAAAAAAAGTGTGTACCCGTGTCAAGCAACTAAAAGAGTAAATTATGAATAGCTTATGTCAAGAAAATAAAAAGAAATTTCTCTTTCTTTCTCTTTCTCCTTTCTTTTGTGAAACCCAACATGATATAAAATAATAAGGTAAACAATTAGGTATATATAACCTATTTTTATTATTTTTAATATTCGAATATTAGAAGATCATTTCATAAAGAAGTTTTTCTTAAATCGCGCGAAGCGCGGCAAGTTCACTAGTTTTATATATTACCCGCCCTAAATAAGTTTTTCTTACTATTTATATAGAATCAATTATTAATGCTTTAAATTAAGAGATTTAGTTACAGCGAGATTTAACAGTTTTTCAATAATTCTTTATTTCATATTTGGAGAAATATACCAATTTCATATTCTAATTATGAGTGAAAGCCACTAAGCATTAGTTCATAGCATCACATACGCATTGCAAAATCATCACTGCTATAACTAGTAAATCTTACATTTGATCTCTCCTTTGACCATTTAGGGAAGTTTGCCCCCAAAAAAGTACAAGAAGATCAATACAAATCTTCACAAACAGAGAAAAGATGGGTGGGATAGAGAGCCATCGCCTAAGCTAATAATCTTCATGATTAATTCTAGTATATTAGCGATGTGTTATCTTTAGGATTCATGATTTGGATTCTCTACTTTTCTTTCCTTAATAAATCAATTGAGAAAAGAACAATATATGGTACAATAACATACAAATTAAAAATAAATTTCGTACAAATTTAATGCAAATTTGAATATCTACAACAACATACATAGTAAAAATAAATTTTATACAATTAATTATATATTATACAATTTATCTACAACTTTCATACATTGTTGCTGCCCAGTTAAATACAACTACAATATCATACAATTTAAATATAATTTTTATACAAATTTTATACAATATGTCTTTTGTATATTTTGTATCTGATTTATACATAGTAAAAATAAATTTTATATAACTAATTATATATTATACAACTTATTTACAGCTTATATACAACTTTCATATATTATTTCTACCTAATTAAATATAACTACAATATCAAACAACTTAAATACAATTTTCATACAAATGTTATACGATATGTCTTTTGTATATTTTGTATCTGATTTGTATATAGTTTGTATGTGGTGTGTGTTTCTTCCTCTCTAAAATTCCAATCAAAACTTTCTCTCTTAATATAATTTTGACACATATCAATAACTTTATGTAAAAAGATTGTATTGATAACTTAAATACA